>NC_139345.1:156054768-156634768 GCF_055883805.1 Amblyomma maculatum | reverse complement strand
CCCCAGATTCTTGGGAGGCAATAAAACACGTAATTGATGCTGTCAGAGCAGCCGAATGCTCAGGACAACCAATCTGTGGTAGTACACCGCCAATTGGCAGTAAAATCTCTACCACAACTTTTGCATACAAGCGCGTCCGACTGAATGCATGAATAAGTACTTTCTTCTGGGCGAGTTGGTTCATATTAGCGAAAGGTAAAAGACTGTCTTGCAAAAGGTAAAAGACTGCGCTCTGTCTTGTTGTCACGTCTCTTTCTTCATCTACTTTTTGCGCAAGTCTTTTACCTACCACCTGAATGGATGAGTAGTTTGTTTTCAAGGGTCTTCCCCATAAAGCTTGTAAAGCAATTCCGATGGATATGAAAGGCCTTAAAATCCCACTCCTTATTGGATGCCTCGGCATCCGAGGCAGGCGACCAAACCAACGAAACGAAATGCAGCCGCGGAGCAACTGACAACTACTACGACGCGGCCGAAACCCGACTACAGAAACCCGACGCATGGCAGAAGTAGGGTGGCTAGCAGAAGCTTACCGCGCCGCTAACAGCAGCGCCACATAGCCTCCTGAGGCGATCTGCTCAATCAAAAGGCGCGATACGGGGGAATGTAGAGTGAGCGCCGATTCTGTGTGTACGCAACTTTTGCTTTCGTTCTTTTCTTCCAGTGGTTAGGTAGGACGAGTCTGCCGAGTCTGCTTCTTCGCAGCGGGCTGCAGAGATTTTGCAATCACGCGCACCCACACACACGCAGTTTTGTAGTGACGGGAAAGAAATATCTCAGGGCGCGTAAACGTTGACGTTTGGAATTAAGCTGTGAAATTTCACAGGATGCTACTTAGCTTATGGACAGATAATTTTCCGTCACTATAATGTTTCACATGACGGGCTTAACTTAAGGTACAAAAGCGGCCTATTGAGCCCTGTGCTTTAACGCGCTGCGAACAGAAGCAGTCAGATCTTTAGTGCTCCCTCTGCTGCCTCTCAAGCCAAAGTAGTACAACCTCACTGCTAGACAAAAAAAGGGAAGAAAGCGTCCATAGAGCTCTGTATTTTACCGAGGGCAGCTCCAAGCCGTCATGGTTTGAGACCGCGCTGTCTACTTTGGATAGCCTGCCCGCCCCTCCATTCATCCTTTCCGCACTGATAAAAGAAAAAAAAAAGAAGAAGAAAGTGTACGTGCAGCTTTGCGCTTCGGTCACAGGACGGGACGCTTCCCCTCCTCCAGCTCGAAGCCGCGCTCCGACAAGCCTATGCAACAAAACTAGCCCACAACAATTGGCAACGCTACTGCGAATCGCTCAAGGGTACATTCGGTGCCTGCAAAATATGGACCATCCTAAGGAACCTAATCGACCCCGTCAAATCCAAATCAGAAGCAAACAGAACGCTTAAACGCATCGCCCACAACTATCCAGGGGACGATGAAGTATTACTCAAAACCCTAATAGACAAATGCGTGGAAACAAGTGGAAATGCTACCCCCCCCCCCCCTCTCCTCTTTTTTTATTGCAAACTCTCAAAATGACAAAAAAAAAAATAAATGTGAGAGAAAGCCCGCACCGAACCAGAGGTTATCGCAGGCAATAAAAATAATTGAAAATAAAAGAAAATGGGAAACTCCCAAGAGAAAATTTAAAGAAAGACAATCAGAAGAAAAAGAAAACTATGGCACAAATGTCGGGCGGCAAAAGTGGTTTTTAGGGCAGAAATACCCCGCTACAAAATGGCTCATTATAGAGACGAAAAAAAACAACACACAAGGCTGGATCCAGCGTGTCGAGAACCTTGCGTTGTGCTCGCAAGTGGCCACGATGAAGGAAGGGGCGGGGAACTGTGGGAAGAGAAGTCAAGAAAAGAAAACGAAGGGAATATAAAAGGGAGAGAAGGGAGAGGGGGCAGTTCATTGAGGGGAGGGGGGGGTAGAGAATGCAGGTCCCAAGAACAAAAAAAAAGTGGGAGAGAGAAAAAAGAACAAGGAGGAGAAACAGGTAGGAACAAGGAAACTGATGCGCAACTATAGTGTGAAAAAAAAACACGAAAGCAGTTCAGCTAGCAGTCATACTAAACAAATGTATTTACTAATAGAGATCAAAATAAACGAGGGCACTCAGGGCAATAAAACAGGAAAGCCATGTGTGCACATGGCAGGGGCAGGGCCGCATCCTGCCAAAATCGGCACCTTGCACTCTACCATATACTGACCGAGCCAACCCTGCATTGGATGCTCCCATAACGGAATCCCAAATCTATGCAGCAGCACGCGCATGCATTAAGAACACCGCTGCCGGCGCTGACAAAATCAACAACGCCATGATTCGAAACCTAGGCAAAGAGCAAATCAAAGAACTCATTCAATATATTAACGATTCCCTATGTCTACTTAGGACAGGTAGTAACCGCAGATCCGTGCCATGAAAAGGAAATAACAAGAATTATAAGATTGGGATGGAGTGCATTTGGCAAGCACTCGCAGAATATGACTAGCAGCTTACCGGTATCGCTCAAGAGGAAAGTATACAACAGTTGCATCTTACCTGTACTCACCTATGGGGCTGAAACGTGGAGGCTAACCAAGAGAGTTCTACTTAAGTTGAGGACAACCTAGAGGGCTATGGAACGAAAAATGGTAGGGGTAACATTAAAAGATAGAAAGCGTACAGAGTGGGTCAGAGAAATAACTCAAGTTACTGGCCTTCTAGTAGAAATTAAGAAGAAGAAATGGACATGGGCAGGACATGTAGTGCGAAGAGAGGATAACCGATGGTCGCTGAGGGTAACAATTTGGATTCCAAGGGAAGGAAAGCATAGCAGGGGGCGGCAGAAAGTTAAGTGGGCGGATGAGATTAAGAAGCTCGCAGGGGTCAAGTGGATGCAGCTAGCACAGAACCGGGTTAAGTGGAAAAATATGGGAGAGGCCTTCGCCCTGCAGTGGGTATAATCAGGATGATGATGATGATGATGATGATGATGATGATGACTGGAAAACACCATGCCACAGAAGTGGAAGCACGCAGAGATCATTGTCATACCAAGCGGGGGAAGCAGCCAATGATCGAAGCACGGCGACCCATCTCTCTAATTTCGTGCCTGGCAAAACTCTACGAACGAGTGGTCGAGACTAGACTCCAAAACTACCCAGAAGACAACGACCTCTTCCACCCATTTATGATTGGTTTCAGAACAGTATTGTCTACACAGGATATGCCTTCCTTCCCCTAAAGGTAGAAGTCCTTACCAACATACCAAGAGGCGGGGAGCACCTTATCATGGCACTAGACCTCAAAGACGCCTTCGACAACGTATCGCATCAAGCAATACTAGAAGGGCTATGCAACATCAGCTGCGGACAACGCACCTACGAATATGTCCAGACGTTCTTGTTCAACCGCACTGCCACCATAGGAAAGGTGGAGACAAGATGTGACCACCAGGCCATGCCAAACAAAGGCACGCCCCTAGGCTCGATCATCTCATCTCTACTCTGTCGCCATTACAAGAGCCACCCTAACATTCTTCACCCTATATGCCGACGACATCACGATTTAGACAAAAAGAGGCTCCCATAGCGGACCAATAAGAACAAATTCTCTTCAACAAGCCACGAACCTGCGTGGAAGACACCGCCAGACAATGCTGCTTATGTGCGCACCGGAAAAATCCGAAGTGATCCGCATCAAAGGGTACAACTACCCCGCTCAAGACCCAATTCAACTTCAAGGAGAACTAATCCGAGAAGTCCCACTGATAAGAATCCTAGAAATCTGGATCCAATCCGACCGCAAGGCAACCCACATCATCAAACTCCTGAACGCAACCACCACCCAAGTATCGCGCATGATACGCCGCGTGTAGCGAGAACGGAATGAGAGAAGAGCATACTGTGCGGCTCGTCCAAGCACTGGTCATCGCCAGAGTCGCATATGGTCTCCCTTAGTTACCACTCCTCAAAGTAGAACGCAGCAGAATAGTTGCTATCATATCAGCCATCAAAAATGGCCTCGGCCTCCCATCATACACCGCCAACAAGCTCGAAGCACTGGGAGTCCACAACACTTTTGAAGAAATTCAAGAGGCCATTCTCATATCCCAAGAGAGTGTCTGCTCAAAACAGAAGCGGGCAGGCAAATCCTACAACGAATCGGCTATCCAGCCGACTTGCAGATCATCCAATCCACAACCAACATCCCACCGGAAAGCAGAGTACGTAGCTCCCATACCCAAGAACTGCACGTACGATACTGGATCAGCAGAAATGGCTTCGATAGCCCTGTCAATATACAGCACAGAAACGCTACCGGCCGATCCCTTCCCGTCGTGACCGACTCACAGGCGGCTTGTCGGCTCCTCCTTGCAGGTAGAATTCATAAAAGATAGCTGCATTCATAAAAGAAAGGCGACCCCACGGGAAACACACATATCAAGCATGAAATAACGTGGACCCCTGCACAATCAGGATTGGAAATAATTGTCGCGTATGGCTTAGCTCGAGGATACACAAACCGAGGGGGCCAATTGACACAATAACACCAACGCATCTTGCGACAGTTGCTACCACCACCCCACAAGCAACTAACAGCACAGGAGGCTAGAGACTGGAGTTAACTCCAGACCAACACTATCCTAACCTCCATAAATACATTATATTCCCACATAGATAACGCCCCACCTGCCGATGGTGCGACGGCCAGCCCACAACTCACCATGTAACATGGGGATGCACCGGGCCTAAACAACCTCATTTACAAATACAGAAAACGAAAGAGCAGTAGGAGGCCTCTCTGTCTAGCTCCGACCTGCAAGACCAACATGGTTCACCAGGCCCGAGCGGCGCGGCGATGGCCACAGGAGCTCTGAAATGAGAGCCCCAACTACGACTAACGACTACACATCTGGCATTTTGTTACTGCTACTACCGGCGGCCAAGCGTCTAATTTCATCCTTCCCACGCACTGGACTTCAGAGCATAGGTCGGCGGACTCACTCATGAGTCGACTCACTCGGGCTCACTCAGACTCACACTCAGATCATGATCTGAGTCGTGAGTGAGCGGACTCACACTCAAATCATGATCTAAGTCGTGAGTGAGTCCGGGCTCATACTCAGATCGTAATCTCAGCCGTGAGTCCGGACTCACACTCAGATCGTGATCTGAACCGTGAGTCCGGACTCACACTCAAATTATAATCTGAGTTTTATTTAGTCGGGACTCAGATTCAGATCATGATCTGAGTCGTGAGTCCGGACTCACATTTAGATCATGATCTGAGTTGTGAGTGAGTCCGGATCGCATTCAGATTATGATCTGAGTACTGCCAAGTCCGACCTAAAAAGTTCCTATGAAATCAAATCAATTCTTGCTCAGAGGTTGGAGAATCATGATCTGAAGTGATCGAGTGACTAATGGGCACAAGTCGTTAATTATATTATAGCAGGCTCAAATTGCCTGGTGTACTGATAATGAATAAGCTTTTTGATGAGCTGATGATGTAGAGATATTTCGTTGTTTTTTGTTACGCAATTATTTTGACTGATGCGATTAATGCAGGTTGATCGAACATTAATTTGTTCACATTGGCGTGTTGTATTGTGGTGGCTATATAGTTCTTTTTTGCTGTTTATTTACTTCGGAATATCGCAAATGATTTCACGGGTTAGCTGCTCATTGGTGCACAACGATGCGAACGAACCAGGCTAGCCGGCCGTGCATAGCTAATGATATCAGGCTAAGTTCGAAGAGACCATTGTGTAACCACATTTTTAATGCTCTTTCTTACTGCGAAAGAAGTCGCAGGCTCACCACCACAGACCAAAAATCTTGTCCGATATTTCTTTTTGTGTGCCATTGCTCTAACTGAATAGGTTGTTTGAGGAGGTCACAAATACGTGGCTACGTACGTGGGTAATTTCAACGCATTCCGGTATAGCTGAAGTTTTGCTTCGGTCGATTTGGTTCAAAACCTGTCCAACATAATTCGCCTACGGCGACCACATTGGTGACCTCCAGGGTCGCCTTATATTTTGCCCACCCGGCCACCGCCGAAATTTGACCTCGACTGATTTGGGCAAAAATCTGTCCAATTTAATATGACTGTGGTGAACAAGATGGTGACCTCCAAATTTGACTGGGCCCGCTCTCAAATATGGCCCCCTCTCCCCAGTACATTGACCTGAGCCGATTTCGGACCAAAATGAACGGACAACATAATTCGATTACGGCGAACACGATGGTGACCTCCAAATTTTGGTTTGTGTCATGCACGGTTTGCCAACCCTCGAAATTTGATTTTGGCCAATTTAGATCAAAAGCGATCAATTCCTAATTGCATTGATCATCCTCGCAGTTACCTGTAAAGTTGAACATGACCATTTCCATAATTTGGCTCAGGCTGCCTTCGAAGTTTCACCTTTAAAATTGTTATCCAACCAGTATTGTCTGTGCCCGACAAGACGGCAACCACCAAATCGGCCATCAAAAATTTGGCCCGTGCTACAGCTAAAACGACCAAGCTTTCGTACTATAATCAGCCTAAAAGAGATAATCCCTACCATATTTTTGCCTTTTCCTCTAACCTTTCAACTCATCCATTACTGAAGAAAACAGCCTAATCATGTGTTGTTACAATTCTTTTTTCTATTTATTTCCCGCGTTTTTCTCTGTGCTGCCTTCCGCCTACCTATACAAGCTTTAGGACCGTCACATCGTCGAGAGTGGAGATGTCGCAAATGGAAATGAGTGAGTCTGTGATGAGTGGATCCCGATGAGTCAAAATGAGTGAGCTCAAATGCGTCGTGAGTTGAAATGAGTGAGTCCAGATAGTCTGGAGTTCAGATGAGTTGTGAGTCGAAGTGAGTGAGCGCAGATGAGTCGTGAGTCAAAATGAGTGAGTCGAGATAAGTAAGTTCAGATGAGTCGTGAGTTCAAATGTGTGAGTCCATGATGAGTCTGAGTTCAGATGAGTCGAAGTGAATGAGTGAGTGCCGATGAGTCGCGAGTCAAAAATGAGTGAATCGAGATGAGTGAGTGAGCCCAGATTAATTATGAGATCTCAGTGAGCCCGAGTGAATCGTCATCATATGCGTGAGTTTGAGTTCATGAGTTTGAGTGAGTCCGGGCCTTGTGAATCTGAGAGTGAGCCCGCAGTCCCAAACTCCTTTGCTCAAATAAAGTTTTATCCATCCATCCCGCAGATGGACCAAATGTTTCTTGCAACCACCTCCTTCCAGTAGAATGTAAGAAAAAAAAATCAGGAACCGCAGGGGGGATCCGATTGGCGAGGCTCGGGAAGATCAATGAATTCAAATGAGTTGCTGCAACAATAATTGAAACAAACTGGAAATCACTGTACCATAGTGTATATATCTCTTTTATTTTTACCTACCCTTTTCTTTCTCCCTATCACTCACCTCATTGATTTCCTCTACCTTCTCCTCGCTATCCCTTTATTTCCGCCGCCCCAGTTCAGGGGCTTCAGATATAAGATAGCAGATACCGGGGCTGGCAAACATCTTTTCTTTCCTTTTGTACATACAATAAATAACCACTACAACAACAAAAACACTGGAGATCACTCTTTCGTTCATATAAAAACTTAAATATTGTAACATGAATATCAGCTGACCTCACTATCAGTTTACAGGTTTACACATATATCACAGATGATATTCAAAACGAGGCCTGACACACTCATCCGCAAGCAGAGGGGAGAACTTTAGTTTTATTTTTTGTTTACTTGCTGACTGCATTAAAGTTTGCGCGTCGCTAAAAATGCACGAAAGTTGACTGCACGTCTGCGCTATCTGCACTGTCTGCACTCTCTACCGAAACAGGAACACGTTGCTCCCTGCTCACATCCGCATCGATTGCCATTGACACCAAATAGCAAAATGGTGGCTTCCACAGGCAAGAAACTTGGCAAAAGTGATTTAAAACAGGAAGAAATACTTCAGGCAGTGGTAGCCGCCGACAATTTCAATGACAGGTTCGCTCCTATCACCAAGGGCCACCCATGGGTAAAGTGTAATTCCTGCATCCACTGATTATCCGCCTACACCTTACTGAGTTGTGGCGTCTTTCACCACTCGCACTGTTTCGTCCTGCCTCAACAAAGGCACTGGAGATTGAGCGAACCGAATTGATTAATTTGGGTAGTAATGACATGGCAACGTCCCGGTTCTAAAACGTTACGGCTTTTCCTCTATCCCAAATCGTGAGAAGTTTGTCGCTAAGTCACGGTATGCTTGCCGCGATCCGGCACGGCCAAATGTTGTCGTATGAGCACGATCTTGGCGAAGCCCGAAGCGCAAAAAAGAAATAAAAGGGAAAAAAAGGGGGAGGAGGGGGGGCGGGGGGGGGGGGGGGGGGGGCAGTAGGACAAAGTGCTTTATCCTGTGCCTCACTCATGTCCCTGTCCTGTTTGCACTTCAGGCTTCGAAAACTGTATCAACTAGCAAAAGAAGCAGCCGCGCTGAATACGTTCATTTCAGCTGCTTTGCTGTTCATTTCATTCATTTATCCCTTAAAAGCCCGATGGCATTACTTAAGGAGGCATGCATTCAAGTTGGGATAGCGGTAGAACAAAGGAAAGAAACAACACCGTATACAGGCAACTAAAAGTAAAGAAATAGAAACAAACATTTAAGTTCAAGAAACAGTATAGGTGACATTGCAGCATAGAAGTAAAGTTATCAAAATTCAAAGTCAAGTAACGCGCAGCGCCTAGAAACCGGTTAGTGAAACTATGAAAAGTGGCTAGCTAGTTTGCCACGGAAATCTTGACGATCAGAGCAGGTGATTATATTATCGGGTAGGTTATTCCAAAGGGGGGGAGTTAACTGTTTATGGCGAAGGTTCGGGCGCTAATGCGTGTGATGAGATGGCTGTCGTTTCTGTGGTTTCAGCGGGATGAAATTTTCGGGTCTCTTAAAAAAGGAATGTCTCAAACGATAAATGAAGGAATGCTAAAGGCATGAACGTGAGATTAGGTGGTGGTTTAAAGTAAAGCTAGTATTTCTTAAGTACTGAGAGGGGACAAAATGGCCTGCTCGGTTTTGAATTGCTTCTAGGTCAGAGGTGAGGTATGCTTGCAAAGGATGCCACAAAGGTGACGCGTATTACCACTTCAGACAAACGAACATTGTGTAGGCCAGTTTTTTTACTTCTAGTGATGAATATTTTAGATTGTGTCGGAGGTAACCAAGTGTGCGGGATCCCTTGGAGCAAATGGTTTGGATGTGTGTAGTCCATGATAATGATGACTTAATATGCACTCCTGAGTATTTGTAAGATTGTGTTGTGCTAACGGCAACAGTCTTGATGTAGGGAATGTTGTCGATTAGCATGCATTTGCGAGGATGCCTCAACATTTACCTAGGTTAAGGGGCATGTACTATTGATCGCACCACAATGCAATAGAGTTTAAGTTCCTTTGAAAGGCGACAGAATTGGTAAAACTCAGGAGGGGGCTGTAAAAGGTGCATTCATCTGGAGATAATCGTATTGTAGAGTTGATGTTGTTAGATAGGTCATTGATGTAGATGAGAAATAATAGGGGTGGTAAGCATACTCCTTGTGGAACACCAGAGGTTACATCACTAAGAGGTGAGCGGCAGTTATTGATGTGGGTAAACTGCTTGCGCTGTTTAAAGAAGTGATAAAGCCAGGTGAGCAAGTGTGGAATTTCAGGAGATGAGAGTTTTAGGAGAAGATTATGGGAAACACGGTCGAATGCTTTAGCAAAGTCTAAAAAGATAGCTTCAGTGTCAGCAAGATCATCCAAATGCTGTAAATTATCATGAGTGGGTTGTACAAACTGGGTCTTGCATGATAGTTGCTTCAGGAAGTGTTGGCTTGGATGGAAATAATGTATTTTAGGGGAGCCATTAGATTAGAGAGAAACGTATCACAGTTTGAAAAAACATACCTGTCACCTGTACTATCTCTGGAACTTAAATGCTTGTTTCTATTTCTTTGCTTTTGGTTGTTTGTTTACGGCATTGTTTTAGTTCTTTCCTTTGTTCTGCCACTACCCCAACTTGTACGCATGCCCCCACACCTCCATCCTGTAATGCTTTCAGGTCTCTAAGGGGGAAATAGATGAACTACAAAACAGCCTGTCACAAGCTGCCTCACCTATTATACAGCGGAAGATGCGGGAGCTTATGGCTGGAATATAGAGCGAAATTCACGGGACTCCGTCGCTCCTCTGGACAAGATTCGACAAGCCGATGGGGCAGCGACCGCCTGTCCTTGACGCGGCTGCTGCATAGTCGGCCGAGGGTATAAAATAACCGACAGCAGCACGCCCTCACCAGTGCGTTTGGGAAGATTCAAACTTCCGACCACTCCGCGGTGCTCCGAAAGCGTATTGTGTTCTTCGGGCCCGCGATCGACGCATCGTCCTCTGCACCTGTACGGCCGCCGCTACCGAGCAACACAGCCTTCGACGCCTCAGCAAACAAGAAAGACGTGAGAATTTCATTCGCCACGGACTGTTGTTCAATCGAACATTATTTTCGCTTTGTTAACTTTTGACCTGACTTAGTAGTATTTTTCGCTGTGTTCTTATGTAACTTTTGCTCATACTTATAATATCTGAAATACCTGCTTTATTATCTTTATAGTCTTCATATTTTTATCACAGTGTTTTGTTCATTGTCGGGTTATTTTTTTTTTCTCTTATCATTTATTTCTTCGTCTTTATCAATATCTTGTCGTGGCGTTGTATTCTCTTTCATTGTACTTTATTATTATCAGTGTAATTTTGGTCTGCTATTTATAAACCTTCAATTGTTTGTAAAAGAAAGTGACCTATTTGTACTTATTCCTCAATCGCACACCGACACACGTGCTTCACGGGTTGACCGGCCTAACTTTTAAATGTGTTCACAACCCTCATAGAGGAACGACGGGTAATCGTGAAGGGGATCCCGCACCTCTTTTGACCGTAAAGGCGGGGGTTTGTGACACAGCCTAAGTGAACGTGTTCAGCACGCTCATCTGCAACCATATGGCCCAGCCGGTTCACGGCAAGCACATCGCTTGGCAACAACTTCTCACAATTTGCGCCAAAGGAAGAGTCAAAATGTTATAGAGCCGAGACGCTCGCATGAGATTACTACTCAAATTAAAGTCGCGATGTGCTTGCTGCAAACAAACAGGGCCATATCTTTTTGGATTAGCGTGCTGAACACGTTCGTTTCGGCTGCTTTGCAGTTCCAACAAACCGAACTTAACATTGTGAGCTCCAATTCAGTGCTGCCATGCTGTGCACTTGTCTCCGACTCACTGCAGCATACTTCGCAGCCTGCACTGTTCTCTGCAAAGATCCTTTTTAATGCGAAAGCATTACTTCACTATGTTCACAGATTTCTGTCCACAGACCGCGTTCGCAGGCCGCGTTTGCATACCGCATCATTAAAATCGTGTCCGCAGCAGTTGTGAGTAATTGAGAAGCAGTAGAGGTCAATGAGTGGTCTCAATCGATAGAGCGTGATGTAATGTTGTTGCCGAAAAAATAATTAGGCCAATAAGTTAATTAGGTAATTAATTCCAGGCAAAAATATAAAAGTTGTCTGCAGCAATTGTGAGTAATTGAGAAGTGGTAGAGGTTAATTAGTGGTGTCAATCGATAGAGGGTGGCATAATGTGTCCAATAATAATTAGGTCAATAAGTTAATTAGGTAATTAAATACAGGCAAAAAACTCAAATTGATGTCCGCAGCAGTTGTAATTGAGAAGTGGTAGAGGTTAATGAGTGGTGTCAATCAATAGAAGGTGACGTAATGTGTTCGAAAAAATAATTAGGCCAATTGTAAAGAAGACAGTATAATTAGGTAATTAATTAGAGGCAAAAAATGCAAAAGTAAAGGTGAAAATGGTCTCATTAGCCAATGGCTTGGCAATATATTTGAATGTTTCAAATACTAAAATAGTTAATTAAATCAGTCAATTAAGGTGACATCAAGGATGTGACGTCACGCAACCTGAAGTCGAGCCAGAAAAGGGCATAGGATGGGATTGGCGCACAATTTGAAAGTACCAAAGACTAAAATTGGTAAACAAGAAGTGAATTAGTGTGACGTAGAGGATGTGACGCCACGCAACCGGAATTAAAGCTGAAAAAGGGCATAGGAAGGGATTGATGTGCAATTTGAAAGTATGAAAGACTAAAATGGGTAAACAAAAAGTGAATTAAGCAACTAGAAGCAACCAGAAGCAACCAACAGCAGGATCCATGCTTTCACATTACTCCAATGCAGATTTTGCAGTGTTCTTTTTTTTTTTTTCAGTTCCTGGTGTCACTCATGATTTCGAGTCTTTTTATTTTTTATCTATATCACCAGGTCCTCATGCCGCTGGTCAACCGTCCACTCATCGACTACACGCTGCAGTACCTCTGCAATGAGGGCGTACAAGAGACATTCATTTTTTGTGGCTCACACACAGACAAGATCAGAGACTACATCAAGTAGGTGCTTCAGTTGTATGTGGGAAACTTCTTTCATACGCGCTAAAGGCTCACTCAAGATGGATAAAAATTATGCTTGATCATCACATCTTGCTGAAAGATATCATTCCCAGCATGGGTTGCCCAGTTGGTGCATAAGTTCAGATCAATGTCGAATACTGGCAATGTTGCAAAGTTGAGACATTGTACCAAATGTATCACTCAAGTTTCATAGTAGTTTTATGTTTGCAGTCATTTCGTATTTTCTTGCATCAAGTACACATGCTACAGTTGGCAAAAACAATGATGCAAAACCTCTGAGGATTACAGCACAGATGAGCTATTGAGTTCCACAGCATCCGTCATTGCAAAGTTAGTATTATTTGGTTACATCACAGTGTTGTCTGTTTCTATGTTAGCCAGTTCAGTCTTGCATGAAAAATTAGTTCTAAATAGGATACAGTTGCACGCTAGAAAACACACACAAGTGCTCACAACTGATTTAGTCTTCTAAGAAGCGTTCATTAGGTGACTTATTGCTAAGACTGCACATGTCATTAAGGTCAAGTAACATTGCTGTAGGCAAACTGATAAATAATTTCCCTTTCTTTTGTGAAGTTGCCCTGACTGAACTTGAAAGTGACGGTTAATTTCAGGCATATAAAACAAAGGTGGCAACTGCACACAGAAGGGCAGGCCACAGCTTATGAACTTTCTGTGTTGATGCATTGGCTGCAACATAATTTAGCCTTTCATGCCAACCAGTAATACCTAAAAAGCTGCTTGAGAATGTGGACTAGTGTGTAATGTTGCTGCGACCATTACGTCGCTCGGCTAGCCCAATAACTTGCCGTAAAATGAAAACTAAATATGGAGTATCACTTATTACTACTTCCCCATAAAGTAAACGGTTGCCTCGACCTAAATAATTTCTCTGCCTTACATATTAATGTCCGGTCTCTGCGTGACAAGTTTGATGACTTCTCATATTTTGTTGACAGTCTGCAGAACAATTTTGATGCAATTCTGCTAACTGTAACGTGGGCCGTATGTGATGCTGACCTCTGCCCGGCTATGATCCTTGTTTCCTGAATCGCCCCTCTCGTGGAAGGGGTGTTGGCATTTACGTAAAGAACAGTGGCCTTCATAGCGAAGTATTACCTGAGTTCTCTATAATGACTCCTGACTGTGAAATGCTTGCGCTGAAGACTGCGGACAAAATGGTTTCTGTCGTTTACAGGCCGCCGTCAGGTGACCCAGATAAGTTCTTAACACATCTCGACAAATTTCTCGATTTTGCCGCTGAAGTCCAATACTCTACTATTATTGGTGGTGAACTCAACATTAATACACTTGAACCTTCTAGTTTAAATCGCCATTTGAATCACACAATTGCTTCCAATTGTTTTACAAATCTTATCACTACACCCACAAGGATATAACACCGAGGTCACTCAGTACAATTGACCATTTTATAGTAGACATTGTCTCCCCCGTCATTTCTGCTGGTACTATTGCTTGTGACCTTAGTGACCACTGTGCCATTTTCGTATCCGTGTCACATGGCTGCTCACCAAGTTACGCACAACCAAATAGTTTTGCTTATCAATGTGTAACTGATGTGACACTTGCCCGATTTTGCGAATCTGTACGCGTTGCAGACTGGAACTGTGTTTTTGCCTGTTCTTCTGTTGATGCATTTTATGAGCTCTTTTTAAGTACTTTGAAAGACATTTACAATAAGTGTTTTCCCTGGGAAAACAAAGAAATCAAACACGAAACTCCGTATACCTTGGGTGACTCCAACACACGTCAAAATGATGACTCATAAGTCTAGGCTCTTCAAACGCTTTATGTCCACTCGGAACCCTGATCACCTTACAGCTTTCAAAAAATACCACAACAAGTTATCTAACAAACTGCGAAGATCTAAATCTGCCTATCAATCGCGTATCCTCACTAGCAGGGAAGGTCCGAAAGCATTTTGGAAACTTTTAAATGAATCGTTTCTAAACAAGAATAAAAATACGCACTTAGGTCAGCCTGTGATCGATGGCTTGCCATATTCCCGCTCTTTGCTGGCAGAAAAATTCAATGACTTCTTCACAAGCTTTAGACCGAGTGGTTTCGCGGTCGAAGCACTTCGGTTTCTCCAAAATACAGGTTTAGAGACTTTTGCTTTTCATTTAACGACCAGCGAGGAAGTTTTTAGCGTTATAATGAACCTAAAAGCTACAAGATGCACCGATTTCGATGGCTTCCAAATTAAACCAGTTAAATTTGTTGCGGATCTCTTTGCACCGTGCTTAAGCTACATCTAACTTGTCGCTCACATCAGGAATATTTCCTGCACGAATGAAATATGCAAACGTAACTGTTATTTTCAAAGGAGGTAATAGAAACAAGATGACAAACTATAGGCCAATTTCTATTCTCCCTGTTTTTTCAAAGGCTCTTGAAAAAGTAATGCTCAAGAGAATCGATGGGTTCTTTTCTAAACGTGCCTTAATAAATGCCAGTCAGTTTGGATTTCGAAAGGATAAGTCCACGGAATCTGCTTTACTCTTGCAAAAGGAAATTATTTTAAATAATATCGAAGCTAAAAGTTCGACCCTTGGTATTTTCATCGACTTTACAAAAGCTTTCGACCTTCTTAATCATGAAATACTACTCTGTAAACTTGAAAGCTATGGTGTCCGTGGTCTTCCCCTCCAACTCTTTCGTTCTTATTTAAACAGGCGCCAGCAGGTCGTTTCGGTCGATAATCACAAGTCTAGCTCCCTTTTCATTGAATGTGGTGTCCCGCAAGGTAGCCTTCTTGGGTCGCTCCTCTTTAATGTCTATGCTAACGACCTTCCGAGCATAGCCTATCATACAAGTTGTATTCAGTACGCTGACGACACAAGTTTTTTTCTTATGGGATCTTCTGCCGATGAACTAATCAATAGTGCAAATTTGGTTCTTTGTGCTTTCCACAAATGGTCCACAGCTAATGGTTTGGTAGTTAACTCTAACAAGACCAAAGCAGTCTTTTTCGTCCCCTTAGCCTGGATATTACAGTAAACAATACTCTGCATCTAGAAAATAACATTTTTGAAATTGTAGACAAGTTCAAATCACTCGGTGTTGTATTTGACTCTCGCATGAGGTGGTCTGACCATATAATATATATTGAAAGCAAGCTCAGTAGATCTGTTGGTTTCCTGTCGAGACTGCGGAGCGAATTTTCCCCAAAGCATAAGCTCCTTATTTATCACGCTATAATTCAATCACACATAAACTACTGTCATCTCGTTTGGGGTACAATCCAAAACAAATCTAAACATCATACTCGGCCTCCAAAAGAAGGCAATTAGAGTGATCGCTGGTGCATGCTACACTGCCCACACAGAAGCATTATCTCGTTTGGGGTACAATCCAAAACAAATCTAAACATCATACTCGGCCTCCAAAAGAAGGCAATTAGAGTGATCGCTGGTGCATGCTACACTGCCCACACAGAAGCATTATTTCCGAAATATAGGATTCATCGTGTGCATACCATGTTTGAGTACCGTCTACTTCACTGTCTTAAATTGTCACCTCAATCCTTAACTGACTTCTTAAAGAATATATCTGGACTGAAGCCTTACGAAAAACCCTTTCACACCAGAAGTAAGCAAATATGGGACGTTCCTCGAACGAGGACGTTATACGATAACCAGAGCCTTCGTTTTACTTTACCATGCATATTAAATCATTATAGAATACACAACCCAAACATCTTCACCGCCTCAATTAAGGACTTTAAGCTATATTTTATCAATTCCGCACTGTCTCTCTGTACTTTCCGTTCCTTGCCTTAAACATTATTACTAGAACAGTCACTTCGTTTTGATTACGTTTTGCCATATTTTGTGCATACTGTTGCATTATTGTGGGCCGTTAATTTACTGTGCTGGTTTTTAACTTGCTGTTTCATTTGTATATATGTGCTCTTTCTGTACTTCATAATTTTCATGTTATATATGTATATCTTCACCTTAATGTCAGACGTCCTGTTGCTCTGCCATTACTGGGCCTCGGGCATCTCTCAAGCTATCGTTGTAGCTTTTCGCCCGAGGCCCATTTCCTGTATATTACTGGAAATAAATTTTTTTGAATTCAATTCAATAACTTCTTCAGGAAAGCCTGCCAGCCAGCATGACAAGCAATAGCCTTGTGATGCGGCTCTGTTGTTTCCCACACTGGTCAGAGGCCACCAACAGTGAGGATAGTAGTGTCTAATCTTGAAAAATTTAAAACACAAGGAATGCTGCAGAGGTTGAGACCATAATGAACAGCAACTGCTGTTGCAATGCGTGAAATTGGTGCCTACATGTTGTAGGGACCGCGTAACTCATTCTTGCGTTTCCACTCCTACTTTTCCTTGCTTCTCCCTAACAGGGAGTCTAAGTGGTCTGACTCCAAAAGCAAGATGAGCGTGATTGTGATCTTCTCAGAGGACGACCTGTCAGTGGGCGACATGATCCGTGACCTGGATGCCAAGGCCCTCATCCGGTCGGACTTTGCGCTTCTTGACGGGGCCACTGTGGCCAACATGCCGCTGCGGCCCATCATCGACGAACACAGGTGCTTGGCGAGTGCTTGACCGTGCTCCTGTAAGGATCAGCCATTGCTCATGAGGTAGCAGTAATGGCTTGTTCCCACACTGACGTAGGGGCTTGCTGGCATATTGAGGCTTGCAGCTAACATTGGGAGGGCATGTTGACAAAACATAAACGAAAAAGAAATTTTTGTGCCCGCAAGTGTGGGATAGAGTGCTGCAGGAATGGCTACACATTTCCTGTCATGACCCATTGTGGCATCACTCCTCAGTCCAAATATCCACAAGTCTCTTTGCCCTGCCAAAATATCCCCACAGTCTGACACTCCTCTGTCCAAACATCCGTATGTTTCAGGCTCATTTTGCAAGCAACATTTTGTTTGGGCAGCTGATGAGTGGAACGGCTTTCACTTACAGCAGATTGCTACAGCACTGTTTACCTCAACATACATGGAGACACGAGTTGCTGGGCTCACTTGGTGCTTCACACTCGTATACGTGGCTCAGGTTGAGTCACAACTATACTGCAGCATACTGCAATGAGCCACCACTTTTATGGTGCTGTTCTGAAGAGACAGTTTTGTTGAGGACAAGACAGCAACAGTTGTGGTGATCTAACAGCTGCAATGTGCCATCCAAAGCAGTGAGTTCGTTTTGTTATTGTTATTGTCAAAGCTCTTCAATAGTTCAGTAATTTATATATACATATGTAAATGTCGTATAGCTGATTTGGCTCAATTGAAGAAATAAAACATTGCCAACACTGCACAAAGATGAACACTTTCCTTGGCCTGCCTTCAATTTCCTGTTTCTCTGCTGCTGTTTATATTTGCTTAACCTGTCTCTGTATGCCAGCTGACACAGGTGTGCACAAATTTAGAGCAGTGCAATGCTTCCCTGGGTTAAAAATCAAATAAATTACTTTGTACTGCTGTAAGAAGATCAAGTATTGACGAACATAACGGTGTTTCCTTACTCTATACCTGATTAGAGGGCCCTGTGACCCTACCTATCTAATGAAGTAACATTCTGCGTGGCCATCTGATGAACACAGGAATTTTCGTTTGTTACAAGAAGCTGCGGTATTGAAGCTATTGACCTTACAGAGTGTCTCCCCATACACAGCTGCTGCTGCTGCGGCTGTAAAATGACGGCATGCATTGACTGAAATTCGTTACAGATTTGACCGTCTTTTCTGAGCACCCTAGTTGGAACATGTTTGGAAGCCAGGTTTTTCTTGACTAGTAAAGTGTGCTTTGTTGTGGTCTCCGCAGGAAGACGGTGGCGAGGGACAAAGGTGCTCTGATGACACTGGTGTATCGGCGGCTGCCCCCGTGGCACCGTCGCCGCTGCCGCGAGGATGACAGTGTGGTCGCCGTCAACCCAGAGACGGGGAAGCTACTGCACCACATCAAGAGCAGCACCACTAGCAAGTGTGACTTCCCTCTGGTCAGTGTTGCACTACAGGACTGTCACAGGGCTAGACTAGTGTTGCATTGCATGTGCGCATGTGATGGGGCGACACTGCATACACAGTGAACAGCAAACAGACTAGATGAGCCATATAGACGTGTGGATACAAGAGAAATGGACAATGGTTCCAGTATGGCAAGATGGATTCTAAAGAGGTGTGCGAAAAGCCACTGGAACGCCAATTACTGACTGAAAAGGCATGCAGCACTGCCCAGCTAGTGGGCTGATATGCGGCCTTTAGCCGCTGTTGCCACAGGCTCCAGTTCTGGAGCCTATTCGAATAAAACGTGCAAGTCCAAGAGTGTCCACATAAACGAGCACCGAACACCATACACTTACATGAATGTTTGTGAGCAGCACCCCAGGTTTCCAGATTTCCAAGTTGAGATGAAATCTGCTGTATTTGGGAGGGAAATTAAGGCCACTGGGCATGAGTGCACAAAATGATTGTTTTTGATGTGAAAAACAACGGGGATGGGGACGCTAGGAATTATTTTGCAGTGAGCACATCTTTGCTTCGTGTTTGGTGATGTAAACATGAACAATATCAATGGAAGGAATGAAGTCTTGGGCCTAACATCTGCGTTATTCGGAATTACGTAGCCATATGCGATTTTCCTTCCATACTGATTTTATTTTTATCCGGTTACAGATAAAGTAAAAATGAATATTGAAATTAACTTTTAAATGCGGTAAAATCTAACCTCAGCGTTCAAAGAACCAGGAAAAAATAAAATGTTCAAATTATTTGAATAGTCAAAAAAAAAATATTGCCGCAATCTGCTCACGGTAACTCTATCTAATGATTGCCTGGAATACGGTCGTCTATGCGTTTGAGATGGAAACTAAGTGACGGTGACAGTTTTTTTGCGGTCTAGGCACGTGGTTTACATTTTCACACACTGTCAGGAATGTCCAAGATTTGTTCCAAAATCTTAAATGCCTCAGTGGCCCATTTCACAGCACAACGCAGTGACAATGACGTTCTTCCACAATTGACCTCATTGCGTTATTAGCATGCCTCACCACAGATACTTCAAGGCAAAGCTCCCTCAGAACAAGATGGGTCAGCACGCTCAAAGAGCAGAAGCAAGTGAATGCAAGAGAGAGAAATATGTGGAGACATTAGAACACCCTGATGCCATCCCAGTATAAAAAGCCGGTGATGCTCAAAACAGCATTGAAGTGGCGGAACTGCTCAATTCGTCTGTCTGGGGCAGAGGCAGTATGGCATGAATTTAAAAGAAGCAAAACAGAAACTGCTGCCAGGCTCTGTTTTGGCATCACTCCAGCCATAGCGCACACGTCTGAGGTGTACAAGCACAGGTAAGCTCTAGGGCGGTGTAGTTCATACAGGTTAACTGATGTCAGCTCACTTATGGCTGAATTAATGACCGTCTGATGCCATATAGACTTAATGAGCGTCTGAAAGCACCACACTTTTAGTCAGTTATCTCAGCGTCCTAATTAACAAGTTTTTTACCTGAAATACTGAGTACTTCACGTAACTGAACAAAATTAGTTTGATCCTTGTGAAGGAATTCCAAACTTTGTGCATGGGCAAACAGGAAGAGGCAAACAGGACTGACAGAGATTCTTCGTGGTAATGTCAAGTTAGCGTCCATAGTATTCAGTACGCTACAGTAGGAGGTAAACTGTTTTGCGACTTATCTCGGCAATGCCTTGGTCTTCCATTACGAGCATTAAAATAATTCAGCAAATAATAATACCTGTGCAAAAAAATTTTGTTACCTGCATTCTCTACCAGTTAGGTATATCAAAATAAAAGTGCCGTCTAGACGTTAAAATACTTAAAGTATGCCTGTAAGTGTAATCTTTGAGTGTAGGGAACCTCTGAGGCTATTCCCACCGAAATCCATGATGGCCGAAAAACACTGGGTCATTTGGCATGGAATGACCCGATTAAACTTGTACCTTTGCGCCTTTGAAATTCGCAGTCACTCAAAATGTGAATTGCTGTGTTACTGAGCTAAGGAGGTATGCGGCTGTGAAAGCTTTGGTGAGGCTCTAGGCATAAGTTCTAAACTACAGCGCAACTCCTATGATTAGGTTTTAATTTGTTGTATTTTTTCAATATTGAATGCTGAAAAGTTTTGCAAATACAGTCGAACCGGGATATATCGAACTCGAAGGGGATCGCGAAATAGTTCGATATATCGATAATTCGATATACAGAAATCGGCTTGGGACGGCACTTACGATGCGAAAAAATGATACCATATTTGCCGCGTAATCAACTCACCAACTCACTCGCATAATGAACCCACCCTCCGCTTTTGCACTCGAGAATTTTGAAAAAAAAAAAAAAAAGCGTTAAGGCCAGCTCGCTCACATGCAAGGATCTCAGCGATGAGCAGGAGTGACAGAGCAAAACATTTCCAACTTGTTGGAACTGCATCCCTGGCAGCTCAAAACGAGGTTTCTGTGTCGTCGAATCCCCAACGTTTTCGCTTGCTTGTTGTACTCAGTTTCGGTCGTCTCATCCACAGCTCATTTCTTGGCAGCGTGCCAAGATGCTGCGCAGCGTGTTTATCTTTTGATAGCTCCTGCAGCGGCGGGGATCGAACTTGGCAGACTGCCCATGATGGCTTGATTGCACAAGCCTGGTTCGGTTTATCACGCCACGCCTGGGGCAGGCGTAGACCACTGCAACAAAATCAATGGAAAGCGTGATACAATTACTGCAAATGCTGTTTTAAGCGAAAAATACTAAAAGCCAGTGTCATGATCGCAGCTGACCGCATGCTTTCGTTGATTCATACATGCAAGAATAAACGACTCTCGCAAAAGCAAAAAAAAAAAGCAGCTTCGTAACGCCATATCTTACGCTACGCCGCGCGTACAACGCAACTATAAAATAGACGACTCTCGCAAAAGAGAAAAAAAAAAAAAAAAGATCTGCCGTTTCTTAACTGACGCCGCCGCGCGCAGAGGGTTCGCAACACACGCTGGAGAAAGCGTCCGACGTTCTGTTTGAAAACGGGCCGAGCTGGCTTGGCGCATGCTACTGCGAACGAAGGCCGGGAAAGAGGAAGGAGAGAGATAGGTAGGCAAAAGAATGGGTACACCTTTGCGCTTCGCTCTATCGCGTTTTTCCCCTCTCGTTTCCACCGGTTCTCTCTGGTTCATTCACGCACATCTTGCAAACGTCACGTGCTGGCGCGCGGGAAACGATAACAACCGCAAATACGCGCGCCTTTGGGGAATGGGCGCGGCGCTGCCCTAGCCGGATTGTCCTCCCTCATTCCTTCCGCGTGTGACTTGAAAATGTCACGCGGCAAACGGCCGAGGGTGATGCGATCGTCCTTGGGAAAGGCACACTTTCCAGTGCGTGGTGCGGAGTTCGATATATCGAACTACCGGTGAAATTGAGTTCGATATATGACGCGGCTTTCCTATACTTTTACATGGGATTTTCAAAGGGATATTCCGTGAGTTCGATATAGCCAAAATTCGATATATCCGGGTTCGATATATCCGGGTTTGACTGTAAACATTTTCTGCTCAATTTGACCTGCAGTGAATTTTGGCTGTTCGATGTCATCCAGCTTAAAAAGGTCAAACACCCTCTGGCTGCACTGCTCTCCTGACCTCACAGTGAAATGCTGTGGTGTGTCTGATCGACACTCATTAACCTAACATGCTTGATATTGCGCTTGTAATAACGGAAAGCACATGCACTTGTACAGTCGAACTGAGATAATTCGGATTTTGGTTATATTGAACTGAAGGAATATCCCCTTGAAAATCCCATGTAAAAGTATAGGAAAGCTTCGTCATATATCGAACTCCAATTTCACCGTTTATTCAATATATCGAACTCCGCACCATGCACTGCAAGGTGCGCCTTCCTCAAAGACGATCGCATCACCCTCAGCCGTTAGCCGCATGACATTTTCAAGCTATATACAAAAAGAACGAGAGAGACAAGCTCGGCGACGACTGCTCTAGAGCCGCACCGCGCCCTTTCTCCAAAGGCGCGCGCATCTGCAGTGATCGATTGCCGCACGCCAGCACATAACATTTGCAAGCCATGTGCATGAAGGAATGAGAAGGAACCGGATTGACAATGGCCGGTACGGAGCAGACTTATCCAATGCAGCCATGGTGTTCGGGAAAGCAGGAACGATAGAGCGAAGCGTAAGAGTGTGCCCATTTTTCTGCCGAGCTTTCTCTCTCCCCATCTCTCTCTTTCCCTGTCTTCATTAGCAATAGCACGCACCATGCATGCGCCGACAAGCCAGCTCAGAACGTTGGATGCTTCCTCCAATGTGTTTTGTGAACCCTCTGTGCATGGCAGGTGGCGACGTGCAATGTGCATCTTGTGCGTCTTGTGTCGTCGTGCTGAAAGTGCGGCGTACCGTAAGCTATGGCAGGTGTGGAGTTTAAGAAGTGGCAGATGTTTCTCTTTTTTTTTCTCTTGTGGGAGTCATTCATCCTTGTCGTCGTGCTGAACATGCGGCGTAGCAAAAGCTATGGCGGCTACGGACGTTAGGAAGCAGCAGAATTTTTTTTTTTGGCAAGAGTCGTCCATCCTTGCATCTATGAGTCAACGAAAGCACGCGGTCAGCTGGGATCATTGCACCAGCTTTTAGCATTGCTCGCTTCAAACAGTATCTGCAACTATCATGCTTTCCAATGATTTTGTGGCAGTGGACTCCGCCGGCCCTAAGCGTGGCATGATAAATCGAACCAGGCTTGTGCAGTTAAGCCATCACGGGCACTCTGTTAAGTTTGCTTCCTGCCACCGCAGGATCTAACATTAAAAGTATAGTCAAAAGATAAACACGCCGTGACATTATTGCTGCGCAGCATCTTGGCGCGCTGCCAATAAATGAGCTGTGCATGCGACGGCCGAAACGGAGGGACGCGCCACCGACTAGCGCTTTTTTTTTTTTTTTTCATTTTTTCAAAAATTCTCGGCGGCAGAAGGCAGGGTGGGTATACAATTGGGTTGATTATGTGACAAACGGTATCATTTTGCGCAATCACAAGTGGTGTCTCAAGCCGATTTTTGTATATCAAATTATAGATATATCAAACTATTTCGCGATCCCCTTCGAGTTCGATATATTCCGGTTTGACAGTATTGCTGGGCCTGACATCTGTTGTTCAGTCCCACCCAAAGAGGAATTGAAGACTGCTATGGCACAGCTTCTTGGTACTTGCAGCTTGTGTGCGAACACATCGGCAGAGGAAGTGAACAGGAGTCAGTCTTCTCGCGGTTGGTTGACAGCAGTCGCTGAGTAGTTAGCCTCTTGGCTACTGGACTGGTGTACTTGGACTTGAATCCAGTTGCAGCAGCTTCTGATAGAGGTGAAACGCATAAGGTAGCCCCGTTAGCCCGAATGGCTTTCGGACATTAAGCTCCCCGCATATGTACCTACCTGTTGTTGCTGTTTTCGGTCACACTTGCACATTGAAAACCAAGTTTTAGGCGCCATCGTTGCAGTCAGAGTTGAATAGTCTGAGTTGTTTGTGTGCAGAAGCACGCGCTAGTTTGGTGCTTTACATTTTTTGTGCCATCTAATTTGACCCTCAGTAATAGTATTCAAAAGGTTCAGTTTCCAACTGCTAGTGGATGAGTATTACTTCATCGTTTAGCTGTTGGAAATCTAACTTCCTATGAGTCCATGCGATGGGAAAAGTCAGTCACACAGCAAAAGCTGTGGAGCCAGTCTACATCGCTGCATGCAGTGATGTCCTGTGGGCTGCCTTCGCCTACAGGCGTGTGCTTGCTAGTTTTGTGCGAAATTGCACATCAGATGCCATCAAATGTCAGTTTCGACTAACTGTTTAAAGCAGCATGAAGATTGGTATGGTGTGCGGAATCTCAACTAGTTGCTGAAGACTAAAGCCTCAGAACAGCCAAGCATTGTTGACATGCTGAGAGGGAAAAATTTCTTAAGATGGCGCCGAGATTTCTCTGCTGGTTTTTGTTGAAATTAAGCTGAATTTATGGGCCAACCGCGAAGCCTGCAGTGTGGTGAAGCCAACACTTAAAGGCTCAGTGGGCTACTGCTCGTTAGGTGTGTACCGCTTCTGAGATGGCATCTTACGTCTTGCGCTTTGGCTAGGTGTCTAGGCAAAGCCTTTTAATTCTTGAACTTTGAAAAGTAGGGAAGCTGATATCAGTGCCTTATGACAGCAATGAGTATGGTCCCTTGTTATGAAAACATTAGGTCAAGTTTTTGGGTTATATTTTTCAGCAGACGTAATTACCTAATCCTGTGAATAATTTTCATGAGGTCCTGTAGACGTCGAGTGCTTGTGCAGGTGTCCAGTGGGCCTTGGAAGTGTAATGGTTGGTTGGTTTGTAGGGTTTAACGTCTCAAAGCGACTCAGGCTATGAGAGACTGCATAGTGGAGGACTCCGGAAATTTTCACCACCTGGGGTTCTACACTGACATCACACAGCACATAGACGCCACTCCTTTTCGCCGCCATCGAAACACTGCCGCCGAGGCCGGGATTCGATCTCGCTTCCAAGGGCACAGTGGTCGAGCGCCTTAGCCACTGCGCCACCCCTGCGGGGCAGAAGTGTAATAGAAAATGATGATAGTGGTGAGTTTGTGCGCAATGGATCTCCCTGTTTTTATGGTCATGTTTTTGTGAGAGTGTTCTTTCATTTAAGCATTTAGCATTCACATTCAGAATATCAGAAAATATTCTGTATTATATTTTGCAGCCAAATCTTATCATTCTCTCTTGGTTTGCAACAAAAAAATTGCTTTCTTCACAATCTTGGCTCATTGCATAGCCAGATCTGCAATGGGTCATCAGATACAAGTTAGCATTCTTTTTTCTGCGGTGTTTGGAAAAGTAAAGCTTCACTTCTCTGCTTCATTGGTCTCTTATTCTTGTCACGCATTATTTTGCAGAGCATCTTCCAAGGGCAGTCACGCGTGTTCCTCCACCATGACCTTCAAGACTGCCATATTGCCGTCTCCTCGCCACATGTGCCACCCATCTTTGCCGGCAACTTCGACTACCAGACGCGCCTGACTTTGTGCGGGGCATCTTGGAACATCAAGAGGTGAGTGACAGGGTCATAACGGTGTTTCTTATGTCTGTGTTTTAAATGCTATGATTAATGATTAGATCCGAGTGAGTTAATGTAGGCTGGCCATGCTGAAGAAACCCCAGAGCACCACTTGTTGCCAGTCGTGGCAGACACCAAGAGCAGAGGATTCAGAACTGCTGTTCTTGACCCTTTCCAATTTTCGTGGAATTCTCCATTCCAATTGCGTTTGTATGCTCTCCTTTGTAAGTGACGACTTGCTTTCCAAAGTGGAGTACAGTTGAACCCCGCACACGTAACAATAAAGACTATAAGTATGAATTGCTCGATGGAACAAATTATTTTGGAGGCCCTGGCCATCTTTTGTAAGGTTCGATGCCTTTGACTTCTCTCTGCAACGGAACACTGTCAGACTTCACTCCCACAATAATGAAGTCTTTTGAAGTAACAGCCCACAAGTTTCCTTCATGCATACGCCGTAAAATTAAAGTCTCTAGAAAACAGTTCACGCCGTGAACATTTCAGACACTTCCACACTGCCACAAGCACATTTATGGATGTAGTAATTTTGTTTACGTGTTAATGATGACGATAATGGTCTTGGACGACGGGTCATGTGAAAACGATACCCTGCTTACTCACATAATGCTTCCAGTTGTCTTGAATGAACAGCTGACATCAGTTTGGGATAGAATTCATCAAACCTAAGTAAGAAATGCTTTTTACAGATTTTTTTTGTGACAGTCAAAATGTCGCATACAGTAAAAGCTGGTTAATTAAAACTTCACGGGAACGGGAAAAAGATTGAATTATTTAAAATTCGAATTATCGAATGGCCTCGAAAATGTTTTCAAGAACCGCTTGCATTAGGGAAAATTTATTTGGTGAAAATCTGGGCAATGGTCGCCTGCCTTTTAGATGAGAGCAGTGCAACAGTGACTGTTTTTTGCCTTTCTGTCAATGCTTTATTGTGCGCCCACTGTTGAAAATGTCAAAGCAGGACTGCTTGAATACGGTAAAGGCTTCACGGAATCCTTCACTGTGCGACGCAGCACCACCAGCATCCCTCACAAGCAGCCTTTGTCGCATGTGAGGCTCCACTGCGTGACGTGCTGAATGGCACTTGATAAGCGCACATTTTTGGAACATTGTAAGAACCGCACGAATAAAAGGGGGGTAAACGCTCAGTACTGCTAATGATCATCCAAAATGTCACGCAACTGCGATTGGTTCGCTGGCTGATGCATGTGTGACCCATAGCCACCGTCGCCACAGGATGGTGCAAGCAGCGCTAAGCTCATAAAAGCAAAACTGAAACTGAGTAGTCAGCCTATTACTGAAAATGACGCCGTTTGTATTTCATCACGCTTGCCAAGTCGCACTGTCTTCCCTGCAGTGTGCAGTTCCGGTTTAAGGAATGCTGTTTTGATGATCGCCTGCAATGCCTATCATACCTGAACGCGGCTTGACCGGCGCGAGACCCATAGCGCCCGTCCAACTCTGTAGCCATACATGAACATTGGCTGGGACCGTGTCGAGATGAAGGTGTGGTGAGGGGTGAGGCTTCAAAAAATAATAAGAACACGAGAGCCTCAGCCTGTGCCTAGACTGTGCTGACATTACAACTTTTCCATATTGTGAAAGAAGGCCAAGTCGAGATGGCAAAGTAGTGGTGGCAAGGCAAGGTATGGCGTGTCAGTGTTTAATCCGATCGTGAACCCAGGCGCGTGCCGGAGCCGGCACCGTGGGACGATGACGACGATGGTATGTACAAAAGAAAGAAGAAGATCATAGTATGTACAAATGAAATAAGATCCGTGGAGGGCTCACACAATCTCCCCAAGGGGTCGGAAGCGGCCAGCCTGGCCGATCCTAACTAACCGATGCACCGCGGCGCACAAAAGTGGCTTCAAGCAAGAGACATGAACAATTCCAGTTCCACGGTGGCGTCGATCGGCTAGGAGACCAACAGGTGTGACTTGGTAGTTCACTGGAAAAATTTGGTTGATGACCTTGTAGGGACCAAGATAGCGGCGCTGAAATTTATCACTAAGGCCAGGGATGCGCAGTAGTGTATAAAGCAGTACTTCGTCACCAGGATGAAAAGAAACCACACGATGCGTGGAATCCTAGCGACTCGTGCGGTCTTCCTGGCACGCTTCTGTGTTGAGGCGGGCAAGATGACGGCATCTGGTCACACGGGATAAGAACTGGGCTGGTACTGATGAGGAGTAGTAGGGCGTAGAAAAGAAGGAAGTGTTGAGAATTGTAGTGGGAGGATTGGCCAAAAACGAGGAAAAATGGAGAGTAACCACTAGTTCGCTGTACTGCTGTATTATAGGCAAATGTGGCGAGTGTAGAATAGTGTCCCAATTTCGATGATCCGGTGTGATGTGCATGGATATCATATCCGATAGGGTGCGATGGAATCGCTCAGTCAGACCGTTAGTCGGGATGGTAGCTTGAGGTTGTCTTATGGAGGGTGGAGGACGCATGGAGAACTTCGGCAACGACTGTCGATAAGAAGACCGTCCCGCGGTTACTTAGGAGCACCCAAGGAGCGCCATGACGCAATACAATTGATCGCAAAAAGAAATTAGCTGCCTCTTGAGTGAAACCAGTTGGTACAGGGGCTGTCTCAGCGTAGCGTGTAAGTGGTCGACAGCTGTTATAATCTAATGGTTACCCCCATCGAAGAAGGGTAGGGGGTCATATAAGTCAATGCCGACTACGTCAAATGGCGTGGCGGGACTGGGAACAGGTTTTAGAAGGCCAGCGGGCGAAGACGTCGGCCACTTGAGATGTTGGCACAGATGGCAGGAAGCGACGTATTTAGCTACGGTGGAAGAGAGGCAAGGCCAAAAAATTGTCTTTTCATGCAGTCGTATGTTTTGTCAAAGCCAAGGTGACCTGCAGTAGCGTCATCGTGGAAAGCCGCCAGTATACATGGGCGAAGCACACGTGGCACGACTGGGAGCCAGCGAGTTCTATCAGAGCAATACATGTAGCGGCGTAAGATGCCATCTTCGAGCTTGAAATTGCGAAGCTGTCGGCGAAGCCTAACATTGGGCGGGTTCGCTGCCTAAGGCTAGATAAGGTTCGCCGCAGATAAGGCGGTCGATGATGGGCCGGCAGTAGGTATCAGCTAATTTCTGTGAGCGGAGAGCATGTTTGTTCTCAGAGTCGTCAAAAGAAGCTGTTGTGATATGCATCGGGGGAAGAGATGGTCGGCTGTGGTCAGAGGTGGAAATGCATTGCGAAGAAGAACAGCAGGCTGATTCCGAAAGTGGACGGTGTCTTGGTGTTGGCGACCCGATTAATGAGTGACGTCGAAATAGTATTCTTGCAGGCGCAGAATCCAATGGCCAAGTCGGCCTGTCAAATTCTTCAGTGAAGACAACCAGCAAAGAGCATGGTGATCAGTTACAACTGTGAAGTGCCGACCGTATAGGTAAGGGCGAAACTTTTGAACAGCCCAGACGACGGCAAGACATTCCTGCTCGGTAATAGTGTAGTTTTTCTCAGCTGTAGTCATGGCCAGACTGGCGAAGGCAATCACTTTCTCACGTGAAGTTGCATCGTGCTGCAGAAGGACAGTGCCAAGACTGTGACCACTGGCATCAGTGTGCAAGATGGTGGGAGCACTGTCGCTGAAGTGGCCAAGAACGGGATCTGATGTGAGGGCGTGCTTTAGGTCGTTAAAAGCAGTGTTGCACTGTTCAGTCCACATGAAAGAACTGTGCACTTTAAGTAGTTCATGAAAATGCAGCATTAGCTGCAAAATGCCTCATAAAACGCCGAAAATAGGACGCCAGGCCGAGGAAACTGCGAAAATCTGCAGTCCGTTGCGGACTAGGAAAGTTGAAGATCGCGATGACTTTTTCAGGGTCTGGACGAATGCCGTCATGGCTAACCAGATGTCCCAATATTTTAATTTCCTTCTGTGCAATGTGGCACTTCTTGGTGTTGAGCTGAAGGCCCGCTAAAGCAAGACACGTGAAGACTTCATTCAGGCACATGAAATGGTCGTTAAAATGAACGAATAGATAACAATGTCGTCCAAGTAACATAAACAGGTTCTCCATTTTAGGCCACGAAGTACAGTATCGATCATTCTTTCAAATGTCACTGGTGCGTTACAAAGGCCGAAGGGTGTAATATTAAACTCGTAAAGTTCGTCGAGAGTTGCGAAAGCGTTTTTTTTTTTTCTTTTTTTTTTTTTTTTTGTCATTCTCGTGCATAGGTATTTGCCAATGACCTGAGCGGAGGTCCAAGGTCTAGAAATATTCAGCGCCTTGGAGAAAGTCAAGGCCGTCATCAATTCGCTGCATCGGGTAAACATCTTTGCGGGCAATTTTGTTGAGTGCACGATAATCTACACAAAATCGTACCGCTCCGTCTTTTTGTTTAACTAATACTATGGGAGGACCATGGGCTTTGATGGACGAATAATATCGCGACAGAGCATGTCATTGACATTTTCTTCAATTGCTTTTCATTCCAACAGAGAAACCGATAAGGTCGTCGGCGTACGATCGGGTTACCTTCAGTAATGATGCAGTGGTGTGCAACACTACCGCAGTCTGCAGTCGCGAGGACTGCAGCTGGTCGATGCGTTGGCAGGTCGTATTAATGGAATCAACAGTTGAAGGAATCTGGGCAACTAGGGTGTTATAAGCCACAGAATTAATTCCTTTGAAGACGTAGTGTACACGTTCAGGTTCCGGCATGGTGGGACTGATACGCCAGCAGAGTGCAAGTACGGCCTCTATGTAAGACGCATATGACTCATCGGGACCTTGAAGGCGGGAAGCGAGCTTGTTCTTGGCGATCTCAGTCCGAACAGCCAGGTCGGCGAAGTACTTTCGGAACTGCTGTTTGAAGGTGGGCCAGTTATCGGTGTGGGGCTCGCGGTTGATAAACCATTTCCTGGCGACCTCAATAAGGTAGAAAGAAATGTTGAGGAATTTTAAAGCATCATCACACCGGTTGTAGGCACTGCAGCATTCATAAGTGTCGAGCCAGTCATCCACGTCTTCGTCGCGACGACCAGTGAACAGCGGTGGGACGCATTGTCGTGTGGGCATAGTCGGAGGCTGCGGTGTAGCCGAGGTGGAGGGTCTGACCGGGTCGGGACTGCTCTCGGTTGACATGTTGATGGTGGCTGTTGCCAAACGGCGACCGGAACATAGCTGCAGCAAGAGGCAGGGCACCAGGCAGCAAGGGGATCGAATTTCACCTCCACCACTTATGAAAGAAGGCCAGGTCGAGACGGCAAAGTAGTGACGGCAAAGCGAGGTATGCCGTGTCAGCGTTTAATCCGATCGTGAACCCAGGCGCGGGTTCACGATGACAATGGTATGTACAAAAGAAAGAAGAAGATCATGGTACGTACAAATAAAAGAAGATCCGTGGAGGGCTCACAATATTTCCAAACTAACAAGCATTTAGTTCCATGCCTTGAAGATCATGCAGAACAGGCTGCCACCGCCATGGCTGCCATATCATACCCTCCTGCGCCACCAGCCGCCATGCCGGTCTGGCTTTACCCATTCTTCCATGGTTTTACCTAGTTTTATCTCCTCTCCTCATTCTGGAGTTGCTGAGCCTTGTGACTATGTCACCCTTTCACAGGGGCATTCCTTTGGCCATGTGCCGGGTGCCGAGCCGCCTAGACGTGGTGACGCATAGTTTAAATTATCCTTGGTGGAACATACTCATATCCGAATTAACGGACTTTTTTATACATATACAGTTCAGCCCAATTGTAACGAAGTCGGCAGGAATCATAGATGACTTCGCTATGTCTGCTATTTCGCTATAAGTATCTTGACTCTGAAAGGAAGACGAAAAACAAATGGTCGTCGGTCTAAATTTCCGACCCTTGATTTTTAGGACTTGCTTGATTATTTGGACTTATTTGCGGCACCGCGACATCCTCCACAAAACTAACGTTTATGAACACCTGAAAGATATGATCCAAAATCGTGAGTGCCTCCGCGGCCCTTATCGCAGTGCGACAAAAGTAGCAGCAGTGCCTCTTCACAGACGGCCCCACCACGCTTTAAGGATGCTTCACCTCGAGGACTGTGAGGACTGCGCGGTGAAGCGACCTCAAAACATGATTCAGCAAATTCGTCATGGCAGGTTTGCTTCAACGTCTGTACTTCGTCTAAGTCCGCGCAATCGCTCGCCGCGTGTCGACAGCAACACAGCCATCGAACGCCAGTTGCTGCCGGAGGTCTGTGTAAACACTGCTTGGCAAGTCAGTCTATCAAAACTGCTGACCCTCTTGCTCCGCTATATGCAAATTGGAATTAAGATTATGTAAAGTGATTTTATTTATAAAATTTGATTTTTCTGACATTTTCATGTTCCCTAGCGGGTCTGAAAGATCGGTCGTCTAAATTGTGTTCCCGGAAAACGTTTTTTGAGCACCGACTCCAGGGTAGTGGCCTCCGCGTCGTCCAAATCCAAAGCCACATATTGCTCTGAACTCGCAAGGAACATCCAGAGAGCGCCAGTTGTTGCAGCGGCCGCCAGCTTGCGAATCTAGCCATAGCCGAGAAGTCAAAGATCGACAGGAACAGCGAACAAAGCTATGCAGTGAAGCTACCTTTCGTTTTGCAGGAGTGCGGACATCCGTCAGCCAAATTTCGCTGTTATTTCCTTACAGAAGTTTGTCTGAAAGCTGTAAAAATATTCCAGTTGATAGATTATTTTTCGTTTGCTACAAAATTTCTTCGCTATGTCTGTTGAGATTTATTTGCTACATTAAAACTATACCCAAATTGTATTGAAAATGCAAAAATGGGAGATGGGAATTGAAGTCTCTTCATTATAACTGCTATTTCGCTATATATGGCTTCGCTATAACAAGGCTGGACTGTAATTTCTAAGGAGCTTGGCTGGGCTAAGTAGCGCAGTTTCAGTTGTCTAAAGATTCGATTAACTGAGGTTCGAATTAACCAGCCTTCACTGTCCGTCCATCATCAGCAAGAGCACACTGCATGATCACTTTCTAGTCGTGTTCACTTCAAAAGTCTTTGCTGTTGTTTTAGTTATTTAGTTGACTTAGCTCTCGCGAAAACGAAAAAAACTGTCATTCCTGGTGATTTCGGTGCTGTACGGTTCAACTGCCTGTGTTCTTTGTGCTGTCTGTAACTACCTCTTTGCTTCATATGTAATGTGTGTTTTGCCACTGCATTTTCTTGGAAAGAGTTCAGAGTTGGCCAAAGGGGCCTCCCTTGCTCAGCTAGTGCTATTGTTAATGGTGTTTACAGTTAGCATACTTATGCATGTTATGCAAGCATTGTGTATATATAAAATATATACCACCCTATTGCGGAAAGCCAGTTGAAGGTAACAAGGTAAAACTTTTAGGCGATAGTGACTAGGTTTTACGCTTAGTCAAGGATACTAATCGCGTAACGTCTGCAGAGAATAGAGTGGCTGAACTTTGCTCACAAGCTACTTTTCTTGAAGAAAAAAAAATCATGGACTACACCCACATCATTTGGGTTTATGTTTACTGAAGTTTTACTACTGAAGTCTTGCTGAAGTCATTGGGTTTATATGTCATGGCTTCTCATCGGGTTTCTTTTTCCTTTCCTCCCACCCTATGCTTATCCAGATTATGGGCAACTCAATTTACACACACATCAGCAACAGCCACTACGCAGCTTCAGCGTGCAATCTGGTCATATATGATGCTATCAGGTGAGAAGCTCCCATAGGCCCGCCGTGCATGCTGCCGCATGTTTTTCAAAATGGCGAAAATTTGTGCATTTTATTTAAGGCAAGGTTTCTGCTGAACAGTCCCAATAACTGTGCATAATTCCAGGGTGTAGCTTTTGTCATCAATCATTTATGAACAAAATCGCCAAAGAAACTTCAGGAAGAAATGTGTCATAAACTTCATCTGTAGAATAGCGTGCAGATATATTTTGTCAAGAGTTGAGCATTTATTCAGGCTCGGTCATCCAGGAAGCTGTTGAACAAGGCCTGAAAGAATGCTATTGCAGTATTGGCTAGCTACTCTGTTTTGGTGGGCCTTCAGTGTGGTTACATAAAAAGCCTATAATCTCAACTCGTGAATGTTTTATTTCCTTTAGGGCACTGCAAATGTGTCTCCTGTGCGTTTGACAGCGAAAGCCATTTTTGCAGTTCAGAGGCTTACATTATAAGCTCATTCATTTTTTTCAAAGCAGAATATAGCATAGAACTTGCAGTCACAGAATACCACACACCATTATAGGCTGGCTGTTCTTGGTGGAGCTTTTATAGCCCTTTCTTTCCCTTTCTTTCCATTTTGATGTTCGTTATTATTTGGAATCTACTTCATACAAGAGACTAAAAAAATAGTGCTTCTGACTATGAAGCATCTGCTGTTGGGCTTTGAAAATTAAAATTTTTTAAGAACAGTTTAAAATACCTGGCTAATGAACTTGCTTGTCTCAAAAATAGTCATCACTTGTGGTGTGGAGAGCAGCCTGATAAACACCTGAACAGACTCACAGCTTCACAGGTGCATTTGCGGTAAAAGTTGCATGTCCTGCGGTTATGAAAGGCAATCTGATGGTGTGTGCCCGTTGTGTTTTGGTATTTGTGCGGTATGGCCCTCTGCTGAGGGGAATTCTTTTGAAACAGATGAGTGAGGTTTGACTGTACTTTATTTTGCCAAATGTCATAAAGGTGAAGTGCACACTTCAGAATACACGGCCCACGAGACAATCCAAAGAAAGACATCAAGCTGACATCATCTATGAAAGAACGAGTGCCTACAGAAAATCATATAAATGACACCCATCCAACCCTCCACACAAGAAATTATCTGAATGATTTAGCTCTGGCTCACTATTTAAGGGGAGACGCGGGTTTTGAAAGTCGAAAAATCGCGAAAAAGTCGGCTTTTCAAAAAGTACATGTCTCGGCTGTATATGTTATAAACTACCTTTCCTATAATTATAAACGCCTAATTCATCGTGGAACTGCTTTAAATTGAATATACAACTGGGCGCGGCAGCCTTAGAGTCGCGAGCGAACGGCAAAAGTACCTAAACTTCGTTCGCGCGCCATTTTTCTGCCGCTGAACCGAGCGCCGCCATCTTGGTCTTGTTTTGTTTGTGAATGCTTGCCCTTTTCCATATTGCCTTCGCCGGCGGCATCCGCGGCGTAGCAGAAGCATGGCTCACTTGTGATTGGGGGCCTCACAGGGATTGTTGAGCTTCCCGCGTCTCGAATTCGGGCTGTAATTGGACAAAGCGCGCCCTCCGTGAGAACGCGGGGGATCGTGACTGCTATTGGCTGCTGCGCGCGCTGACGTGGCGGCCCCTCCCCGGCGCGTCGTCTGCTCCGGCTGCCTACTGAGCTGGTGTTCTTTGTGCACTCGCTGAATCGCTTCATGCTTCACCATTTTGAGATCGCCATGATCATCGCTCGTTACGAATTCTGGTGGCGTGTTTTGAACGGTTATGTGCACTTTGTGGATTATTGCACGGTCGGCCACGATGCACGCTAAGAAGTTCAAAACACTGCATACGTCGTCGTTCTGCGAATGCCGTCTGAATCGCGAAGTTAGTGAAAAGCGTTGCCAACGGGCGCAGAGACGCTTCTATTAGTGCTGCGTCTGCTACATCACTACTAGATCGACTGCGCTACCACTTCCAACTGCGTATCTTTCGCGTCAACGTAAGGAGCCGCCGTTTGAAGCGTGCCTGCTGTACTGACCATATCAACCTCGGCGATCTCAGCCTCCCGTATCTCGTCTGTCATCGCAAGCGATAACGCGTTGTCAGAGTCGTCCGCTGTTCGAATGAAAATGCACTTTCCGAGGGAATCGGGGAGGTGGAGGCACAACGTGCTGCAGTGAAAAACAAACTTTAGACTTGAAAATGCTGTTTTAAACTTCAAGGGTCATTTTCTCAGAATGAATTTTTTGCATGGTATGGTTGCTTGTTCCCGCAGTATTTCTGGAACCGCTAATCGGATTCTCACCTGGTTTTTTTTATTGTGTGCCTGAATAAATTTCCGAGGGCAAGACAAGCTCATTTTTTCAAATTATTGAGTCTGGAATTTATAATAAACAATCAAAATTAGGCTAATGCAAATCCAATTAGTGGCACTAACCTCAATGCACTGCTAAAATTTTTCGACAGGGAAATTAAAAAAAAAGGGCTCTGTCTTGCCCTGTGGTACCTATTCAGGAACCTTCATAATGAATTTCATAGTGCCAACACATTTTGCAAGTTCACCAGGCTTGGAACAAGGAACCCATGTGAACCATTCTGATATACTTCTCTAACTTGAGTACCAATGTGCGCAGCTCCATGAAACTTTGCAGTTATTCAAATGGCTGTGCCATGAGTCTACCCTGAAAATTTCATTCAATTATCTCAAGAAACAACAAAGTTGGTATTCAAAGGTAGCCTCCCCCCTTAACACAAGTGGTGGCATCTGACTCACCTATGGTGCAATTCTTGCCGATCACCGAGTTTGCCGCGATGGTGTTGTCCCCAATTTTGGTGCCAGACCCGACAAACGTACTGGGCTCCAGGATGCTGCTCCTGTGAATGAAGGTTTCAGGGGCTTTAGTGTCAACCTCCTCATGATCATATAAAAATCACTCAAATTATGAGCTGAAAGGCTGCAGTACATGCACGGCAGGTACAGCAAGAATGATCTTGCGCTGTTGCCATTCACTGTACAGTCTAACCAATATATTGTCTCTGGGCACCAAGAATGGCTCAGAGTCTCAAGCATAGCTAACACGTTCGCCACGGGTGCACGATCATCAAGTAAAACTTTCTATCTTCAGTGCTCGTCGGTTGCCTCTTTGACCTGCCCAGTATGTCCTGTCATTTGTCACGTTAACAATATTGCATGCAAGAGACATGGTTAAAAGAGACACTCTGTTACTAAGGCCAACTTTTGCAGGTCCCTAGAGTAAATTCTTCACTATTTATAAGAGACACAATTAACTCAGGTACACTCATGCAACGCAGCTGACTCATACCAACTTGTATGTGTGGTAGTTTAGATTCCCTTAACTAAATTCTGTTCCATATCAGTGTCCTGTTTTGTTGCAATATGTCAGGAACGAAGAAGGAGTGCCTCCTCTTGACTGGGAAGTCAAAATGTCTCTGTTGTTTCAGTCACACTGGAATGTGATGACAGTGGCTGAACCAATGTAAACATTTTGACTTCCAGTCAAGAGGAGGCACTCCTTCTTCATTCCTGACATATTGCAACAAAACAGGACACTGATATGAAACAGAATTTAGTTAAGGGAATCTAAACTACCGCATATACGAGTTGGTAAGAATTTCTGGTAATAAGAAATCTTTTTGGGGTCCCTTGATTGTCTCTTGTAATGAAGTTTTACATAGCAGCAAAGGCCTCATTTATGTATTTTGTTTGCATATTTCTTTGTGCTAAAGGCGCTGTTCACCAAAAAATCCTGTGCCAATATTGTGAGCGGGATGGCTCAGGCAGGTGGTAGCTAGCAGCTGACATGGTGTCATGCGGCCACATGGCGTGGTCGATTTGGCAGGGACCGCCAACTTGGGCTAGGCCACTGAAATTGGAATCTAGCCTTCCAGGGCACTTGGATGCCGAGTTGGCCACGCATTCACATTCGCACGACTTCGTGAAGTGGGACCTTGTATCTAAGTCAGGTGGTTATGATGCGGTAGCTTATATCTGAGCGCTAAAGTGCATATGTAAGACAACAGAGCCACAAAATAAGGGAACAGTGACTAGGTAGTGAGTGGCAAAGTGTGCGGGCAATGACCTGCCACGGAGGTCACGTCACGTAACTCTTGCCCCCTTCCCCTCCTTCACTTTTATGATTATCTTCTTTTTCTTCGTTTATTCCAATTGGACCTGCCTTTAAAGAGCTGTTAAAGTTTTTGGATTATATGAGATTAAAGCAATCAAACCTGCGAAATTTGGTAGGAGAGCATGCAGCTCCTTTTTGTGCGACTACTACATATCAAATGGCGAAGTCATTGTTGAATAGCACAGTGGCTTCTCTGCAGTGAACAGCTGCAGGTAGGAGGCCAATGTTGATGTTGTTTACAGTGGCGGTGTGTTTACAATGCAGAGACAAGAGTCTGGAGACCAACGGCACCGAAGGCAAAGCCTGTGAAGAGCTGCCTGGCTGCGTCCGACATGCATGCTACGATGTGGGTGAAGGCAGTAGAAATCTGAAATCTGCATGACCTCTCCTACCTATCCCCCTTCCTACAAAAAAATAAAAAATAAATAAATAACAGGCTGGGATTGTGCCCTATCCATGAGAAAGTAACGTGTCACCAAGTGTGTCCAGTGTAGAAACCAGCTGCTCAACGCCAGCGATGGCAGCCACGAACCTTCAGCGGACTCATGGAACTTGCCCAATGCATGGATTAACTGGTAGGACATAGAATATGAATAAGAGTGCAGAGAGCTGAGAAGACAACTACAGTGGAAACCCGTTCATATGTTTTTCACCAGACCAAGGAAAAAACACATAAAAACCAGGAAAATGCAGCAGCGAGGAACGTAACAGCAGGGTTCTACTGTAGACCTATACAGGAAGTGCAGCCATGGCATCATGCCTGCTGCAATGGCAGCGCAATGCAACAAGCACTCACTAGGACATTAATTTAGAAAAAACTGCCACAATGTGGTGACCATGCATGAGTTGTGAAAACAAGGATTGCTCAAAAATTGATATACAGTCGAACCCGGATATATTGAGCCCACATAATTCGAATTTTGGTTATATCAGACTCACGGAATATCCCCTTGACAATCCCATGTAAAAGTATAGAAAAGCTGCGTCGTATATCGAACTCAATTTCATTGGTCGTTCGAACTCCGCACCACGCATCGGCGGTGCACCTTCCCCAAAGACTATCACATCACCCTCGGCCGTTTGGCGTGTGACATTTTCAAGCCACGCACGGAAGGAATGAAAGGGCACAGTTCAGTAACGGGCGGTCTAGGGCAGCGCCGCGCCTTTTCCCCAAAGGCGCGCGCCAGCACGTGACATTTGCAAGCCATGTGCGTGAAGGAACGAGAGGGAACCAATGCAGCCGTGGTGTTCGGAAGAGGCGAAAAACGCGACAGAACGAAGTGTAAGGGTGTGCCCACTCTTCTGCCGAGCTTTATCTCTCCCCTTCCTCTCTTTCCCGGTCTTCGTTCGCAGCAGCACGCACTACGCATGCATGGACAAGCTAGCTTGGCCCGTGGCAGGAGACACTTTCTCCAGTGTGTGTTGCGAACACTCGCGCGGCGGCTGATGTGCAATGCGCCTCTCGTGTCGTCATGCTGAATGTGCATAAGCTAAGAAGCGGCAGTTCTCTCTTTTTCTTTTTTTTTTCCCGGGAGTCGTTTATCCTTGCTGTCGTGCTGAATGTGCAGTGTAGCGTACGCTATGACGGCTGCGGATGTTAAGCAGCAGCAATCTTTTTTTTTCTTTTGCGAGAGTCGTCCTTACTAGTCATGCTGAACGTGCGGCGCAGCATAAGCCATGGCGGCTGTGGACGTTGAGAAGTTGTTCATTCTTACAACAGTTGCAACAGTTGTTTATTCTTACACCTATGAATCAACGAAAGCATGCGGTCAGCTCCCATCATGACACCGGCTTTTAGAATTGTTCGCTTCAAACAGCATTTGCAGCTATCACGCTTTCCAATGACTTTGTGGCAGTGGGCGCGGTGTGATAAATCGAACCAGGCTTGTGCAATCAAGCCACCACAGGCACTCTGACGAATGACAAGTTCACTCCCTGCCACTGCAGGACCTATCAAAAGTATAGACCGTTTTACCAAAAGCAAGCAGGAGAGGAGGAAAATACTCTCTAACCAGATTCATTGCGCCGGCCCATTGTTGCCAGTACCGAGTGGCCTGTGCATTCGCACACTTCATGCATAGCAGAGCGGCCTTTCACCTTGGTATATTATCGTTTGAGAGACCAAAGTACCTTTAGTAGCGCGCCCTTTTTAGTGGTAATGTCATTGGGAAAGCAACGCATATTCATGGACTGCACAAACAAAGAAATCTCGAGATGATTGCCGAGAGCGTATGCGGGAAACATGCAACGACAGTCCGAGTGTGACTGTGATATGTTTCTTCTTTACCAATTTCCAGTCCATCCTGATTAATTTCGCCTATGAACGTTTTGTGTAAACCAGACAGACTTAGTACCAATGACAGACTCACGAATATGATGCCCATTTTGCTTCCTCCGCTGTAATAAACACTGACGTAGTGTTGAGCAAAACATCGAAAAACGTGCTCTCTCAGGCAAGAAATTTGCAGCACATACAGCAGTGCTTGCGAAAGCTGCGCTGCCTGCTAGTGCGCCAGACGGCGGCACACTCGCCGAGCGCTTCTCCCTAGTCGTCACTAGGCCTAAATTGTTTCGCATCGAAGGCATATCCGATGGCGCTTTGTAACTGGTCAGCGCTAGAGTAAGTGGTCTCTTGTGGGACTGCCTTACTGCCGATCCCATTCTATCGGTAAAAGAAAGATGTAAATTTCGGTGACGCCTTAGCATCGGAGTCAGCGTGCATAGATGAGCCGCGTACCGCTCCAGCGGCATGAAGTTGGCTGTGTTGAGAAACTTGTTTCTATTTCAGTTGTCAGTTATGGGTCCAAGATCCGCAAAAAATATATATATTTTTTTTTGCTGTCGGCTTATTGCTTAAATGAAGAACAGATTTTAGCACTCTCTTCTGGCGCTTGTGGAAGAGACCCACCGTATCGTTGGCACGGAGGGCTTGCGGAAGGCACGACTCGCCCGGTGGGAGTGTTTATTACAGCGGAGGAAGCAAAATGGGCATCATATTCGTGAGTCTGTCATTGGTACTAAGTCTGTCTGGTTTACACAAAACGTTCATAGGCGAAATTAATCAGGATGGACTGGAAATTGGTAAAGAAGAAACATATCACAGTCACACTCGGACTGTCGTTGCATGTTTCCCGCATACGCTCTCGGCAATCATCTCGAGATTTCTTTGTTTGTGCAGTCCATGAATATGCGTTGCTTTCCCAATGACATTACCACTAAAAAGGGCGCTACTAAAGGTACTTTGGTCTCTCAAACGATAATATACCAAGGTGAAAGGCCGCTCTGCTATGCATGAAGTGTGCGAATGCACAGGCCACTCGGTACTGGCAACAATGGGCCGGCGCAATGAATCTGGTTAGAGAGTATTTTCCTCCTCTCCTGCTTGCTTTTGGTAAAACGGTCTATACTTTTGATAGGTCCTGCGGTGGCAGGGAGTGAACTTGTCATTCGTCAAAGTGCCTGTGGTGGCTTGATTGCACAAGCCTGGTTCGATTTATCACACCGCGCCCACTGCCACAAAGTCATTGGAAAGCGTGATAGCTGCAAATGCTGTTTGAAGCGAACAATTCTAAAAGCCGGTGTCATGATGGGAGCTGACCGCATGCTTTCGTTGATTCATAGGTGTAAGAATAAACAACTGTTGCAACTGTTGTAAGAATGAACAACTTCTCAACGTCCACAGCCGCATGGCTTATGCTGCGCCGCACGTTCAGCATGACTAGTAAGGACGACTCTCGCAAAAGAAAAAAAAAGATTGCTGCTGCTTAACATCCGCAGCCGTCATAGCGTACGCTACACTGCACATTCAGCACGACAGCAAGGATAAACGACTCCCGGGAAAAAAAAAAGAAAAAGAGAGAACTGCCGCTTCTTAGCTTATGCACATTCAGCATGACGACACGAGAGGCGCATTGCACATCAGCCGCCGCGCGAGTGTTCGCAACACACACTGGAGAAAGTGTCTCCTGCCACGGGCCAAGCTAGCTTGTCCATGCATGCGTAGTGCGTGCTGCTGCGAACGAAGACCGGGAAAGAGAGGAAGGGGAGAGATAAAGCTCGGCAGAAGAGTGGGCACACCCTTACACTTCGTTCTGTCGCGTTTTTCGCCTCTTCCGAACACCACGGCTGCATTGGTTCCCTCTCGTTCCTTCACGCACAAGGCTTGCAAATGTCACGTGCTGGCGCGCGCCTTTGGGGAAAAGGCGCGGCGCTGCCCTAGACCGCCCGTTACTGAACTGTGCCCTTTCATTCCTTCCGTGCGTGGCTTGAAAATGTCACACGCCAAACGGCCGAGGGTGATGTGATAGTCTTTGGGGAAGGTGCACCGCCGATGCGTGGTGCGGAGTTCGAACGACCAATGAAATTGAGTTCGATATACGACGCAGCTTTTCTATACTTTTACATGGGATTGTCAAGGGGATATTCCGTGAGTCTGATATAACCAAAATTCGAATTATGTGGGCTCAATATATCCGGGTTCGACTGTATATCAATTTTTGAGCAATCCTTGTTTTCACAACTCATGCATGGTCACCACATTGTGGCAGTTTTTTCTAAATTAATGTCCTAGTGAGTGCTTGTTGCATTGCGCTGCCATTGCAGCAGGCATGATGCCATGGCTGCACTTCCTGTATAGGTCTACAGTAGAACCCTGCTGTTACGTTCCTCGCTGCTGCATTTTCCTGGTTTTTATGTGTTTTTTCCTTGGTCTGGTGAAAAACATATGAACGGGTTTCCACTGTAGTTGTCTTCTCAGCTCTCTGCACTCTTATTCATATTCTATGTCCTACCAGTTAATCCATGCATTGGGCAAGTTCCATGAGTCCGCTGAAGGTTCGTGGCTGCCATCGCTGGCGTTGAGCAGCTGGTTTCTACACTGGACACACTTGGTGACACGTTACTTTCTCATGGATAGGGCACAATCCCAGCCTGTTATTTATTTATTTTTTATTTTTTTGTAGGAAGGGGGATAGGTAGGAGAGGTCATGCAGATTTCAGATTTCTACTGCCTTCACCCACATCGTAGCATGCATGTCGGACGCAGCCAGGCAGCTCTTCACAGGCTTTGCCTTCGGTGCCGTTGGTCTCCAGACTCTTGTCTCTGCATTGTAAACACACCGCCACTGTAAACAACATCAACATTGGCCTCCTACCTGCAGCTGTTCACTGCAGAGAAGCCACTGTGCTATTCAACAATGACTTCGCCATTTGATATGTAGTAGTCGCACAAAAAGGAGCTGCATGCTCTCCTACCAAATTTCGCAGGTTTGATTGCTTTAATCTCATATAATCCAAAAACTTTAACAGCTCTTTAAAGGCAGGTCCAATTGGAATAAACGAAGAAAAAGAAGATAATCATAAAAGTGAAGGAGGGGAAGGGGGCAAGAGTTACGTGACGTGACCTCCGTGGCAGGTCATTGCCCGCACACTTTGCCACTCACTACCTAGTCACTGTTCCCTTATTTTGTGGCTCTGTTGTCTTACATATGCACTTTAGCGCTCAGATATAAGCTACCGCATCATAACCACCTGACTTAGATACAAGGTCCCACTTCACGAAGTCGTGCGAATGTGAATGCGTGGCCAACTCGGCATCCAAGTGCCCTGGAAGGCTAGATTCCAATTTCAGTGGCCTAGCCCAAGTTGGCGGTCCCTGCCAAATCGACCACGCCATGTGGCCGCATGACACCATGTCAGCTGCTAGCTACCACCTGCCTGAGCCATCCCGCTCACAATATTGGCACAGGATTTTTTGGTGAACAGCGCCTTTAGCACAAAGAAATATGCAAACAAAATACATAAATGAGGCCTTTGCTGCTATGTAAAACTTCATTACAAGAGACAATCAAGGGACCCCAAAAAGATTTCTTATTACCAGAAATTCTTACCAACTCGTATATGCGGTAGTTTAGATTCCCTTAACTAAATTCTGTTTCATATCAGTGTCCTGTTTTGTTGCAATATGTCAGGAATGAAGAAGGAGTGCCTCCTCTTGACTGGAAGTCAAAATGTTTACATTGGTTCAGCCACTGTCATCACATTCCAGTGTGACTGAAACAACAGAGACATTTTGACTTCCCAGTCAAGAGGAGGCACTCCTTCTTCGTTCCTGACATATTGCAACAAAACAGGACACTGATATGGAACAGAATTTAGTTAAGGGAATCTAAACTACCACACATACAAGTTGGTATGAGTCAGCTGCGTTGCATGAGTGTACCTGAGTTAATTGTGTCTCTTATAAATAGTGAAGAATTTACTCTAGGGACCTGCAAAAGTTGGCCTTAGTAACAGAGTGTCTCTTTTAACCATGTCTCTTGCATGCAATATTGTTAACGTGACAAATGACAGGACATACTGGGCAGGTCAAAGAGGCAACCGACGAGCACTGAAGATAGAAAGTTTTACTTGATGATCGTGCACCCGTGGCGAACGTGTTAGCTATGCTTGAGACTCTGAGCCATTCTTGGTGCCCAGAGACAATATATTGGTTAGACTGTACAGTGAATGGCAACAGCGCAAGATCATTCTTGCTGTACCTGCCGTGCATGTACTGCAGCCTTTCAGCTCATAATTTGAGTGATTTTTATATGATCATGAGGAGGTTGACACTAAAGCCCCTGAAACCTTCATTCACAGGAGCAGCATCCTGGAGCCCAGTACGTTTGTCGGGTCTGGCACCAAAATTGGGGACAACACCATCGCGGCAAACTCGGTGATCGGCAAGAATTGCACCATAGGTGAGTCAGATGCCACCACTTGTGTTAAGGGGGGAGGCTACCTTTGAATACCAACTTTGTTGTTTCTTGAGATAATTGAATGAAATTTTCAGGGTAGACTCATGGCACAGCCATTTGAATAACTGCAAAGTTTCATGGAGCTGCGCACATTGGTACTCAAGTTAGAGAAGTATATCAGAATGGTTCACATGGGTTCCTTGTTCCAAGCCTGGTGAACTTGCAAAATGTGTTGGCACTATGAAATTCATTATGAAGGTTCCTGAATAGGTACCACAGGGCAAGACAGAGCCCTTTTTTTTTAATTTCCCTGTCGAAAAATTTTAGCAGTGCATTGAGGTTAGTGCCACTAATTGGATTTGCATTAGCCTAATTTTGATTGTTTATTATAAATTCCAGACTCAATAATTTGAAAAAATGAGCTTGTCTTGCCCTCGGAAATTTATTCAGGCACACAATAAAAAAAACCTGGTGAGAATCCGATTAGCGGTTCCAGAAATACTGCGGGAACAAGCAACCATACCATGCAAAAAATTCATTCTGAGAAAATGACCCTTGAAGTTTAAAACAGCATTTTCAAGTCTAAAGTTTGTTTTTCACTGCAGCACGTTGTGCCTCCACCTCCCCGATTCCCTCGGAAAGTGCATTTTCATTCGAACAGCGGACGACTCTGACAACGCGTTATCGCTTGCGATGACAGACGAGATACGGGAGGCTGAGATCGCCGAGGTTGATATGGTCAGTACAGCAGGCACGCTTCAAACGGCGGCTCCTTACGTTGACGCGAAAGATACGCAGTTGGAAGTGGTAGCGCAGTCGATCTAGTAGTGATGTAGCAGACGCAGCACTAATAGAAGCGTCTCTGCGCCCGTTGGCAACGCTTTTCACTAACTTCGCGATTCGGACGGCATTCGCAGAACGACGACGTATGCAGTGTTTTGAACTTCTTAGCGTGCATCGTGGCCGACCGTGCAATAATCCACAAAGTGCACATAACCGTTCAAAACACGCCACCAGAATTCGTAACGAGCGATGATCATGGCGATCTCAAAATGGTGAAGCATGAAGCGATTCAGCGAGTGCACAAAGAACACCAGCTCAGTAGGCAGCCGGAGCAGACGACGCGCCGGGGAGGGGCCGCCACGTCAGCGCGCGCAGCAGCCAATAGCAGTCACGATCCCCCGCGTTCTCACGGAGGGCGCGCTTTGTCCAATTACAGCCCGAATTCGAGACGCGGGAAGCTCAACAATCCCTGTGAGGCCCCCAATCACAAGTGAGCCATGCTTCTGCTACGCCGCGGATGCCGCCGGCGAAGGCAATATGGAAAAGGGCAAGCATTCACAAACAAAACAAGACCAAGATGGCGGCGCTCGGTTCAGCGGCAGAAAAATGGCGCGCGAACGAAGTTTAGGTACTTTTGCCGTTCGCTCGCGACTCTAAGGCTGCCGCGCCCAGTTGTATATTCAATTTAAAGCAGTTCCACGATGAATTAGGCGTTTATAATTATAGGAAAGGTAGTTTATAACATATACAGCCGAGACATGTACTTTTTGAAAAGCCGACTTTTTCGCGATTTTTCGACTTTCAAAACCCGCGTCTCCCCTTAAATAGTGAGCCAGAGCTAAATCATTCAGATAATTTCTTGTGTGGAGGGTTGGATGGGTGTCATTTATATGATTTTCTGTAGGCACTCGTTCTTTCATAGATGATGTCAGCTTGATGTCTTTCTTTGGATTGTCTCGTGGGCCGTGTATTCTGAAGTGTGCACTTCACCTTTATGACATTTGGCAAAATAAAGTACAGTCAAACCTCACTCATCTGTTTCAAAAGAATTCAGGGAGAAAAACATATGACCTGAAGGGCTAATTTTGAAAAATGTAGCTGTTAAATGCGTTGTTAAGGAATTTTTTGGTAATTCAGTTTCCTAAAAATGCGGACCGGGATTGTTTGGCGCAAGGTCCGAGAAGCTGCTATTATAGATTTTATGGAATTTTCGTTGCTCCTTGTTCAGAAGAACCCCCTCGCTCATATATTTCTTCTTGCGCTCTTGGTCGCTAAATGTGTTATGTGACCAGAATTTAAATGTCACTCTCTGGGACATTTTTATTGCTCGCAGTTTGTGAACATGTGAAGCAGGAACTCATATGAACCTGGAAGGTACCAACAAGGTTCTGCTGAAGTTACATGTGAAGACCTGGTCGCTGTCTTAAATTAATGGATGATTAAATCCAGTTGAGGCAGCAATGTAGTGTAGGACCATTTTTCTTGTGGAATCTTGAATTTCCTACCCTGTTCTGCTGCAAATCCCTTGCGAGTACAGTCAGATCTCGATATAACGAATCCCATAGGACCGCAAAAAATCATTCGTTATTTTGAAATATCGTTGTAATGAAAAATCTGCGATTATAAGCCAGTGGTCAAACCTACGTATGCAAATGACGTACCTTGGCAGTGGGCACGTGTGTAGACAAGCAAAACCTCAAATGAAAATGTTGCACTAACTCCAAAGCTGATTTATTTGAAGAAATCAATTGTTTTCTTCTCCCGCGTAAGACCGTGCACTACATTACACCACTAGAGCACATACACCTTCCACTTTGCGGAACATATTGTTGCATGCGTGATTGCACCGAGCGATGAAAGTATGGACTTTGTCCATGTGCAAAAAATAACTAATAAAAACATAAGAGTTCGATATGACCTTATCTTCAATGCTCCCTGAGTTTTTAAAATCTTGTCTCGGTCTTTCAAAATGATTGCGGCAGTCAATGGAGCAATGCTGCCTTTGTAGAGGCCAAATCACTTTTTCCCTGCGTCGATTTCTTGCAGTGAAAGTGGCTGCGTTCATGTCTTCTTGGCATTTCGCTGGCTAATATCATCGCTCTCGCACAAACATCGCAATAAGTTAATCCGCCGCATAAAAAAAAAAAATCTTCCAGCACGCTCGAACACACAAACTACCATCGTGTACGACACACAAGAAAAAAGCGCAGGCGGCTAGGCCTGCTAACTACTGCGTAATAAACCATAGCTTCGTGGTGGCGCTAGGAGCTGGTACTAGATGTGCTGATGGTGATAGCTACAGCCCACGGACCATGCACACAGAAACGGCGGTTTCTGTTTCACGCAAGAGTTGCAAGCTACAGCGCTGTTAATTTTCACTGAATTCATAATACTGATGTTCCAAAATTATAGAAGAAGAAATAAAATATGTTTGTAATCTTGAAATTCGTAATTCTGAAATATTTTTACATTGAAAACATAGCAAATCTGATTATTAAAAAATTTGTTAATGTGGTGTTCATGGTAACAAGATTTCACTGTACATTCCACCAGTACAGGTCATCAGCAAATTTCATCTTCCTGATACTGCTGGCGCAATTCTTTGGTTTGAACTACATCAATCATCTTTCTGGCGAAATATAATGCTAATGCTGCTTGCCTTCTGCTCCAATATGCTGTGTGCCATAGTTAGCGCATAAAATATGTTTTTAATGCGAAAACATATGTCCTATCCGGAAAAATCTGGCGGTAACGTTTGTGCTCATGAGATTGTCATAAAAATCCCAGCAATGGCAAGAAAAATGGCGATGTCATCGAACACACACGGTATGACGCACACAGCTGGTCAAGCATCCACAGCGCATCACTAGATGCGTCCAGACATATCCATGACTGAGACCACCACCTCTTCAGGCAATCCTATACATGTTTTTCGTCTACATATTCCTTTCCAGCCTTACTTTTTGTAAGGTGGAAAAAAAAAAGCTTTACTGTTTTGTCCTGGTTAAAAAGCTGTTGAAGAAAATTAGATGATCTTTTAGATGTTTCTTAAAAGGAGGACGGCAAAAGCCTACCCTTCCTCTCCTATTTCCCTCACGTCGTTTGCCTCTTATCGGTGTTCGTTGCAGTACTACATATAGCTATAATTGGTTACAGTAAAGGAAAGGCACAATATCTGTCACACTTTCTCCGACAAGTGCATTTGGATGGTACGCCATCGCTCCTGTCGCGTGGCGTTCCTTGGCGCACATTCAAGTGTGGGATTGCAGATGCCAGGAGCGCTAGACGAGAATACATCTCGCAGAATCTTGCAAAATATGACAGATCTCGCACACAAATTTCGCGCACGGGATTTCGTTCCATGAGCCTAGACAGGCTTTCGCCTTGAAATAATGAAGACAACCACAGGAAAACAGTGTCCAGCATACTGGACTCTGGGATTGATTTATTGCATTGAGAGCAGCACATATTCTCTTTTTGTTAAAACAGTGAACTTTTAGGTCAAGTCAGAAGTTTAGTGAACTCACATGAGTTTTTTTGTGTAAATTGGCGATGCAGCCTCTTTGCTGCCTCATCATCAAGAAAAATGTTCCCAAAAGAGCAACTATTTTGTTTGAAGTGTTGCTCATTCCTTGAGGAAGACACGAAAATGGTTCTAGTTTTGACGGATGCACCACTTTTTTTCTTATGTGCAGTACACCGGTCACCGATTCAAAATAGAATATACTCCCCACTGGCCGACCTCCTGTGGTGCCAGTCTACCCGCCTTTCACATCAAAATTGTGACACAACCATTTGTCGTACAGCGTTCCGCATGGTGTCATACAGTTTCTCATTGCGACGTGCGACGTGTGATTCAAGTTGGAGGCTAGCTAGCAACAGCGATTCAAACCAACGACATGTAATACTATGCTGGAAACATCACTCGGAACATTTCATCCGTGGGACTATAACACTTTCGTGTTCATGCACGTAAGCGGTGTTTCGTTGGCCAAATTTTTTCTTTCACTCGGAGTGAAGTTTGCTCTAACATGCAATCTCGTTTCTTGTTTGTTGTCGTTGTTGACCCCTTGTTCCGTAACGGTGTGTGTGTTACGTTGTGTGGCAACCAGGGCAGAATGTGGAGCTCCGCAATGCCTACCTGTGGGACAACGTAGTCGTTGAAGATGGCTGCCGCCTGCAGCAGTGCTTGTTGGCCACGGGAGTATTGGTGAAGAGGAATGTCACCATTTCACCTGGATGCGTGCTGTCATTTGGGGTGGGTTCCATTGCATCCCGCATGCGCGCCTGGGAAACTTCTCTCGCTTCGCAGCCGTGTGCATTGCTGAAACCAACACTACTCTAATTTAACGAGTGATTATTTTGTTTATAGCTTACTGGTAATAGTGCAAGGCACTTTGTGGCTTCAAGCACAAAGCAGGTTAAGCCTGTCGATACCGGCAGGTGACACTTTGCAGCAAGAAACATGTCGCTTTCCATTTTTTTACATATAGAACCATTCCAATCTTGTTTGAATTTGGTATGCACTATATCCAGGCTCGACTAAGCATGAAAACTAAGCAAGGGACAACAAATTTCAGTGCGTGGTGTTCATATTCTCAAAGCCAGCTTTAAAACGAACTCCGTACTCTTTGAAGTGTAGCTGTCATTAAAGAAAACTGAAATTTGTGTGTCGGCTCTTCACTGTTAGGCGAGTGCTGTATGCTGTTGTTCGAAGTTTTCTTCGCTTTTTGCATTGACGTTGTGACTCTTCTGCATGCACGGTTTCATCATCACAAAATTGGATGAAGCTTCCTGAGACTGTGGTTCCTATTTACTCACAGCACACCCAGAATTACTTACAGCCACCACGCACCAACCAGAAAAATGTGTATCAGAATTTATCCATATTTATAAGAAAATAAACAACCATGACACCGATGTGTCAGCGTTGCTGTTTGAGTGCTTTTTGTTAATAGGGCAGCGAGTTATTGAAAGAGTCCCCACAGCATACAGTTAAACCTGGCTATAGTAAAATTGTAAAATGTCCGGGATTTTTTATTAGATCCAGGTTTTCCATATAAGCAGTTTTCGCATGAAGACTCGAACGAAATGAAAGTGCGGAAGGGAAACCAGATTAAAAATTTTAATGCAAGGAAATTCACCTTAAAAGTGTTTACAGTAAATCATGATTACTCAAAGTCATAGAAGTGGTGAAACATCTTGAGATCACGCTGAGAGCGTGGCGTGACTGTGTCAGCAGCCTCCCCTCTGCCACGGATTGTATGACGCGTCTACAAGAGGGACAGGGAAGGGGGGGGGGGGGCTAAGGTTACAGAGCGTGTGCTGAGCAAGACAGCGCATGCACGCACTTTCCTCTCACCCTCTCCCGTTGTCCTCAGGAAACCTACTCTCTTCACCTCGCATGGTTATCACTCTCCGCTCCTCTCCCTACCGATGCACGAGAGCTATCAGTGCCAGCATTTTAACACCAACTGCAGGGCTGTGATGAGTGCACACAGCTTGCCTTGTGTGTGTGTGTGTTTTTTTTGTTTTGTTTTTTTAACGCTTTTGTAGTGCCACATTCTGAAAGCGAAAACTGGGGAGACTGCTATATTTCATGCTTTATGATCACAAAACTTGTGGAGCGCTATGAAATTTTCAATAATTCATCTCTAGCTAAAAGCCAGTCTGCACCACGAGTTTGTTTATAGTATCGAGGTCAACCGCTGTGACTTGTTCATTACGTGGAGTTTTCACATACATACACGCATTTCGATGGGGGAGATTTTGGAGAATTGAAGAATTTCATAAATATTGAAAAATTTACTACATTGAGGTGCTTTACATGGAGGTTTAAGTATATATCTCTTCTGTTTGTCCTAGACACTGTCTGCGTCTGTAAGCTTATCTCCTCCACTGTGTGCTCTGCAGGTAGTTGTGGGGCCTGACATCCACCTCAAGAAAGGCACCTTGCTACAGTCAACGCCCGACACGGATGGCTTTGAAGATGAGCCTGCAAATGTTGAAGGTAAGTCTGCATTGTTGAAAGCATGGGAAACACTGTGTGCACTGCTGTTTTTCATTAGATGAGTTGTGCATCATCTCTCCATATCTACTGGCCATGAGGTTGGCATTTAGGGAAAGGGCATGTGCAGCCGGTGCTTTTTCGACCCACTTTCCAACCACGTGCCATGTCTGCTAAACTGTAGCCCAGCTTCGCCTTCCACAGTTCTGTCACTGCTGGACTTCAGTCAAGTTCATTGTCGCTCACAGCAGGCACCATTTGGCTTCGCAGTCACTCAATATGATTTGCTGCAAAGTCTGTTTGGTAGTGGGCAAATTCAAAACACCAGACTGCATTCGCATTACCTATGTGGATGGCAATGTCTCATATTATTTGTCTTTTTTTTTGGCATGTACATTTCTTTCTACTTTGAAAAAGTTCATCACAGGTAAGGTGTGTTCACATAACGAAGAACCGAATCGCGAAGCGTTTGGTCATGTGACCTTTGATCTGCAGTCCGCCCATCTGCAGAGAGCATTCACATGGCAGGGGATAATAGCAGATGACAGGGCGGATGTACTCGTGCTCCCAGAGCACTGTGCGAGTGGAGAGCCTCGTGCGGGCGTGCCGTTGTCCGGAGTAGCCTGCGTTGTTTACGCTGGGTGGATGTGCCGCGGCCTGTGGCGGGCCTGCAGCTATGCTGCTGCACCATTTTAGTGCAGTCACCACAGTATTGCTATGCTGACTGTCCCGCTCGATGTGATATAGCATGCAGGCAGTTCTCTGCAGTGCATGCGATTGTGCTTACTCTATGAGAGCTGCATAAACATGCTGCTTTCAACCCTTGGAAGAAGACTACTCGGACTGCTGCCGCTATGCCTCTGGTACATGTCAAATGCTGAAGCCTTTACAGCGTAACTGTAAGCACACTAAACGCTAGAGGAAAGTGACAAATACATTGAAGCGATTGCCCTGTGCAGCCACCAAGCTCACGCATTTGGTGTTGCACAGTTGCAAGCTGAGAGTGCTTCGCGATTTGATCCGTCGTGTGAACCCGCTTCCAAAAATCAGAGGCATTCTGAAATGGAGAAAAAAAAGTCAGTTGAAGAAAAAAAGTTGAAGCAAGGAGGGGGGGGGGGAGGAAAGGGGGGGGGGGGGGACTGTTAAATGTACATATGCCTTCTAAGGGCAGCATAGGCGCTAAAGCATTTTGTGCAATGAGCACAAAAAGCAATAAAAGCATAAATTTTGTGTCTAAGTTACACTTTCAATGTGTGAATAAATGAGCACTTTCACCCTCAGTGGATGTGGTCATGATGCTGTTGGTGCTTGTGATGATGATGGCAACGAAGTCTGTGCAGAGTGCGACCCAGCCCTGGTGGGCAAGGAAGGACGCGGCTTCCTATGTCGCCTGGACCAGGACGAGGAAGATGAGGACAATGAAGAGGTCATGATTGAGGACGTCTGGGGACGTCTGTCCTCGTCCTCCGCCTTCGGAGGACGAGGACAGTGCACCGGAAGAGGAGGACGTCTCCACTGATGGCACAACATCGCCTGTTGATGACACAAAACGTCAGTATCTTCCTACTGCTTTTAATTTATTGAACGCGGAAGGGCAGTGAAGGTTGCTGTGGAGGTTGCATCGATGCACGAGGCACGGATACAAAGAATTCATGGTGATACTGAACTCCTCTGACAACAGATTTCACCATCCCCTATAAGTTTGATATATTTAGGGCCAACTGTAATTTTTTTTTTTTTTTCCAAGTTAGCTGATACAGTGGATAATGGCTGTACAATCTAGATGAGACGTGGAAGGGAGAACAGAAATGGACTACAATGAAACTTGTGACATAATTGGCTTGCTGGTTTATTTCTTTGCTATATCCAATTTGTGGGGAGTTATATTCCTTCTTCAAGTGGGAAAATAGGAATGAATGAGTCTGCAGCTGCTAATCGCCAGTCGTTTGGCTATTAAATTGAAATTTCCGTCCATTCTGCACTGAAATTCCACCCAGAGATGTTTTGCACAAGGATAGGCCAGTTTTTAATCGCATTCTTCGATCACGTGAATACCCACTGCTTTTCCAGTGAATCTTTCCGCTAGGCTGTACACAATTTTTTTTCCGAAGATGGGACTACAGCTGCTTGCTTGAGAAGTGGTTTTTATGTAGAAGAGTATTGCACTGAGATTTCGCGTGACACTGAACTCACCGTGCGCTGTCACCTCTGCATGAAGTTTGAGATGCAGGCGTTTTGCGTAGGTCTTGGCAAACACTGCACTGATGCTCGTCTCCGTTATTGAAGCACAGTTCGTGCAAAATGAGGCCCGCCAGTATGCGTCCGCCTACTCTGCAGCATTTTCCTACACTCACATATACTCATTTATTGTACTTTACAGTCTGGCCTCTAAAGAAGAACGGGGCAAAAGCACATGGTAACTGGTAATGCATCGCAAAAAATACACCAGCACGAAAAGTAAGAATCAGATTACAGGGGAAAGAAAAGACATTGAAAGATGTGTGTGCACAGTGAAAAATTCTAAAGGCAAATATGAGTGATGCATTTGCAATCTGGGCCATTCTGTTCCTGAATGGATCATCATCTTAAGTAAAAGGATAATGATGCTGCAAGGTGAATGTGGGCTTTCATGGTTTGCCATGGAGTGTTCTACAATGAGGTGGTGGAGAGCCTGCAGCGCGGAGTTGAGGAGAATGTCAAGTGTGACAACCTCATCCTTGAAATCAACTCTTCGAGGCAAGTAGACTCACACATACTCATTTATTTATGTATTATTCATTCATACAAGCAGCAAGCCGTAATTGTGGCTCAAACAGGAGGAGTTTTGTAATTGACCCTGCAATGGGCAACTTTTAAAAGAAATTCTTGCTAGAATGATCTTATAGTACTCATGCTGCCATCTTCCGGGTGAACAAAGTGCGTCATCTTCAATAGCTACACAAAAATATTTTGTGATCAGATCATTGCAGAGGCAAGCACACCATACCGACTATGTGTGTGTAACAAACTTGTAAAATGTCCGCAATTTTTCGTTACATCCAAGTTTTCGTTATATGCAGTTTTCGCGTGAAGACCCAAATACCGAGTGCATAACTGAAACCAGATTAAGAATTCATTGTAAGGAAAACCACCTTGGAAGTGTTCGTAGTAAGTCATAATTATTTGAACTTATAGAAGCGGTGAAAAGTTTCGCGATGCGCTAAGAGCGCGTGGGCGCATGGTGAGACTGCGGTGGCAGCCTCTACCTTCGCTGCGGTTCGCTTGACGCGTCTATGAGGAAGTGGGGAAAGGGGTGGTGGAGGAATCAGTCTGGGGGAGAGCACACGTGTTCACGCCGTCGCCTAGCGAGGAGGTGCTTGCGCCTTCAAGCATGTTCCATCTCGTCTACCACCGTTGCCCTAAGAAACCGGTCAGCGTGCTTCGCTGCTCCCACTGCTGACGCCCGAGAGCCCAACTGTGTGGCAGCAATGGACGCACATTGCTCTTTTTTTCTTTTTCTGTCTTTTTCCTTTGTTGTTATTTTTCGCTGCTTCTGAGCATGAACCAGAGCTCTTAGATAAGAGTCTCTTATCTAAGAATGTTGGCGTGAACTACCATAGTGCCACATTCCAAAAGCGAAAGCAGCGGAGACTGCTGCGATAGCTCGTTGCTATCGTAGACGTTCCTCTCATGTCAGTTCGTGTTTTACCATCCGGAAACTTGCGGGCTTCTGCCAAATTTCTAGTAATTCAGCCCTAGCTAGGAGACAGTCGGCGCCACAAGTTTGTTATATCAAGGTCAACCACCGCAACATATTCGTTACATGGAGTTTTGAAATAGATGCTCTTCAATGGGGGCAGCGTTGGGGAATCGAAAAACTTCGTAATATAAAGGAATTCACTACATAGAGGTTCGTTACATCGAGATTTAACTGTAGTTGATGTACAGTTGCCTGCCAAGTTAACGCTCAGTAAGATTGCATAAGTTGATGATGTAGTACATGAGCATGAAAAACATTACCAAGATCGGCCACAACACCAGACAAATTTGTGCCAGCTGAAGTCCAAAAAAAATTTAAACTGTAAATGATGCCTGCAGTGTGTTCAGCATTTTAAAAGAAGCCATAAAAATCCGCGTATAATACGATCCCACATAAATATGAAATGTAATTCTGGGGTAGCATAAACAGAAAAAAAAAAGAAAGAAAAAGTTTTCATCTGCATATAGTATGAGCGAGGAAAAATCGGTAAAATATTTTTGCACTACGGTTCATGGTTACCCGGCGAAGCATACGTGCTCTGCGCTTTTGTGTCCAATGCCAACCCGCACCGAGTACAGTCGAACCCGGTTATATCGAATTTTGGTTATATCGAACTCACGGAATATCCCCTTGAAAATCCCATGTAAAAGTATAGGAAATCCGCGTCATATATCGAACTCAATTTCACCGGTCGTTCGATATATCGAACTCCGCACCACGCACTGGAAAGTGTGCCTTCCCCAAAGACGATCGCATTACGCTTGGCCGTTTGCCACGTGACGTTTTCAAGCCACGCACGGAAGGAATGAGAGGGGACAGTTCTGGACAACGCTGCGCCCATTCCCCAAAGGCGCTCGCATCTGCAGTTATTGTTTCCCGCACGCCAACACATGACGTTTGCAAGCCATGTGCGTGGGTGTGCCCATTCTTTTGCCGAGCTATCTCTCTCCTTCAGCACGCGCTACGCATGCGCCAAGCCAGCTCAGCCCGTTTTCAGACAGATGTCGGACGCTTTCTCCAGCGTGTGTTGCGAACCCTCTGCGCGCGACGGCTGACATGGCTATGGCGCCTGTGGACATTAAGCGCAGCTCTCTCTGTTTTTCTTTTTTTTTTTCTTTTTTGCGAGAGTCATCCTTTCTTATCGTTGTGCTGTACGCGCGACGTAGCGTAAGATATGTTGGCTGCGGACGTTAAGAAGCGGCAGGTTATTTTTTTTTTTTTTTTTTGGCGGGAGCCGTTTATTTTTGCATGTATGAATCAACGGAAGCACGCGGTCTGCTGCTGCGGTCATGACGCCCGCCCCAAGCGCGACGTGATAAATCGAACCAGGCTTGTGCAATCAAGCCGTCACGGGCACTCTGCCAAGTCGCTCCCCGCCACCGGAGGAGCTATAAAAAGATAAACGCTCCCTGCCGTTATCGCTGCGCAGCGTCTTGGCACGCTGACAAGAAATGAGCTGTGGATGCGAGGACCGAAACGGGAGTGACGCGCGCCATCCACATGCAAGCGAAAACGCTCGCGATTTCTGCCGCAGCGACACTGAAACCTTTTATTGAGCTGTCGCGGTGGCTCGAGCGGCAAGGGGGACGCAGTTCCAACAAGTTTGAAATTTTTCGCTCTGTCGCTGCCGCTTGTCGCTGAGATCGCTCAATCGCTTGCATGTGAGTGAGCTGATCTTAACGCATTTTTTTTTTTATTTCAAATTCTCGGGTGAAAAAGTGGAGGGTGGGTTCATTATGCGAGTGGATTGATTACACGACACATGCGGTATCGTTTTTTGGCATCGTAAGTGCCGTCACAAGCCGATTTTTGTATATCGAATTATCGATATATCGAACTATTTCGCAATCCCCTTCGAGTTCGATATATCCGGGTTCGACTGTATCATGAATATATTGCCACGCACCTTCATGCACCACTCGCCCGGTGCTGGTTCACTTCCCTTCTCGCGCCAACACGCTACACCAGAGAATTTCATGCTCCGTGAGAAGATCAGCTCATATTTTCCCCGGCAATCACGGAAGTCACATGGTCCTCAGTTTGTTCTAAAACCATTCGGCCGCTTGCAACTCGGACACGGGACGGCACGAGCTGCCGGCTAGCATGCGCTGCACTCATGCCTCCTTGCATCTAGCACCGTGCGCAGGCACGTGGAATCTGTACTTCGTAAGTGCTCAGGGTTTCCGTGATCATCATCGTCCAATGTATCTTTTGCTGAGAGTCTCTTGCTAAAGACGTCTTTGCCATACCTCTAAACGCGTTCGGTATCCCACATTTTTCGAATGCGCGACCGACGCGCTCCTTGGGAATGCTGGTCAAGCGTCCACGATTCGGCTGTTGAGCGTGGCCGGAGAGGCCCGTGAGAGACCCGCACAACATGCGGAGTGATCCTTTCGCTATCCCTGCATCGTGCAAGGTGCGATCGACCTCCTTCCAGTCGCATGTGTATCATGGGCGCCGTGGTCGCAAGGATCGCGAGGTCAGCTTGGTGAAACCGAAACCATCGAAACAGTCAGCCGATGCAACCGCTAGAAGCGCCTCCTCTTGGAAGCCTGATGGTGGTAGTGCTCATTGATAACAAGATCGGAACTGCACATTTAGGCTGAAATTTGTTTGGATTCACATATAATATGAGGCTGAAGTCTGACATGATAAAATCAGGAAAAAAAATCTTGTATTATATGCGGGTTTTTGCGTGGTTTCTGGAACTGGAATGGTCTTCCTGTAATATCAGTTTGGACTCGAGTATAATGGCCACAAAGTGTCGGTGTTTCTAGGCAGTGTTTGGCCCGTAGAAACTGGCAGCCCACCAGCAATCTTCAGACGTGGAACTTTAGCTCAGGGAAACTGCGTGTGCTAACGAGAGGCTCAAAGATTGTAGTGCTTGTCGCTGGAAGCTGTCACAGCATTTTGCATTCCTTCAGCTCGAGTGGCGCTAGAGTGAAGGGAAGAGTTTGATGAGAAGTGGCTCTGCAGGTACGCGTACAACATTGCCATGCGTGGGGTGATAGCGGTGGTCACTCGGGTGGTGCTCGAGATGCCGCTGCTGCTGAGCTCTAGTGGAGGTGGCGAGGCTGCGGTGCAGCAGCCCAGCGCGGCGGAATACGGCACCAAACTGCGCAAGTGCCTGGCCCAGTTTCGCGCCCTGCTTCACAACTACATTCGAGACAGTGAATCCATGGCGGACTGCCTCTTGGGCATTGAGGTGAGGTCTCTGTTTTTCTCTTCACACATCGCAGTTTGTGCACTCTCGAGAAAAGCATGGCAGCACACCTACACTGCATGGGCATCTCCATTTCTTTAGACTCAAGCGGAATGCCTAGCCAGTATAGACCTTTGCAACAAGGGCCTCCTGGGCGTCACCATATTGCTCGCTGGGCTGTTGTCTGCGTCTGACGTCAACACGGTGGAGGCTGCAATGGAACCGGTTTGCAACAGTCCAGAAAGGAGGCGTTTTGACAACCTCCTCACCCGATGCAAAGGTCTATAGATTTGATACAGAGCAAATAATAATGCGTACAGGTAAAACTTCATTTAACGAAGTTGAGAGGAGCCATGAATTACTTCATTCAATTCAATGAGGCATTCCTCGGTCACTTAATTCGATATGGTCAATTACATAGTGTAGCGGTATGCAGCATCATATTGGCAAAGTGTAATTGCACCCAAAAAGAAATACCAGGTCGCGGAAGCAACCGGCACCACTTGAGTGTACAAAATGAATCAACAAAAATTGCTACCTCAACAACAGCAGCGCCAGGGGACTGTATATACAAATTTATTTCCGAGCAAATAAGTCATCATCGTCATCGTTGCTCGCGTGCACTTTGCAAGCAGCGACCGCATGGATTCTTCTTAAATTTTAAAGTGCGTCCAGCACACCTTTTGTTTCCTCGTTAGTTCCGGCAAACTGCCTCAGCAAATGGTATCCACCACTTCACTGCCATCTGGTGAATTCAGTTCAGTATTACAGATGTCGTTTTGTGCGGCGCAATGGGACGAAGGCACACCGCAGGTTGCCGTTGGCTCGCAGTCAATAAATTTTCAATCCTGGGATAAATCAACAAAATCGACCAAGTAACATTTTTTCACCTTCATTATTAAAAACAATTTAAAAAATAAAGGTTCGTTATATCGGGGCAGATCACGAAATTGGTTTCGTTATCTCAAGTTAGTCAAAGCATTGGACTGTATGGTCATCTTAGGGGGAATCGGGATATCTTTATTAAATCAGAGTTCCATTAAATCGTGTTTTGGCTGTACTTTAATTTCTTAACGATAGTTTACACCCAGTATACAAACTGGAGCAGTCAGTGCTAGGTGGAAATTATGTACATTACTTGTGCAAGGGAAGGGTGCATACAGCTTGTGAATATGCGTTATTGTCACTCCTGTTGTTTTCTTTCATTTGCAAACATGGGTGGTTGTTGCTGCATTTGTTGTGTTTCAGTCTCCAGTGTCTGTCATGGTTACTGTCATCTGTGCTGCTGGAGCAGGAAGGGCCGCTAATTAACTAAAGGTTTTTTTTATTCATAGCCTTTTCACTGCCTCCATATGAGGGCAAACCAAATCGCAGTGTTTGGTTGTCACGCTAGCATGACTACTCACACCAGGTGTGTAATAGTGAAAATATAGGTACCACTTAGAGGCACGTTGCTGATCGAGTTGCACTAGTGATGTAGTGATTGATAAGAGTTAGTGCTACTAACCGCATCTATAACGAGCAGTCATACAATGACAACAAGCACATCACATAATCGTAAAATATATATATATATATATATATATATATATGTATATGTATATGTATATGTGTTCTGTCGGAGTAGAAATACTTGTGTGCGTGGTTGTTCACGCAGCATAAAATGCTAACTATTAAACGTAACACAGTCTGTGGAGCCAGGAAGTGAGCAGCATGGGTCAAGAAACAGGCACGATATAAAGCCATGTTAATTAATATAATGTGATGACATTAAAAGCTCTATCCTCAAGAAAGGGAATTAGCCGGCTGAAGTGCTCTTGGCTATGGGCCACCGACATGGACATCCACCAAGTATCGGCATAGCAGCAAAAATATGTAGAGAAATTGAGATAGTACATACCCAAGGAGCCAGCAGCCACCGACACCTTATGCAAGCAATCGAGATTGTACTTTTATTTTTTTGTGTGTTAAAGAGCAGGAAATAGTCACATAATCATGAAGGTAACTGATTAAAATGTAGAAGAACAAACAACCACGCGCAGCCAACAGGTTAATATCCCACTAGCGGTATGTAGTTGTTTTTTCTTCTACTTTCTAATCAGTTATCTCCATGATTACATTACTGTTTCTTACCGTTTCGCATTGATCAACACTGAAAACAAACAAAAAACAAAAAAGACTTCCCTATGCCTCTTTGGTGTCGGTGGCTTTTGACTTCCTTCATGAACATAGGCGTAGTATGATAAAACCAGGTACAGCAAAGAAATCGCATTGCCACATGCGGTTTGCCGACTGAGATCAGACCAAGTGACCTGCTCTTTTTAGAACTCAGTAGCGTGTCTCACGTGCTCGGCTTGTCTCAACGTATTATTGTACTGACCAAGTATGGCAGTATTTCGAGAGGAGCTCGTTACATAGGAGAGCAGTTGGCACAGGAAGCCATATGTCACAAATTTCGAGACCCATGTGACCAGGATTACTCCTCTTCCTTGGTTCACACATCATAGCATTGTTTGGCGTTCATAAACTGAAAGTGAAGTCATTCTGTGCAAATAATGCAATAATAAATTATCTGCCATGCATATATGAGTACCCTAGTGCACGTATCACGCGTCTGAAATGATCACACAACATTTGAAAAAAAGAAGTTTGGCATCTCCACCCGTTTAATTAACCTGCAGCCGTGCACAATTTATTAGCTGCAAAAGTAGCTGTTTCCTTGACATATGGAATTCGTGAGAATGTCATGTATGTCAAAGACTCCACATACCGTCGATGGCAAAGTTTTTTTTTTGTTTGTTTTTTTTTTTTATTGCTCTAATTTGGTGCAGCGATGTATAGCAGCTCCCTGCAACTTGGAAGTTGCTTAAGCAGAGAAATGTTTCGAGATACCAGAGTTCCCAAGGGGAGCAGAGCGATAAAATTTGCCTTTCCCTGGAGGTATATTTTGCCGAGCAAACATTTTTACACAAACCAGCCACTTAGTTATTATTAAAAATTCTCACGACTTGGGAGTAGCAGCCAAGAACACAGTCAAAGAGGAGCACCCCTGCTTCTGTTATAGCATTGATAGAGAGTCCATGGCTGTTGCTCTCCAATGAGGAATCCTTGTGACTTACGTTGCGCCTGCTTTGAGTTTTGCAAGGTGTCCACCATAAGTGGTGCCAAGGGCTGTGGAGTGCTATGGTCACTGATTTGCGGCATAGCTCGGGGGTCACAAACCATTGGCTCGTGTTTTATGGCTTATTTAAATTTTTCTATCTTCTTGATCGTTAGAGTAAAGGGGAACCTGAAGTTAGTTTGGGCAATCAAAAAGAAATAAAAATACCGTTGCCCAGCCCACACCACCTAAAACAGTGTGCTTAAACAAACATAAAGTATAAGATTGGCAAAAGAATGTTTTCATTGCAGAAAGAAAAGAGGGGGGGGGGGACGTCTGCGTCAAAGCTATTAAGAGCTGAGGTGGGGCCCGCCATACTCCCCAGTGGTAGATTGGAAGTCTTTACAAAGCACTCGCAATTAACTTTTGCAGCTAGCTGGAGTGGTCTTGCATTAAGTAATGCACGAGTAATCGTTCCTTGCCATCTCCAGGATGCAGTAGTGGTTTGCGAGCAATAGTGCGCTGCTTTTGAGGAGTTTTAGCGAATCTTTGCGAGCTAAGTAAATGTATGTTAAGTTAGAGTTTCTAATAAAAAAATAAAATACCGTCTTACCTTTTCATCTATTATACATTCCAACAGAGCATTGTTTAAGAGGGGACTTTCGGCAAAATGTTTTTATTTCTTCTATTTGCACAAAACATTTTGCCCTCACTGGCAATATTATTATGATTAATAATATTATGATGAATGCTTTTGCAAAATTTCTTAGTTACATTTTAAGATTTATTCCTTGATTCTTGTGAAGAGCGTGCAGCGTTTATAGGATGTGTGCGGACGGCTGGGTCACTGTCCATTGTGCTTCCACTGTCATGCTGCAGGCCAAGACATCCTTGCGTTAATTTTCCTGTGAGACGCAGATTTTCAGTTCTAAATTTTGCAACGCAACCATACCTAGACCTAAACTGAGGAGAATATTCCGTATAAAACATTTGAAAGTAGAAAATGTGAAAAACATGGATTGTCTTAACCTGCAGAATGGTTCCAGGGGTGCATGTAATGGTGGAGAAATCTGCTTCACAATTTAATCGCTTAGTTAGAAGAGCGGAGCGTGCGAAAATGTCCATTGTTTCAGCATTTTCTTTGACATGACACATGAAGCCAATGCCAGTCACAAACACAAAAAGGCTACTTCCAAGTGTATTTCAGCAACCAATTTTTGGCCCAACAAAGCAAAATGTTTATTGTTTCAGCATTTCCCTTAACACACAAAGGCAATGCCGGTCAAATATATATATATATATATATATATATATATATATATATATATATATATTATATATACACATTTAAGGCCACTTGCAGTATACTTCAACCATTAATGTTCGGGACATAGCACATTACGAGGTTGCAACCGACTGTCTGCTACAGCTGTGCCTCTCGTACTGGAAGTCAACTGCACCGCGGAATTACAGACGGTGCTGAAGCAGTTGGCAAGGCACCGTTTGGTCGCCATTTCAATTCGTGCGTTGAAATGATTGGCACCTGCTACGCGACAAGTCCTTTTCGTTTCCTCATCTGCTGCGCATCTGCTTGCAGGAGTTCGTGGCCGTGCGTGAGCAGTACTCTGCAGCTGTTGGGCCCATTCTCAACTGGATGTACGACCAAGAGCTGCTGTCCAAAGAGGCCATCACCGGATGGTTTCGGGAGCATGACCCCAGCACACCCGGACCAGCTGGGCTCGCTCGGAAGGCGGTGGGCACTCCTTTCTGCCACACTTGTTGGCTTGTGACGAACTCTTGTATGGCACATTTTACGTTAGTGAAAGAAGCCTCTAACCGAATGCAACTCTGTTTGGAGGGAAGCTGATGACCAGTGGAACTGTTGGTCCTTTTGTTTTGCCAAGTGATTTTTACGGCTACGTTAATATTGGTGTCCCAAGCTTTCCTTCCTTCGTGTATTCCTTGTTCCTTGGCAGTTTTTTTTTTTTTTTTTAAATGAAAAATATTGTAGAATGTTAGTGATACAAGCCTCACCAGAGTCGCAAAAACAAAAGTCCATACGCAGAAGCGTGAGAGAGGTATTCGAACAGAAATGTTTACGGTTGAGGAGATTTATGTACGGTCGCATAGCCGCAGCTCGCCACTCGCGGCGTATGCAGTGCAGCAAAAGATGATCGCAACATCAGCAATGTCTTACTGCTCCCTACAGCCCAATGAGCGGTTGCGACTGTGGCGACATAGTAAGGACCACTAAGTGCTCACGGTGCATACAGAGTCAACTATGTGCAGGCAGCGCGTAGCGTCCAAGATGGCTGTCACTGTTGGCACATTCATATCATCCATAGTGTGGCGCGACAGTGTTCGGAACATTCGAAATTCTACACATTGTACACAATGCACTCTGGCCCGGGAATTTCATGAATTGGTATCGTCCCAAAATTCCTACAAAATGGATTCGTATCACAGAGATTGTACTTTATCAGTTACAAGATCTACGGTGGGATCTGAATACATCTCTGTTTGTTCCAAGTTATGTATATTAATAAAGTGTGCCAAGCTTTTACTTATTGTTACCATTACAGTAATGACTCATTAATTTGACCCATATTAATTCGGAAATTTTAATAACTGACTGCTAGCATGGCTCTGGTGAACTCCTGTCTATGTCACTGGATGCTTGTTAGTTTCATTGTTGCGGAGTCTTCGTGTGAGCTCTCACAATGAACCCACATTTTTTTTTTCCCCAAGAAAGATAGCTTAGGGGAAGGTTTATAATTATAATGTGGCGAATAAGGTTGACAGTTTCTATGCAAAAGTCGAAAGTTTATATATATATCTGTCCATCATCTTCCGTCTATCCATAAATCACCCTTTAACAAAAGTGCGTGCAGTCAGTAGCAATCATGACGCCAGTCTTCAGCTTCATCTGCTTCAAATAGCGAAGGCCCTTAGACTCTTGGTGAAAATCTGGCATTGGCGAGATTTGCAAGACACCGCATTGGGTTCTGATGTTGACATAATTTCCTCGTCAGGCTAGTTACGCCTAGTCCCTATAAAAAGCCCCAGGGGCCACATGCAAGTCAGTTCAGCCGATGTCACCGACAACAAAGCCACAGAAAAGAAAGTAGAAAATTCAATTGTAACAAGCACTCAAATGCACAAAATAGCACAAGATAGAGGTAGAAAAGAAGAGCTGAAAGAAAAGGAGGAAAGTCCTTCGCCATTAAGCCCTACTAAGTACAGTCCTGTTACTTTTTTTGCTGTCATCATGTATATGTTTCATGAAGCCTGCTCCAATCCTGGCATGCTTGCGAGATCATAATGAACATCGAGCTTGTGCAACTGGACATGCAGCAGTTCAGGCGGTATGCCAAGAGCAAGCCACCACCAGCATTCCTGTCAAAGACACACAGCCTCACCCCCACCGCAAGAGCTGTCAAAAGATATACACACTATGATGTTATCCATCTTGGAGCGCTGCCAAGGAACGTGCTGCGGACAGTGAAGATCAGACGAGACTGTGGAACACGCTAATGACAAAGGTTTTTTTTTTTTTAATTCTTAATGACAAAAATGAGCCGTGGCTTTATTTGAAAGTGGATTCATTACACGAGTAAATATGGTATTTCTTTGAAGGCTCCTCATTGTTCCAGCAAGCAGCATTCTCCTAGTTTGCTGCAACTCCGCACTCATCATGTGCTGTTCGTAGTTTGTGTAGTGAGGCTTCCTTACTGTTACACCGCCATTTCTGAAGGAGATCCTCCCCCTCTTTACCGCGTTGTGGCATGAAAGAGGCTGCTATAGCTTGTAACACTTTGGAATACCTCTGGCTTTGACATTCCCGACCTCTGCAAAATGGTAAAGCATTTAACATCAGTACAAAAATCCTTGGTATCACACCGTTATGTAGTTAGGTTAAACAAGTTAACATCTCGAAAATAAGGTATATAAGCAAGTCTCGAAAATAAATAAGTTATCATCTCGAAAAGAGTAGATTGGTGCCAGGCTCTTTGCCGAATAAATTTACTATGTGGTGCCAACGAGTCTTTGAAGCTTCTTTTGGAAGACAGTTTGATAATTCAACCTTCAGGTACTCCTTTTTTGTCATGTTTCTTCAAGCCCTTGTAACAGTTTTCTGTTAGTTGCACTGCCTCGTGAGGAGAAGTTATAACAAAGTGCTGTTATTCTGCATTCAACCACATTGGCATTTTGTGTCAGTGTGCCTTTTTTATTTTATTTTTTTTTTAACCCCTTTCTGTTATGCGCAGGCAGCCAAGTTTGTGCAGTGGCTTGAAGAGGCTGAAGAATAGAGTGAAGATGAAGACAGCGACTAACAAGGAAAATCAATTAATTCAACCACTCACCGCAGTTGCGAGACTGGTGATATATTTGGAATCCACTCGTGTCCGCAGAAATCGTCAGCGCAGGTTTGCCAGTCACACTTCTTAAGCTTTAAAAAAAAAGAACAATAACAGAGGGCCTCTGAGGCAACCAGTTATTCCTTCAGAGAAAAATTATGCAGCTCGTTCTGGCTCGTCCTTGCCAAGCCGTCCCCAAACCGTTTTGGACGACTATAGCTCGTCCTCGCAGAATAGGTTCTTCCCTTCAGCGTTTCGGACGAGCAGCGCTTGTTTGTGGCTTAGATGGCATTTTGCTCGACAGATGGCAGCACTGACCTGATAATTTGGTTTTTTTTCTACCACATAAACGTCTTTTCCGTATGGAAACATGGGTTTTAAAAATGGCATCCGGCGGAGGCGACGCGTGCATTGCTGGCCCGTCTTCTCGGAAACGACGCTTTTCTTCGTCGTCATCTTCTTCGAACGATGGTGATTCAAACACTGAAGTGTACATTGTTTCAGGGAGCGAGGACGGCAGTGATGACTTTGTGCTGAGCAGTTCTTCCGTATTGAGAAATAATAAAAGTTCAATATGCTAATTTGACTTCGTGTTTGCTTGAAAAATTTTTTAAAGATCGAATGCATGCTTTTTATTGCAATAATAACCGAAATCAAGAATAAAAAAAATAAGCAGTTTTCTTAAAAAATTCGTTGATATAATAAAACGGTGAAGGGGTTAAGCTCTCCTACAATTTAATACATGGGTATTTTCGGGGTGTTGATTACATCAAGCCAGATGATCTGTTTCTTTATTGCGATGCGTTTCAGGAGTGATAGATTGAAAGGTAATAAAGCTGACCTGACTAGATGAACTAATTAACCACTGTTTCACTATCCTAGCCACCAGCTGAGTGCCCAGTGCAGCTGTGGGGTCTTTAGGAATTTAGCTCGGCCTGCTTTTATTAAGGTGAAAGCCTTTAATACCTCATCGTTGTCGACAGACGGTTGTGTCACGCTTTCGAGAGCGAGACTTAAAAATAAATTAATAAAGCTTGTATCCACCGGGAATCGAACCTCCATCTCTTGGATCCCCAGCCCAGCACTTTACCAACTGCGCCACGCCCCATATCCTAAAACACTCTTCATAATTTTGCTTGTCTACCATGAGGATGATAGCGGGACTCCGCGAGTGACAGATACTGCGCCTTTCCTTTCCTGTAAACGAATTATAAAACGCCGGTGAACTCTGATGCGTTCCAGACCCAGATGTCTAGAAGGCGTTAGTACAGCAGGCATCAGCGCTGTTTGAAATTGATTTACAGGATAGAAAAGGCGCAGTATCTTGTCACAATTCTCCACGAACATGTACCATGCTGTAAAGGAAAGGAGGAAGGTGGGAGTAATAGAAGAGAGGGACATAGAGGTGCCTTAGTGGAGGGCTACAATCCACCGCACCATAGTGGCCTTCGCCTCATCATACTTTAGTGGTCTAAATTGCCCTCTAGAATTTTTAAAGTACTTTCGCGTTATAACGGTCATGCTAACAAACAACCGTCTGTCGGTTTGTGCAAGGTGCCAATTAAAGAGAGAAGGCAAGACGGAACGAATGCATCCTCGACTTTTTTGCCCTAGCTTTCAATTAAGGGGGCTCTCTCCAAAGGCCTAGTTGCAAGTCTCAAATGCTACCATAATGTCATCATGCTCATCCATGCATCATGAGCCTGATCAGGTGCATCACAGATAACATTCTTCAGTTTGAAGTAATGCCGGTAGCATGTCTCTCAAAGTCTAACACAAGGAATAAGGTTAAAATTGAGGAGTGCGTCTGCCAGCGCTAATGATATGTGCAGTCATGAGCGAAAGTGGTATACAACACTTAACCGGTGGCGGGCCTCGGCAAAACTGAAACTAATTGCCATCTAGCAGCAGCGACAGGGACAGCGACGATTCATCTCGATAAAATGGGACACCGCCATAATTGTCTCGATACCAGAAAGCGTCTGCGAAGTGGCGTTAAAATGCAGTTTTCCCAAGGTCCGCCGCTGGCTGAGTGTTGCATACCACTTTTGCTCACGACTCTACATGGTTCTATGGTACTTCTTGATGTGTTGGAAGAGTCCGAACAACACTTAGATGCAATCAGTGATGAGACTTCTTAAGGAAAATGTGATAGTGATGAGCACACACCGTACAGATGTCCCCTTGTGGATATCCTGAGCGGAGAGAAAGAAGGTACATCTCTTCTCTGTCAATTCTGCATAAATGATGAGGGAGCGTTTCTTGGTCTGTGTTAACTTTCGGCACCCACTTGGACCAAGAGAGAACCAACAAATGAAACAATATGCATCCATCTCGCCAAAATCCAGCTTCTCTGGTATGACTCTCCTCGCCAAAGAAATGCGCAACTGAGCAAAAGACCACAGGTCTGATACTAGCGCCACGGTGGAAGAATATAATTAGGTGCAGAGGTGTGGAGACCTGGCAGCGTAACCCATGCTTCTTTTGAATGCGGACAGATGGCGCTATACAACAGGGTCCACATTCAGAGTTTGCGTCGTTAGCGATAGTTTTGCTATCTCCCCGACATCGATTGATCTCACTGGTGGAAACGCCGGAACCAAAAATGGTAGCGACATCCAGTTCTGGCGTTTTCACCACTCAGATGACTCGAGGTGGGGAGATTGTGTCACTTTCGCTAACGACGCAAACTCTGAACACAGAATTCTCATGAACCTACCTTGCTGCAGTGACCGTACTAGAGGTTTTGAGAAACCACTGAACAGGGTGGCATGCGAGTTTTTGTATGTGCGGCAAGGCATAGAAGAAGTGAAATTGCTGTCAACATTGAGTCATTTTAGGCTCCTTCGTATTTCATTTGCTGGGACTCCATGAATGGGCTGCACAGCAGTGAGAACGCAGCTTGTGAACGCAATATGTTCAGGGAAATTCGTTCCCGTGCACACTACTACCGAATGCGGTTAACTATAGCACCACTTAGCTAAATGGTCGATCTCAGTTCAAACATTAAGTGGTCTAATGTGCCAACACTGTTTAGATGAAGCCCACCATGTAGAGAAAGTGATGAACTTCGGTCATCTGGGGTTCCTTAATAGGCATAAAAATCTCGAGGGCGTTTTCGTGTTTTACCGCATCAGGAATATTGCCTTCGCAGCTAGGTAGCAGAATGCCTCGGCCGCCATATGCCTGTGTAAATTTGGCATTCTGCCAGACAAGCTCATTTTTTATGCGGATACCAATGATGATGAGTGGTTGACCATCTCAAGGAAAGGGCAAAATGCACGTGAAGGGAAAATATGCAGCATGACGCTAGGCATTATGGATGTCTGAAAAGAGTAGAATTTAGCCTGTTAAGGTAATTATGCTGCCCTCAATGATGATCATAAAATTCTCCGCCGTGCATTCGAAAGTAGTACAAATTAAGTAGCCTTAAAACGTTGCCGATATATCTTCTATCGGGCGCGAGCGCCACCACTGGAGCGAACGGTGCTAGTGTGGACCTAGGGGAGTAAGTGGGATCACGTGACTTCTCTTACTGCTGCTGAAGCAGACGCTCGATTAGATTTGTACATTTTAAAGGCTAATAGTTGCGTTTATGTAGTTTTGGTTGATAAAGAGTGCCAGCCTTAGTTTTTTTATCTTGCATCGTTACTGAGGCTGCTGAAGTTTAAGTTGTTGCGACAGGCCATTACTACTCTGTACCCGGAGGTAAGCGAGGAAACCCGGCGCAAGCTCCCATTGCTATCCAAAACATAAGCTCAAAGAATCTTCCTTGATCAAGATTTGAATGGGCAATGAAGCGAATGATCATTCTCATAATGTGTGCAGTAGACATTTCAGCGAGCAATATTTTTGTCCATGGAGGTGATGCTAAACAGTTCGGTGAGCGGCAGAAGAAACGGCGCATACGTTTTAATTTGCGCTTGTCACTTGTGAAGCTAACAATATTATTACTGAAAGGATGGGAAAGATGGTGGCTTCTTCATGAAGCAGCACGCTCCCAAAGAAAGGGAGGATCATGCGAAAGCCAGAAGGTCTCATATTATTCTAAATGAACGCGTTGGCATGGAAGTTTCACTGAACTGAACTGGAAGATTGCCTCGGGCAGCGGTATAAATGGTGGGCCGTCTCGGGCAGCGTCTCCAATACTGTAGTAATTTCAAATGACAGAGTCCGTTAATAAGCGAATGATAGAGCATTGCATACATGTTGTGATGTGGTCATCGAGATATGCGTAGAAAAACAAAAAAAAGAAACCTACTGTGCGCGGGGATATCTGCTCTAACCAAGAGTGCCAATGATGATATTCACCGCGCAAGAATTCGCTGCGTAGAATGCACGTCTTCACACTTGTTAAAAATTAATCCATGTCATCCTCACAGTCAAATTTGTCTGGTTCAAGGGAGCAGGCGAACAGTGCCGCTTCCGCCGGCGCTATGCGAAGGTGCTCAGCTTTCGTCAGACTCTTGACTGTCCTCTGCTCTTGCCGAGGAATCCTATTACCTGTTCAGTGACCGTTTAAGTCTGACTGGTTGTGTAGCAGATTCAGTTTTGTTTTTTTTTCATAACAGCGCAATGCTGCAGCTGGTGCGCGTCGTCGTATGTAAAGCTCACCAACTTCGATAACTCTGATTCGGTAAGTGCTTTCTTGCCGAATGAGTGGGTCCAATACCACAAAATAAACATGTACAGGCCCAGACCAAGGTGTATAATAAATAAAATGAATGTAATGTTAACGCGCAACTGAATTGCCTAGGAGAGCATCCTACAGCAGCCATTCAATGCGCGTTATCCCACTTAGTTTGTCACACGGCCGCTTCTGAGGGGCGGCGCCACGGTATGTCCTCGCACCTAATACCTCCATGTTTTGTGGCACCGGAACGCACATCTGGTGCAAACTCCCAAGCATGAAGTGCACAACAGCAAAATGGCTACATGCTCTTCCCTGATGGGAAGAAACGGGTTTTATATTCTGAAGTTAATGGAGGTTTCAAGAATTGTCATAAAAAAAACAGGCAAAGGTATGCGCATAAATAGCAAGCTCCTCTAAAGTCGCAAAGTATGCTCTCGCGTATACATATGCTTGTTTGGGCTTTTCTCATAGTTTTTAAATCAAAAGAGCGACGGGCAATAGCTCAGCAATCAGCAACACAATGCTAATCCTTCCCCCCTTCGCTGCACACATAATACGGCAAAAGGACCTTTGGACATGTGCCTTTTTATATGTGGGAGTGCTTGTTGCTAAAACAAGCCAACTCTCATAACGTAAAAATAATATGTTTCTGTTTGTAAGCTCAAAATTATACAGCATGAGCCCATCTATTTCAGCCTCCTCGATAATGTCTAGACAAAGCCCAAAACAAGTCCGACGATCACAAAGGTCACATATTATAGAGAAGGCTTCTCAAAGGAGAAAGGGAATATGGGAATAAAATATTTTTGATGAAGAAAAAAAAAGATCACAGTGACCACCGTCCACACCGTACATGCAAGAGTGTAGCCGATACCGCGAATAGCAGACGACATGAGGATGATATCTCGTGATGTCAGCGGCCAATGGTTGTCAGACCAGAAAGCGGATTTCAATATTAATAATAAAAATTCGTCTTAAAAATATCTAATGCACCGAATGAGCTCAAATTTCGGGGGTTTATAATTTAACGTGTGTGGAGCGAAATTCAATAATCAGTTTATGGCCAATTGTTAGCAGTCATGGCCCAATCGCATGTCCCAATCAATTAAGACACGGTATACCTTGCTTGCAAGCTGCGGCAGTACACCTCACAGCAAGAGACCCCTGCAGCTCCAATGGAGTGGAGCGTAACACATGAAAGCTTTGTAAAGAGAGCAAAAAAAGTGCACAAGCTTTGCCGTCATGGCCACAAATTGTACAGCAGTCTGCTTGTACATATGCTAGCTTATGGCTGATGGCAGTACAGATAATCCTGGTGGTGCATAACCTCCAGAGAATGTTTAATATATATAGTGATCAATGTATTGGGATGCACAATAACAGTAACAACCAACAAACTTTTAGCGAGTGAATGAGGCATGCTAAACTTGAGCGCATACAGACGACACTCGCAGAAACGGTCACATTTACAATGCTCTCTCCTCCCATTTTCAAGAACAGAACACTGAACACGGTATAATAATGCAATAATGCCCATAGATTATGCTGACCATTTTATGACTTCATTCGTACTTAAAAAAAACTAAAGCTGATTCAAGCTTAACTACACCGCATTTTAAGCACGCCACCATAGACGCGGTACTTGCCGATGGACCCAGAAGGGCAGAAGTCTGAGTATCCAGCATGCTTTGCGCTTTCGCTCATCTCGTGGGGTCTATGACCTTAGTCTCGTTTTTTTTTTTTTTCCTTTCGATCCCAACCTTGTGTTCCTTCCTCTGCAGCAGCTTCCTTACAGGTGCACTAATGTGAAAATCTGAACCGAAGTGTGGTGTGTCATCTATATAAGCATTGCAGCTCTGCCGTTTTTTTTTTTTTATGGTGTCGTGAAGAACCTCCCGCCAGCATGTAGTGCACTAAACACCTCAATCAGCTTTGTAATACTGAACTATATTCTTTGAACCGACAAGCAATACTGCATGCTGATTCGTCACACGCATATCAATGAATGAGAGGTCACTATATGTTCTCCCATCTGCGCTAAATGAAAATATGCACCTCTGAAACATTGGAGTATTGTATTGCTGACAGCACACGTATCGGTACACCAAAGGCAGAGGGGACCAGATGGACTTACACAAAATTTAAGCCTGCTTCACGTGCGAGCAAAAACGCTAACGATTTCTGCCGCGGTGACGCAAAAACCAGTTTTCAGCTGTCGTTGCCACTTTTGCTGCTGTGTTCCATGTGAACCAGCCTTTACACTGCATCTTGTCTTTGTATTATACACACTTATCAAAAGGTATGTAAGATACAGTAAACAGACGTCAGCTGCTGATACAATGCAGTGCAGCGTGAACATCACTGGCACAGTCTTTTCATGTCAAACTTTGGTGGTGGTTCAGCGTTCCTTGCACATTGCTGTGGTATAATTCATCTGCACATCTTTCATTTTATAATTTTCTGGACACAAGCAGGAATGAAAATCGAATAGCATCATTTATAAAAAAGTTCAAAAGTAACAACACATTTCACAGGGTCATAGAATTAATATTTAATGGTCATTGTTATGCTGAAAGTGCAGTGGCAATCTTTTAGGCATCAGATATATCTGTTTGAAAGGGAATTACATAAAGTTTATAAAATATCAAGACTATAAAGAACATGAGTGCAGTATCTTTAGCAAAGATTTGCTAACAAACGCTGTTAAGTTGTAAGTTTTGAGGCATCATATCAATTATAAGGCATTTTCAACCTTTTTTCAACCTTGTTTGACCCAGCTTGCGTTAGTAGTACACACAACTTCATGTGCAAAAAGAACCCTAGGTCCAAAAGTTCCACATAATCCTTCATTCTGCTACTGCAGTCCGGACACAGATTCATCACACACACATATATAGATATATAAATATATATGTATCATATATATCACATATATATATCATATATGCTTCATCGCAAACCCTAGCTCGATATGTGCACCTTCACATTTCCAAATGCATACCGGGACACACCCTTCAAATTTTACATGATGCATGAGCACTGCCACATTTTTCGTTATTCATGACCACGACGGCAGCCAACTGGAACAACAGCCTCCATCACCTCACAACCATCTCCTTTCATTTTAAATTCTGTGAATGTGCTAACTACTGAACTTAGGCTTCACTTTCCATATCACCACACCCTCTATGTAATGTCAATTGTCAGGATCATCAAGGTATGAAATGAAATAATATAGCACACGTTTGTACATTTTTGGAGTAGAAAAGGACAGGCAGTCCTGTACCGTCTTGCATTTCGCATCTGCACCTGCTTCGATATGTTGCTGCAGTGAATCCACCCCTTTAGAACCCCATCTTTCCAAGCATCTTCCAAGGTTCTTTTTGCCCAGATATGATGCAGTTTAATTTATCCAAGTGTGGCCAGGTGGGTGTTCGTTTTCTTTTTTTACCTGGCCAACAACATCAGTGTGTTGGGGACCCCATCACCAGCATTGAGCACCGAAGCGGTGGCCTTGTGGTAGAGCATCCGCCTCGCATTCGGGAGGTACCAGGTTCGATCCCTGGTGCCGCCGGTTACCCACCGGTTTTTCAATAGGTACAAGCTTTCCTCCGGCCTGGTGCTCGGCTCTTCTGGGATGAAATGCTTGGGATAACGCATGGTTAAGATGTGGTCCCTTAACCAATATTGTGCTTCTTGATCGTGTCAATGTCCAGTTGTGGTTTGCAACCTCTTAGCAGTCACAAATATATGCACTTGCTGAGAAATTAGCAACAGCTTGCCATAGGTTGGTGGAGGAATATACACATGCAGTCCTTGTCAAAAGTTATACAGCCCAGGAGACCTGCTTCTAAGCCACATGGTGGTGCTCCATTAACATTTATTAGAGTTGTTCTTGTTAGAGTGGCATAGAAAATTATCTTACCTTCAGGAGGTTTGAAACACTCATAATGGATTACGAGACACACGGTGCGGCCAAGGAACAGACCCCCTGAGCTCTAAACCTTTGACACAGACTGTGCTACATTGTGCACTGTGGAAGCAAGGAACAGCACTGGATACGGTCGTATTTCCTCTCGCAGGCAACTGCGATCTTAAGGAGCTGAAGGGCCTGCGTTGGGCTAGACACAGCAAAGAAGATCGACGTTCAAGTGACATTTCCATCAGCACATATCTCGTCAAGGGGCGTCCACTCCCCAGCAACTTGGTTCGTCTCTGACACCAGTCTTTGGGTGCTGAGAACTTGCCCAAGCTGTATACTTGTTGGCTCGCTGCAGTTATCTCCACACTTCCACAGGCCTGGGCTGTGGCTTTCTTCTTCCACAATGGCTGGTTGAACCAGGTTCTGATGTAGCCATAACGGCGTGCGGTGGTGACAACGGCCAGCAACGTCGACAGCTAAGAATCAGAAAAAGAAATTGCAACGGTGCTTTACTGCAAGTGAATACTAAATGCTATAACTAGAAATGCAGTAAAACACTGTAGCAAAGCAACACTGAGCAAACTTTTTCGAACCATATAGGGAAAGAATTAGAATCCTTCCTGCATTGGCGGTCGGTATTATGAACTGCATGGCAACGTGCAATAACCGCGATACTCTGCTTGCGCAGACATTTTTGCTTAACATGTTTTGTGTAACCTTGCGATGGAATATCGAAAAAAATGAATTATGAACAGCAAAGCAAAATCAAAGCACAGCTACACATCAAGTTAATGCAGTGAGAACTAGTTCACCTCTAACGCAGGCTTGGCAGGAAGACAACACAGGTTGCAGAACAACAGCAATTGCAGCAAGCGCACTAGATATTTCCAAGTCTTTTTTTTTTTTTTCTCCTAGTACAGTGTTCCAGAAGGCTTCTAGAACATTTCACTGCCAGCTTAAAAGATCATTTTTCCTCAAAATTTATGCATACACATATCTTCTGCACGTTCACAATCATCGAGGTGCGCTGCAGCGCCCTTATTCTCAATGGTCAGCTTATATTTCTGTCATTTTCTCAAACTGACAAGGCATTTGCTCTTCACAGCGTATGACAATAGCCACCACAAATATACTTTCACCTGGTATGCAATGCACTTAACAGATATTGCTTTTGGAGGCATTTTGAACCTTGCCAACTTAATGCGTTGCTGCCACTAGCATTTGACAGTGTTATTTTCAAGCAGTTGAAAGTACAGCTTGGCATTAGCACTTTTAACCTCTAGTGTTTAGAATGTTTATGCCACGATGTTTTTTTCTACATAAACAAAATGCCGTCATTTGAAGGATGTCCATGCCTTTTTTTTTTTTCTTTCTGCTTTGGGTGCAAATTAAGTCCCTGCCTCAGCTAGAGAATGTTACATGAGTTGTAAGTTGTTAATCATGTGTAGGTGCAAACTCGAGGTCAGGGTACGTATCGTACTTGCGAATGATTTATTAGAAGAGAGAGAGAAAAATAAACTCTGCTTAACAATAAAAACACTGGTAATAACAGATAACAATACAGGCCCATAAAACGATAATGCTAAAATCTCCAGAGACAGTCTTATGTTTTTCTGTGAGAGCATGAGAGACAGCATTTTTTGTCAAAAAGGGAAACTTCGCATATGCAACACTGATTTGTGACATATAGCCAACAGTAACTGATACCAAGTGAGATCAGAGATTTTCGGTGTGTGCAGTGATCGACATGAAATAATATTAATAAAAAAAATCAATTAGCAACCAGAAGGAGAAACAACCACGTGTTACCAGTGAGACCCAGACCCATGACCTCCAAATTTTGCATCCGGTTTTCTGCTGACTGAGCTACGGCAATGGCTGTTCACTACTTTCCTAAGTATTTATGTGGGCTATAGCCTAACCTCGAGAGTGTTTAGCAGCACCAGCAGCGTGGAGCATCCTGTATTACCGTGAGTGTCACATAGAATGTGGATCAAAGGGGAGGGTGGGAGCTGTGTATAACCATTCTCACTACCTACGCTATCAAGGCTAACAGATCAGAGGTCCTTGTTAGGCTAATCAGCAATGATGAATGAGAAAGCAAATGATATTAGGAAACTCCATATTCCCACTGACAGCACAGAGCTGTATTCTTGAAGAAAAAAACATTGAAATACATGAAGTTGCTGATCTAGAAAATGAGGATGTTATGCAGAAGGTCCAAGATCTGGCTCAAAAACTACATCTCCCTGTGCCTGAAAAAACAAATAGAAGCTGCGCACAGACTGAAAGCGCGAGATGGGAAGACTGCACCAATCTTGGTTAGGTTTACGCACAGAATGACCAGAGACAGATGGATAGAAAAGTGCAAACAGTTGAACTTAGAAGAAATTCTCGTACATAAAAATTTGACACCGCGAGCGAGAAACCTTCTCTGGATGATAAAGATTGCAGCAAAATCGAAAGATTTCAAGTTTGTTTAGACAAGGAACAGAAATATCTTGGTCAGGAAGACTGCCAGGGCCTCCATGATTCAAGTGAAGGACGCGGCAGACCACGATAAGGTGCATTAAAATGTCGAAGAGCTTCTGTTAATTCCACGACTGGGGAGTATATGTGCACGACGCCTTAAATAATAACTACAAGCATTCCATTGAAATTGACCGACATACAAATTAATATAAGAAGTGTTAAAAAACACTGGGATCAACTGAAGTATTATTTAGCCAGTGCAACCATTTGTCTGGACATAACAGTTGCATGTGAAACAAATTTGCAAAGTGCAGAGTGCTGCATTTACAACCTAGACGGTTATAAACAATACAAGTTTTGAAGGGTTGAACGCAAGGGAGGAGAAATTTTAGTTTTTGTGAGGACAGAACACTGCTCAGAAGTGTTCATAGTACATCCAAAACCACTGAATCTGTTATATAACTTACCACTCGTAATGAAAACTCTATGCCATCTGTGGAATTTACAGGCCTCCAAGTACCGATGTGGAGCAGTTTTTGATAGAGCTAAACACTGCTTTCACAGATGTGCACTATAAATCTAATTCTCAATGGAGACGTTAATATTGATGTACAGAACTCTGTTAAGCCCCATGTACAAGGTTACTTGAATCTTTTATCAGAATATGAACCAATTAATATAATTGAAGATTACACGAGGGCGGAGTGACACGAAGATCAGTTTACACACAGCTACATAGACCATACTGTGACACCAACTGTAAAACGAACTGTGGCTGGTGTGATGAGACAGGAAGCAGCTGATCCTTATTTTGTCTGTGCAGCTTATTTAAAAGAGCAAGTGGTCCCAAGCTAAAATGAACAGCATAAAACGACGGAGATAAACACTGCATTAGCCGACAAACTGATAAAGCAGTTCAATCAGAACTCTCTGACGCAACACAATCATGTCAAAATATATGAAAAGCTTGTAAAACATATTAGCTGGCATATACTCTAAAGCATGTAAGGAGAAGGTGATCAAACAAAAGAATGCAAAATGTATGTGCATAAACAAGGAAATAATGGAGATTTGCAATGAAAATGATCCCATTTGGAAGCGGTGCAGGAAAAACCCAGAAAACTTAGTTCTAAAGGCAGAGTACAAGAGAATTTGCAATTTAGTAACAGCAAAACAGAGGTTGGCTAAAGAATGTTTCTTTTTCAAAAGGTTCAACGACAGTTCAAAGAACGTGAGAGCAATATGGGAGCTCCTTGGGGAGCTTATGTCCAGGAAAAAGAAGCATAGCACTGATGATACCATTCAGGAAAGCTAAGAGTGATTTCAGAGCCTTAGCATGTGAATTAATGATCACTTCATAAATTCCAATGATGAACTTAGGGAAGTACTGTAAAATTTCAAAACAAGGTTGATGTGGGCACATTTCTGAACTCAGCATATTTACCAACAATGACAGTCCTCTGTATCCTAAACAAAATGCAAATTGGTAAACCACCATGTATTGAGAGTATAAGAGGAACAGATCTAATTTGAAACATTGAACTGAAACATGTTATCCTAGCAATTATTAAAGGATCACTAATGACTGGTGTTACACCCACTGCGCTTAAAAAGTCTGTGATATGATTTTTGTGCAAGAAAGGGAGAAAGTCTGATTTACAGAATTATAGGCCAATAGCAAAACTGCCTGCTTTAGTGCATATTATGGAGAAATATTTAGCAAAAATAATGACTAGCTTTTCAGAGAAAAGCTTTGTTTTCATTTACTCAATATGGGTGCAGGACAGGGCACCATAACGCTGCTTGAAAACTTTTCAGACCTTGTGCACTCAAAAAGTGATGACAATGAAATCGTACTGTGCTTGTTTTTGGATTTGACAAAAGCATATGATACTATTAACAGAGATCTGCTATTGTTTAAGCTAGTAAATATGGGATTTCGGGGGCCATTTGTGTCGGTAGTGAAAAATTACTTTGTGACTTGCAAACAAACAGTGAGAACTAGTGAAAGTTATAGCGACCTGAAGGAAAGCAAATATGGAGTTCTCCAAGGTTCTTCGCTGGGCCCTTTATTATTCATTTTACATGTGAATGACCTCGAACTCCTGATTTTGCACTCGATACGCTATCAATTTGCAGATGACACAGCGCTGGTCTTGCCTCAACCAAACCTTCTCGTGGCATGCAGTTATTTGCAGTCCGATGCTCACAAAATCGTGAGCTGGTTTGAAAAAAAACTTCATATTTGTCAACGAGTCAAATACTAAGCTTTTGTGCTCCCACAATCCCCACAGGAAACTAGATATGCTAAGACCAATAATCCTGCACACGGAAGCATGCACAAACTGCACGTGCATCCCTATCCAATACATACAGTATCTGTGCAAAGTATTTGGGCATCGAATTTGACGATGCACTCTGCTGGAATAAGCATGTGGAGGCTGTGTCAGAAGCTAAGAGCCAAGCTGTATCATATCAGAAGCTTCACAACCCTTGAGATGAGAAAAATAGTGTTTAAAATCAATTGGTGAAAATATTTTACGTTATCAAATCAAATAAACAGGATCGTAAATAAATACGCGAAAAACATGGCATATGGTGTTGCAACGGGTGCCATGAGTGGAAATGATATAGCCAAGCTGATAGATGTTTTACCTTTAGAGGAGTTATGTGACTATGTAATATATACAAACCGATATTTCATCCGTGAATTTAATATCGTAAAACCAAAAAGTAAATCCAACCTGCGGAAAACAGACACATACATATTGCCAAAAATATACACGAAGCATGAAAAGAGGTGCAGAAATTTTTACTTCCCTTTTTATTCAATTTGTTATCTAAGCAAGACTTGTGCTTCAGTTCGGTTCAAGTGCGAAGCAAGCACTAAGAAACATTTGTTTTTTACGTAGTATGTCATCAAAAAGTTGATGCCATTGCTACCTGCTTGTTTTTTCTTTCATTTTGTTTACATGGGTTTTTGTTTTTTGCAAATTTGTCTAATGTCTGGCGGTCCCCCTGACAGCTTTGCTTTAGGACCTCCTTCTGTACCAAATAAATTATACTAATTTGTAAAATAGATTTCTGAAAATAAAAAACCTGAAAACAAAAAAAGCAGAGAAAATTTGAAGCTGTGCCTTAATTTATGTACATAACTGTGCGATTGAATATGAACGCTAAGTTTTTAAGATTGTGTGGAAACTGTAACTATCTTTTTGTTCGTCTGAAGGACCACTTATGTATAATGCTAGCTGCAAGCGCCGCATACAAGCAAAACGTGCTCACGTGGCAAAGGACTGTAATAATAAAAAGTGGTAGACTACAAACAAACATACCGTCTATTAAGCTTAATTATGATGCCTGTTACCTTAATTATTAATGCTACAGAACTAATATGTTACCAACTATATGATTATTATGCACACACTCTGGATACCTTCACTTGCTCACTACACATTCACACATACGTAAAATTTATCACTTTCACTCGTCGTAGTTGAGATCACTCCTAACTCCTTGATAGATATCCTGTTCCCTAACATAACTAAACTGCTTTCTTCACTCTTTCAAAGAACTGTCATCAAACTTGATCACTGTGACCACTTCACCGGTTATCGTATACAGTTATGGAGTGTATACGATAACTGTATACGATAACTGGTATACCTACACTCATTAAGTCATATCCTCTGCCCCTTCACGCATTTTTGGTTCTACATCCTCGACGACGACTTCTTTTTACTGGCCCTTCACCAACTGCAAGAAGCACTGCTTTATGACAGACAAAACGGGTTCTGTAGTATTTCACAAGTTTGAAGTGACTCCATTGTGGAACATCAAATCAATTTCATGCGCTGCAGTTGGTTTGAATGGCACTCATAGCTGGTGTCGTCACCAAACCAGCCGACATATACAGCATCTACGGAAATTTGCTTGTTACATGGATGTTTTGATTGAACTCGCCTACCACCACTAATGGCTCTTTCCCCGTCCAAGGCTGCAGCACTTATTGCTGCTGCTTCACTTGTTCTAGGCACGACATACGCACACAAAGTCCTCACACTGCCTAGTCACAAAGCACAACCTCATCGTACCGGCAGACCTGCTGAACCAAGAAGCCATCACCTGCTTCTATTCCTTGCTTGGCGTAAATGGCTACAACAGCAGCTTTGTTGTCAGGGCACTTCACCCTTCTTAACGACGAACAATAAATCACAGATCACAGCACCCTTCGCCCTGTGGTGAACATTAATCTAAGTTTGGATAATTGCCAGAATCTTAATAAGCGTACATAACTATTCATGTATGCATCATTGCATGTCTCTAGACAATTCTATACAACAAACACCATCATGCATTCACTAAACCCACATCTATTCAGCTTGGAACAACGGCCATTCATGGCATATGGGTAGCATGCCCAATTCACAGGTAAGGGTTTGATTCCCACCCTAAATGAAATTGGCAAATTTTCATTTCAGCTCAATCAATTTCCTTTGGTTACAGGAACTTCCTGCACAATGAGGCACTGATTTGATCATTACCTGGCCTGTTCTTAAATTTTATCTATTTTTTCCCATTCGTCAAAACTTCTCTGCCCATGTCCGTTGACTTTTTTTGCAACACATGATCTTTAACAATATTGCATGCTATATTTATCACAATGCTCCAAAGGTGAAGTTGATGCATGTTGATATAGTAAGCATGCTACGCAGACTGCACAATAAATTATCTCAAAAATGACTGATAACAGTATAAGTACAGATTTCTTTTTCGTCTAAGCATGCTGTGGCATTGTTTGCAAGATGATGAGCATTATTAGGCACTAATTTCATTTCTTGACTCACATGTTTGTGTGCCAAAGGATCTTTTCCTCACTTTCACGGTTACCTGCGCCGACTTGACTGCCACTTGAATGTTGACTTGCGTTGCCTCGTCGTTAGAGCTTTGGCATGGACAGTTCGTGCCTGTAGACAAACACAGGGAAAAAAAGAAAGGCGCCTTAGCTCCTTGAAATCAGGATATCAAAGTGGCCCTGATCATCAAACATGAGTGGCAAATCTCGCTCGAAGCTATCTTTTAAGACCAATCGAAATTCCGCTCTGCCTCAGTTTTGTAAACACTGGGAAAAAAAATAATCTGAGATTCTCCGATAGATTGAGGCAAATAATTAGAGCAAGATACATGTATGCACCATTACAGACAACTTTTTGTTGTGCTCGGCGGCGGCGTTGAGCCTCCGCTTCGGCGGCGCGAACGGCAGGGTCTGCTCTGCGGCGGCGCTTAGCCTCCGCTTCCGCGGCGCGAAAGGCCGGGTCCTCTCGGCGGCGACGCCTAGCTTCTGCATCAGCGGCTCGGCGGCGGCGTTGAGCCTCGGCTTCGGCGGCGCGAACGGCACGGTCTGCTCGGCGGCGGCGCTTAGCCTCCGCTTCGGCGGCGCGAAAGGCAGGGTCCTCTCGGCGGCGACGCCTAGCTTCAGCATCAGCGTCGCTTACTCCTGGCAGCTCTCGGCGACGGCGTTGAGCCTCCGCTTCGGCGGCGCGAACGGCAGGGTCTGCTCGGCGGCGGCGCTTAGCCTCTGCTTCAGCGATGCGCACTCCTGGATTTTCTCGACGGCGGCGACGATAAGCTTCTGCTTCGGCAGCACGCACCTCCGGATTCTGGCGGCGACGGCGTTGGGCCTCTGCTCTGGCAGCTCGTTTGGCAGCAGCGGCAAACGAGTTACTTTCACCGGTTGCCTTACTCATGGCCCAGAAAGGACTGGCACTAAATGCTGACATATTGTGGAATGGTAGCATTGCAGCACCCTTGTCGTTTTAGAGCGCAGCTGTTTGGTGCCCGTTCCTCGTCGTCGTTGCCGGTGGCGTCGTCCCTCGTATAACATAACCAGCTCAAGAAGCCTGGGTCAATGCTACTAGACCCAGTCAGCCAACCCAGCCACCCAGCTTCAGTTTAAAAACTCCGGAGCGCCGCGCGGCGCCGCCGCTGCCTTGCGCGGCGAGTGGCGCTGCAGTCGAACTAAGCTTCACCGCGGCGCCGGCGCGTATGCCGGTGGCTGCAGGCGTTTCAGCCGCGCGACTTGACGCCGTGGAACCCAGCGGCTCCGGAAATAGGATGAATTTACTATTCATATTCCCTTGATTCTTTTTTTTAGAGTGCAGCTCTTTGGCGCATGTTCCTGGGTTTCGCGTCGGCGTCGGCCTCCCAGCGCCGCCCCCTTTTCAGCCCCCCAGCTCAGCCCCATTCTTCCTGCGTGACGCCGTCCGTGCCGACCGCGCGTGTTATCTGATCGCTGTGCGCGCTACCCCATTCCAATGTACCCGTTCGCCGTTGCCCCTCCCCACCTCTTCCTGCGTGGCGGCGAGGGTCTCTCCTGTTGCCGAAACGCAACGTTCCTATGGGCTTCCACGCTGCCTCCTGCAACCTCCCGATAACTTACTCTCTTCATTTCTCCGACCACAAAGCTTCTTTCATGACAGCTAAGAACTGTTAGTGGAGTGTTTTTTGAAGGAATACGTGTGAAAAAATTTTAAAAAGTCTGTAATTGTACATACGTGTCTGCTCGAAATCTTCGCCTCAATCTATCAAAAAGGTGGAACAGCTGATGAACTGTGCTCAAATTTCGCATTAGGAAGTAACGTAATCGTCGGTAATTTTTCATAGTTCGCTAAGTTGAGTAATATATTTAATTCGGCGTGGTGTGCTAAGTTGCCACTGCACCTAATAACGGCAGCGAGAAGGATAGCAAACAAACTAGAGCACTGCACAGGCCTGATTTAACTTCCGACCCAGGCCCATAGTTTGAAGATCGAGCCCAGCCCGGGCTCATTGCTCCAGGGCTAGGGCCCATGCTGACATAAAGCCCGCTCCACCAAGTCTCGCCCTAGCCCAGGCCCGGCATTCAGTCCGAGCGGATTCCTTAAAAAATGTACGTTATGCCGAAACAAGAAATGCTTAACGCTTTTTTATTCCATCATAAATTTAGTCCTCAATTACATGCATCATAAAAGAGCCAATATTCCAAATAACACGTTACGAAACCAAGCGCGTAGAAAAAAAAATTCCAAAACGCTGCAAGAAATATTGCTTTGTTATCGAAAGAGCGCGAGCTCTTATCTGGGCTAGTTGGTTGCTAGATTCGGATATAGAATTGCTATCACACGAGGAACTGCCCACCTATTTTCTGTACGCACCTTCCACGTGCTCTAGCCACTAAGTCCGAAGCGAGATTGTGATCATCATCAACATCATCATCAGCCTGACTATACCCACTGCAGGGTGAAGGCCTCTCCCATATTTCTCCAACTAACCCGGTGATGTGCTAGCTACATCCACTTGACCCCTGCGAACTTCTTATCCTCATCCGCCCACCTAACTTTCTGCCGCCCCCTGCTACGCTTTCCTTCCCTTGGAATCCAGTTTGTTACCCTAAGCGACCATCGGTTATCCTCTCTTCGCACTACATGTCCTACCCATGCCCATTTCTTCTTCTTAATTTCCACTAGAATGTCGGTAACTTGAGTTAATTATTTCTCTGACCCACTCTGGACGCTTCCTATCTCTTAATGTTACCCCTACCATTTTTCGTTCCATAGCCCTCTGAGTTGTCCTCAACCTAAGTAGAACCCTCTTGGTTAGCCTCCACGTTTCAGCCCCATAGGTGAGCACAGGTAGGATTCAACTGTTGTATACTTTCCTCTTGAGCGATACCGGTAAGCTGCTAGTCATAATCTGCGAGTGCTTGCCAAATGCGCTCCATCCCAATGTTATTCTTCTTGTTATTTCCTTTTCATGGTCCGTATCTGCGGTTACTACCTGTCCTAAGTATACATATTCGCCTACTACTTCCAGTACTTCGCTACCTAATGTAAACTGCTATAAATTTATCAATAATATTGTATGTGCTAAGAGCCATAATTCTGTTATCTGAATTGTTGAATTAGCACTTGTAGGTATGCTGTTTGCGAATTTTCCTTTAGCCATGACTGTCGTATTTCATGTGTAATATTTTAGTTTAAATTACTATGGGTTTACTTTTGATGTAGCCAACCCACTCCTCAGTCCTGAATATGACTGATGGTATATTTAAAATAAATGATACTGCTTAAATGTTTCGTAATCACAAGATTTAAGGTTTGAGAGCTATGGATTACAGGAATTTTAAATATATATATATATATATATATATATATATATATATATATATATATATATATATATATATATATATATATATATATATATATATATGGCTTTTTATTAGCAATTAGCTCTTGGGGCATATTATTTGCTCACACAGGCTGCCCCTGGTAGCTATACCTCTAGAGGGGCAGGACAAGAAAAGAACCTACATATTCTTGTGAAGCGTTCCATGCCGCACTCCGCGTCCCTATGGAGACGAAAAGGCTGCCCCCCTGTAACTATGCATCAAGAACTTATGTTAGCAATTGGGCAGGAGAAGAAAAAAACCTACATATATTCTTGTGTCAAGCGTTCAATGCCGCACTCCGCGTACCTATGGAGACGAAAAGCAACACTTGTTTATTGTACATGTACTTGTGTTTGACTACCCGAATATTCATATTGCTGTACGCGCTTATTCAATGCCGTTTATCATAGCGTAGAGATGGGTAGTCTTTTTGTTTTTTTAGGCGGGGGGGGGGGGGGGGGGGGAGACGGCTGCCTGCCGAGCTTATGAGGCTTCAAATGGCCAGTCACTAAGATAACATGGACACAAATTTGAGAATGCTATAAAAGAGTGTCTTCTGCTATAGATCCGACGGAGTACATGTGCTCACCAAAGATGCTAGTTCTATATAACCTCATTAATACTCACTGATTGCTGCAAATTCCCGATTTTGTAGGCGCGTGCTCATATAAACGAGGCTTGTGTGATGCATTGCAGCGGTTCATGAGACCTATACCGTAGTAGAACGCGCTGCAGGGTTTTGTGCTTTTTCGTTTTAACTTGTTCGTTGTTGGGACTTGGTTAGCGACGCCATCGGCTCCTCCGGTGTTGGTGCCGTGCTCGAAGAAGCGAGAGGCTCAGTTGAAGAGGAGAAGAAGAAGAGACTTTATACAAGGGGTTACATGTTCCAGGTTCACAGTGAGAGAGAGCTAGCATAAGATGGAGCTCGGTATATCTAGCGAAAAAGTTCCCCAGGTCCCCACACAGAGTCCCTAGGCACGCACGTCACATGACGTAACGGCGGGAGGGAGTCCAGAGGAACGCCCAGGGTCAAAGGGCAGCTTGGCGCATGTTAAAATTTATGACCGCGGACGGAGCCGGCGGCGCAGCCCTTTCCAATGGTTTCGGATACCGCCTCCGAGAAGCGGCCGCTTCCGCCGCGGTCATAAATTTTAACCCGCGCCAAGCTGCCCTTTGACCCTGGGCGTTCCTCTGGACTCCCTCCCGCAGTTACTTCATGTGACGTGCGTTCCTAGGGACTCTGTGTGGGGACCTTGGGAACTTTTCGCTAGATATACCAAACGAACTCCATCTTATGCGAGCTCTCTCTCACTGTGAACCTGGAACATGTAACCTCTTGTATAAAGTCTCTTCCTCTTCTCCTCTTCAACTGAGCCTCTCGCTTCCAACACCGGAGGAGCCGATGGCGTCGCTAACCAAGTCCCAACAGTGGATGGCAGCTCGGTGGGATGAGCCGGCGTCAGCTATCCTGGTGCGGTGAGTGCCGCGTGTTTGTCTCTAGATTCGCCAGATTGCCTAGCGCAGGGAGGCGTTCGTCGACTTTGGTGCAATTTAATTATTGCAGAAAATTTTGTTGCCACAGGCCAAGAATTGGGTGGTTTGAGCACAAAATTTAGCAGGGAGCAAACGACGCAGAGTGCGAAGTCAGGATGGACAAGCTTAAAGTCCAAGACCTTGACATCTGTCAGGAGTTGGGCGTATCAGTTGGCCCAACAAAGCGCAAAAAGCCAATTCTAGAGCTAATGCGGGCAGAGGAGGTGACTGAGGAAGAAGCCGACGAGGCTTGAAAAACAGTTCTAGAGAGGAAAAAACTAGAAGAGAAGGAGCTGGAGAGAAAAAAGGAAGCAGAACAAAGAGAGCATGGATTACAGCTAAAGAAACTCGAGATAGAGGCACTTCGTATTTCCACGGGGCGCTCTGTTTCTTCAGGTGATCAGTCCAAAATGAAGGACCTTCTGCAGCCGTTTGGGGTGGGCGAGGACATAGCACTTTTTCTCGTTAACTTTGAACGCACATGCGAAAAGGTCGGCTTCGAAAGGGACGAATGGCCATGAAAGCTGTTGACTGTACTTCCATGCGAGGCTTCCGTGGTAGTCGCACGCCTTTAGCAACGACGAGGCTAAAGACCGATAAAGTTAAAGCGGCGCTGTTGCGCAAATGCCATCTGTCGACTGAGGCCTTTCGGCAGCGTTTTAGAAACGCGAGGAAGGGTACAGAATCTCATCAGGAGTTTGCTTATGAGATCAGAGCTAATATGACAAAATGGCTAAAGAGCGCAGGCGAATATGAAAATCACGACAAAGTGGTCGAGTGCATTGGCCTAGAGCAATTCTATCAAGGAATCTCGGAGGAAGTTAGATTCTGGGTGCAGGATAGAATGACGGAACTAAGTTTGGATAAAGCAGCCGAACTGGCTGAAGAATACAACATTCGCCGAAATGTACGCCCGACATTGGCAAAACAGGAAAAAAGCGACAGAACGGACTTTGTTCCTCGCAGGCTCGAAGGAAGGAGATTTCCTCCTCCGAAAAACCTTGAAAAAGCTCCTCCACAGGCACTGGGGAGCGGAACGGAGGGCCAGGCAAAATCGCTGAAACCAGCGGAAAGGTCAAAGTCACCTGGTGACAACGCAAGAGCATTCGAGGCGCGCAGCCCAGTTATATGTTATAACTGCAAGGAACGGGGCCACTTGGCTAGAAGCTGCAAAAAGAAAGTCGCTTTTGCAAGCATTACAGATTCTGCTGAGAATATGAGGCTTTTACAGCCGTACATGCAGGAGCTGCTTGTTAATGGTAAGAAATGCAGAGTGTTGAGAGATTCTGCGGCCACCATGGATGTGGCGCATCCGCGCTGTGTTTCTCCGGAACATTTTACCGGAGAATACGCATGGATCCGGCAGGTAGTAGAAGAGCAGAGTGTCTGCCTGCCACTGGCTAAGGTGGTCATAGAAGGCCCGTTCGGGAAAGTATGCACAGAGGCGGCGATTTCTCCCAACCTACCTGATCATTTCCCCTATCTGTTCTCAAATAAATCTGAGCAGATACTGAAAGAACGGGGTCAGTCGTTCTCTAATAGCATAGCTTGCATGGCGTTAACCCGTTCGAGGGCTCGCGAACTCTCCGGGAAGCTCGGATGCACACCGCCAAACGAAGCGCCAGTAAATGCGACAGCTGAGCCCGACGCTGTTCCGCCGGTTGTTCAGCCCCGCGCTCCAGACGATGAGAGTCAAGGGGAGGGCACTGAAAGCACAGAGGCGCCTGCTGAGGAAAACCCGGGCGCAGGCTCAGTATTGTCACCTGCGTCCGACAGCTGGAAGCAGCTCGCTCTGCTCGACAAGGTAACACTTGCTGCCGAGCAGAAAGGAGATGTTTCATTGAGCGCCCTGCTAGAGAGTGTCAAACAAGGCACCCTGCAGAAAGCACATTTCGTTCTACGAAAAAGATGATCTAATGTACCGCCGATACTCTGACATTAGAGGTAGAGTATACGACCAATTTTTGGTCCCGCGGAAGTATCGCAAGCAGATTCTAGACCTGGCACATAGCAACGCTTGGGCCGGCCACTTGGGCATACGAAAAACTAAAGCAAGGTTAGTACAAGAGTACTACTGGCCCGGGTGCTGGAAAGAGGTAGAGGACTACGTTCGCTCTTGTGACACATGCCAAAGAATTGGGAAGTCCACTGACAAGTGGAAGGCACCGATGAAATTGGTTCCGATAATTACTGAGCCATTCCGGCGGCTAGTTATTGACATCGTTGGACCGCTACCAATGTCGGAATCAGGTTGCCGCTACGTCTTGACCGCGCTGTGCGTATCCACTAAATTTCCAGAAGCGATCCCCTTGAGAGAGCTAACTTCGGCATGCGTCGTGGATGCTTTGCTGGCTATTTTCTCGCGGATCGGATTCCCAGCAGAGATCCAAAGTGACAACAGAAGCGTGTTCACTAGTTGTCTCACGACGACGTTCTTTGAGCGATGTGGAATCAAGGTCGTGCATAGCTCGGTTCACCATCCGCAGTCGAATCTGGTTGAGCGAATGCACTCCGTTTTGAAGCGAATTTTGAGGGCTCTTTGTTTTGAAGAAAAACGTGATTGGGAAACTTGCATTCCTGCGGCAATGTTTGCCCTCAGATCGGCTCCTCACGAGAGCACAAGTTTCAGTCCGGCAGAGCTTGTGTACGGGCGTAACTTGAGGGGTCCGCTACGATTGTTGCGGGAATCGTGGGAGGGTCAAGGCGAGAATCCTGACGTAGTCTCTTACGTGTTGCAATTGCTGGAACGCCTGGGAAAGACCCGAGAGATAGTGGAAAGCAATATGAAAGCGGCGCAGACGCTTGCCAAGGCACGCTATGATAGGACGGCTCGCAGGCGAAATTTCAAAGAGGGCGATGAAGTCATGCTGCTATGCCCTTCGAAAAAGACAAAGCTCGATGTTCAATGGGAAGGGCCAGCCAAAGTGGTGTCCAAGCTTTCCGACACCAATTATGAGGTGAAGCTCGGAAGAAAACACTATAGAGTGTACCACAGTAACCTCATGAAACCTTACATTCAGCGAGAGGCGGTGGTGAATCTGGCACTTAACCTCTCAGAGGAGGAAACCCCTGAGATTCCGCCTGTCATGACGGGAACCACTGCGGCAGACAGTGTCCTGCTGGCCAAAATCGAGGCAGAGCCCGGTTTAAGCGAAAGTCAAAAGAGTGACTTAGAACAAGTAGTCCAGGATTTCTCTCTCGTCTTCTCAGACAGACCACGCAAAACAAACTTGGTAGAACATGATATCGAGTTGACAGATGATAAGCCGATTCGATGCAAGGCGTACCGGGTTTCTCCCAAGCAGAGGGAAATTATGGAGGCTGAAATTCGCCGGATGTGTGAATTAGGGGTGATAATTCCAACCGAAAGCGATTCCACGTCGCCATTGATTTTAGTTGAAGTCTCTGGCAAAGATCCAAGACCTTGCATAGATTACCGCAGTTTAAACTCGGTAATGGTCGATCAGACGTACCCTATACCGGACATCGAAGAAAGGGTTGAGACAGTATCCCAGGCTAAGTATATTTCAACCTTAGACCTTGTTCGCAGCTACTGGCAAGTTCCGCTTACTGAGCGTGCCAGTCGCTACGCGGCTTTTATTTCCCCGTTAGGAACATTCCGACCAGCGATGCTCAGCTTTGGGCTGAAGAATGCCCCTTACTGTTTTTCTCGCCTAATGGACAGGGTTCTACACGGACTGGAGAAGTTCGCTCTTCCTTACCTAGATGATGTAGCGATCTTTTCAAACACGTGGGAGGATCATATAGATCACCCGCGTAAGGTAATGGAGCGGTTAATGGCGGCAGGGCTCATGGTAAGAGCTGAGAAATGTCACTTGGGCTGCGCGGAAGTCACCTACCTGGGGCATAGCGTTGGAAGGGGTAGACGCCGACCATCTGAACTGAAAATAGCTGCCGTGGCAGACTATCGTCGCCCGAAGACTAAGACAGAAATGAGGGCCTTTCTAGGGCGCACTGGTTATTACCAGCATTACGTCAGGCAATATTCCGAGATTGCAAGTCCCTTGACAGATTGCCTGCGAAAAACAGAGCCCGTGATCATCCAGTGGGATGCCAAAAAAAGAGGCCGCGTTCGAAAGTTTGAAAAGAGTGTTGAGTCAAAGACCTGTTCTCACAGCGCCCGATTTTTCGAAGCCTTTTGTCATTCAGTGCGATGCCAGCGACTGAGGTTTGGGAGCCGTGCTTTGTCAGACCGACTCGAATGGGCTAAAGCGACCCATTCTGTACATTAGTCGCAAATTGAGCACTAGAGAAGAAGCGTACAGCACATCAGAATAGGAGTGTGCATGCCTCATTTGGGCTGTACAGAAGCTCGCCTGCTACGTTGCCGAGTCAAAGTTTACTATAGAGACTGACCACTGCCCCTTAACGTGGCTGCAAAGCATATCCTCAAAGAACGGCCGCTTACTTAGGTGGAGTTTAGCTCCTGTTACGACCAAGCATCCGCAATTGCGCGCTCTATTGTTCGCCTGTGGGCATGGATAAGTTTTGTGAATATGTGGTGATGGTCCAATGGCTCTAAGTGAGCCTGTTTCCAGGAATCCTGTTTTGTAAGCCTGTTTTGCTTTGTGGACAACCTGCAAATGCCAAACTGACCCTGTCAAGAGAACGTCTGGAAAAACACAAAGAAACGTCCCCCTGCGGGAAATAGCAGGAAGTGCTTTCTTTCTTTTGTTCACCCTTCCAGTCGAGAAGTGCTATCCTCCAGTGATGAATGCCTCCTATCCAAAGGAGACGACAGAGTGACATGTCCGCTGACGTGCAGGACAAGAAAGGAGCATGACTCATACGGCCATTAAGTGATTTCCCGGGAATGCAGGAAAGATTTGCAATTGTCGAAAAGGGACCATGTTGGGAGCCCTATGCGGCGCCACGTGCACTCGGGTTTCTGAGAAGTAAAACCCCTTGACAGAACCAGCCTGTGGTTTCTTTGCTGAAGAATAGAAATGTACCTCCTCTCCTCGCCGTTCCCAAGCTTTTCCCGCCAACAAGTGATCACGCCCAACGAATGAATGCCGGACCAGTCAGTGCTTCAGACCATCAGTGCAGTGATGTGTTCGATTGGATGCCGATACCTGAGGGGCGTGCCCTGGATTTGGTTGGTCAGCATCTTCAGAGAGGGGCTGGACATAGGGGGTTTTTAAGGACGCTGCAGAGCACGAAATGTCGCTCTGGGCCCTGGGTAAACGGCTCATCCAGTCGCTTCTCGCTATGAACTCTTAACGCTTGCCATTTTGCTGATGTACCCTTCTTTTTCGTGTAAATAATCTTGTAAATAAGTTTCTCAAAGTGCCATTAAACCTGCTTGTACATATTTCACCAACTTCGAAGATTCGATCCTACTTCAACCCCGAGTCTCTGCACGCTACCAAGTGAAGGCCGGGTCGACATAGCCCCAGCGTCACGACAACTGGAGGCAGCGGTGGGATAAAGCCCCGACAACTGGTGACCAGCGTTGGGATCTGAATCTACAAGCACAACGACTGGTGCCCAGCGTTGGGATCTGAATCTACAAGCCACAACATCTGGTGATTGGAGGTGGATCTGAAGCTACAAGCCACAACACCTTGTGATCGGAGGTGGCATCTCAAGCAACAAGCAGGAGCAACAATCGGCCAACAAGAGAGCAGCTCGGAACATCGATCGCATGTGTGGGTGAGTGCTTGGCTTTTCTTCTGATGTGGACCAGGTTCTAGAACAGGGTTAGATTTTAGAACTGGTAAAAAGTGTTGAAACGCCTTTAGGTTTGGTAGTTTGCACTGTTGTTTTGGAAGTAGCCGACACTCGGAGCGATCATGGACCTACAAAAGCTGCAGAAACCGGACCTGTTGCTATTGTGTGAGGAATTGGGAATTGATACAAGTGGTTTGGCACGAAAACCCTTGATTATAAAGGCAATCACTGATCTGGGAACCGATGATGAGGAGCTCAGTGAAGCAAGGAACCTCATCGGGCAAAAAAAGGAACAGCTCAGACAGCAGAAAGAGCGGGAAAAAGAGGAAAGGGAGCGCGAACGTCAGAGGGAAAAAGAGGAAAGGGAGCGTGAACTTGAGAGGGAAAAAGAGGAAAGGGAGCATGAACGTGAGAAGCTTGAAAGAGAAGCAAAAAAGCTGGACCAAGAAATTGAGCTCCGGAAATTAGAACTAGAGTTGAGCAAGAGGTCGGGCGATTGTCCCCAGCTAGCGGTACCTCGTCTCAACAAGGAGGCAGATTTCAAGATGTCAAAGTACATGCAGCCATATGTGATATCAGGGGATATCGGTCTGTATCTGGCTAACTTTGAGCGAACTTGCGAAAAACTGTCCTTCCAGCGAGACACTTGGTCTCAGAGATTATTGACGGTTCTGCCCTGCGAGGCAGCGGAGGTTGTCGCGCGGCTAAGCAAGGAGGACGCGGACAACTACGAGAAGGTCAAAGCTTGCCTTCTGAGAAAGTATAGGCTTAGCGCCGAGGCGTTCAGACAACGTTTTCGGAACGCTACTAAGTCCAGAGACGAGAGTTACCCTGAATTCCTGTACAATTTAAGAGTAAATTTGGGCGAGTGGCTAAAGAGCACAGATTCCTACAGTGATAGGGACGCTGTAGTCGAGCGAATTCTTTTGGAGCAGTTTTATAACTGCCTCCCAGAAAAAGAAAGAAATTGGTTACAGGACCGAGGCGAAATTAAGTCGGCAACTGAAGCTGCCGAACTTATTGAGGAGTATGCTTCGCGCCGACAATTCAGCAACCCAGCAGTGGATAGGCTCCGCAATCCTAAGTTGAGGGTGAATAACCGTCAGAAAAGGCACTTTGCTAGATTTGCAAACGAAGAAAGGAAGGCTTCTTCGGGCAAACGCCCTAGAAAGGACGGCAGTGAAAAAAGTGGGGTAGTGACCAGCGCGCAGAACACAAAGAACAAGCTTGGGGCTAGGAAGCCGCTCACATGCTTTAGGTGTAATGAGCAGGGTCACATTGCCGTGAACTGCCGGAAAGAAAAGATTGCTTTCTCGTATGTCAGTGCCTGCGATGAAAATATGCAGCTTTTGGAACCCTACCTGCATGACCTAGTAGTCAACGGGAAGCCTTGCAAGGTACTGCGCGATTCGGCCGCAACGATGGATGTTGTCCACCCGGCGTATGTGTCGCCTTCCGACTATACAGGACAGTGTGCATGGATCCGCCAGGTAGTGGAGGAACAGAGTGTGTGCTTGCCGATCGCGAACGTGGTCATCGAGGGCCCTTTCGGCGAATTAACAACCGAGGCTGCCGTTTCAGGAAAGCTTCCTAAGTGCTATCCGTATTTGTTCTCCAACAAATCGGACATGCTACTGCGAAAGAGGGGCATCCTTTTCGGAGACAGTGTTGTGCAAGCATTAACACGTTCAAAGGCGCGAGAACTAGCTACACTGCTCATACCAGAAAATTCCACAGCGGAGGAAACTGCAGTTAAAACAGTGGTCTATGTGGAAGATAGCGGGTCAGAAAACTTTGAGAGCGAGGCATCTCAGATAAATCAACTTGAAAGTGAGCTTGATGAGACGCGGAATGAGGACGTTCTTGAGAATAACCTCTTGCCGCCAGTGTCTAGTAATCTCCCGAGACTTTTAAGTGGAACCCGAGAGGACTTAGCTATGGAGCAAGCCGAGGTAAATCTAACGTTAAACCTTCCCGAGGAGATGGGGGACAACTTGATTTGCCTCAGCGGAAAGGGAAGCAACGCTCAGGAGCTTCTCAAAAAGACGGAGCAGAGAGGAGAACTAAAGAAATCCCAGCTGTCCGATCTGGGCGAGATAATAACAGAGTTTGAGGCCTGCTTCGTGGACAGGCCAGGCAGGACTGATTTGACTGAGCACGATATTGAGCTGACTTCAGACGTGCCAGTGCGATCAAGGTGCTACCGATTCTCTCCAAGGCAAAGAGAAATTCTGGATAGGGAAGTAACTCGCATGCTGGAATTGGGAGTGATAAAACCCTCGGAAAGCGATTATGCTTCGCCTATGATCTTAGTAGAAGCTCCAGGTAAAGACCCTAGGCCTGTGGTAGACTACCGAAAGCTAAATTCTCTCACCAGGGATCAAGTGTATCCTATTCCGAATATTGAGGAGAGAGTAGAACAGGTCAGTAGAGCGGCATATGTGACTACGCTGGACCTTACTCGAGGATACTGGCAAGTACCGCTCACTGAACGCGCCAGCAGATACGCGGCTTTCGTCACTCCGACGGGCAGCTACCAGCCAACAATGATGAGTTTCGGGCTCAAAAATGCTCCATTTTGTTTTTCCCGACTCATGGATAGGGTTTTAAAGGGGTGTGAAACATTCGCGGTGCCTTATTTAGATGACATTGCGGTTTTTTCCGACTCATGGGCGGACCATATGGTACATCTAAGAGCTGTACTGAGCCTTTTGCGTCAAGCTGGACTAACCGTAAAGGCCGAGAAATGTTGCCTGGCAAGGGCGACCGTGGACTACTTGGGTCACAATGTAGGTCAAGGTTTCAGGAAACCCAGCGAGATTAAGATTTCTGCGGTAGCAGACTACCCGCGGCCGAGCACGAAGACGGAAATTCGAGCATTCCTGGGTCTGACTGGGTACTACAATCACTACATCCCTAACTATTCAGCTTTGGCTAGCCCTCTGACCGACGCTCTCCGCAAGACAGAACCGACAAATGTAGTCTGGGACGAACAAAAGGAAGCCTCCTTCGTAAACCTGAAGGCTGTGCTGATTAGCCGTCCGGTATTGCGAGCTCCAGACTATGGCCGAGAATTCACGGTCCAGTGTGATGCCAGTGATCGAGGGCTAGGTGCTGTTCTCTGCCAGAGAGATGACGACGGTAATGAGCACCCAGTGCTCTACCTGAGCAGAAAACTGAGTTCTAGAGAGAGGGCTTATTGCGCGTCAGAGAAAGAGTGCGCTTGCATTGTATGGGCCATTCAAAAATTGCAGTGCTATCTTGGAGGGGCCAAATTCACCGTAGAGACGGACCATTGTCCCCTAGCTTGGCTGCAAACTGCGACATCGAAGAACAGTCGCCTTCTTAGGTGGAGCTTGATTTTACAGCAGTACAATTTTGAAATAAGATACAAAAAAGGGAAGTTAAATGGGAATGCGGACGCGCTTAGCCGCTGTTTCTAAGCGGTCCGAGATGTTCCTCACCATGTATCCAAATTGATAATCAGGTTTTTTTTTTTTTCGTGCGCTTGTATATGTGTGACTATGTAAAGCAGCACGTTTGGTTTTCTAGGAATACGTGGGTCCTGAACGTCTTGAGAGTGGGCTTTTCTCGAACAACAATGGCAGTTTTCTTTTAACCTGGTCTCTTCAGACGGGAGCCGAGTGCTTGCTTCGACATGTGGTTGAGTTTCAGACAGCTCGAGCAATTTGGCCTACAACAATCAAGACAACGCGACAAGCAACAGCGAGCTTCAAGCGTTCACGTGCAGACCATTAAGTCGTCTCTTCATGCAGCAGCTGGGACTGCTGCCCTCCGAGACTCTTCTGGCGGGGGAGGAGGCTGTTACGACCAAGCATCCGCAATTGCGCGCTCTATTGTTCGCCTGTGGGCATGGATAAGTTTTGTGAATATGTGGTGATGGTCCAATGGCTCTAAGTGAGCCTGTTTCCAGGAATCCTGTTTTGTAAGCCTGTTTTGCTTTGTGGACAACCTGCAAATGCCAAACTGACCCTGTCAAGAGAACGTCTGGAAAAACACAAAGAAACGTCCCCCTGCGGGAAATAGCAGGAAGTGCTTTCTTTCTTTTGTTCACCCTTCCAGTCGAGAAGTGCTATCCTCCAGTGATGAATGCCTCCTATCCAAAGGAGACGACAGAGTGACATGTCCGCTGACGTGCAGGACAAGAAAGGAGCATGACTCATACGGCCATTAAGTGATTTCCCGGGAATGCAGGAAAGATTTGCAATTGTCGAAAAGGGACCATGTTGGGAGCCCTATGCGGCGCCACGTGCACTCGGGTTTCTGAGAAGTAAAACCCCTTGACAGAACCAGCCTGTGGTTTCTTTGCTGAAGAATAGAAATGTACCTCCTCTCCTCGCCGTTCCCAAGCTTTTCCCGCCAACAAGTGATCACGCCCAACGAATGAATGCCGGACCAGTCAGTGCTTCAGACCATCAGTGCAGTGATGTGTTCGATTGGATGCCGATACCTGAGGGGCGTGCCCTGGATTTGGTTGGTCAGCATCTTCAGAGAGGGGCTGGACATAGGGGGTTTTTAAGGACGCTGCAGAGCACGAAATGTCGCTCTGGGCCCTGGGTAAACGGCTCATCCAGTCGCTTCTCGCTATGAACTCTTAACGCTTGCCATTTTGCTGATGTACCCTTCTTTTTCGTGTAAATAATCTTGTAAATAAGTTTCTCAAAGTGCCATTAAACCTGCTTGTACATATTTCACCAACTTCGAAGATTCAATCCTACTTCAACCCCGAGTCTCTGCACGCTACCAAGTGAAGGCCGGGTCGACATAGCCCCAGCGTCACGACACTCCTCAGTAGCACAACTTCGAAGTGCGATACAAGAAAGGAAAGCTGCATACCAACGCTGACGGTCTCAGTCGAGCATTCTGAAATCAATTCAACCCCTTTCCTACCTTGTTATGCATCTGTGTAACCGAATGCATTGTATTCATAGACATGTATGATCTCAGAATGGTATGTACCGCATGCAGTCGAATAAGCGCGCTTTGAGTTTTAATGCAGTGCCACTATGTTTAATGCGCACTAGGGAATGTGTGCCGGTTGTCAAAAGGTGTGCGAAACCTCGAAGTCACCTTAAATCGAAACAGCTAGATATAGAAGGGAATAATACAACGCTCCTAGTACAATGAGCTGTGCCCTTCGACTGCCTGATATGCTCTTGCATTCTAGACATTCATTTAGTCGAATTGCATAATCAGATGGCGTCGTGGTGTAAAGGCGCCCTTGCGGGAGGTCTTCGGGCACTCTGGTTCGTTTTTTTTTTGTTTTTTTTTATAGCATATTAGCAGAAACGATTGTTTTCTTGAAGATCTGGCGTTTCGAGTGGTTTTCACGGGGTGCTTACTGTGCTGGGTGTGTTTGGCAAAGGCAGTCTTGCTGAGCGCGCCAAGCGTATACACACAAGTTCCAAGCGACGGGTGCCGCTGTGTGCTGAGAGGAGGACACCATGCAGCAGAGAGAACCAGAGATTCGGAGAAAAGCGGAGCCGACCGCTCGTTCGAGCCTTCGAGTCAACGCATCAAGTCAGCCGAGCAGCGCCAAACTGCGTGACCTCCTGATGCAGTGTCTGGCGGCGGGGGTGCAAAGGGCTGCGCCGCCGGCTCCGTCCGCTTCACGGCAAATGGCCCCGGAGTCGCGTCTCGGCCGCGGCGCGAAGTGACGAAAACAGAGCAATTAGAGAGCACAGCGTAAACGCAGTTCTTGTGAGATCGGCGCCAACTGCTCTGTGTGTTTCTTTTTTTGGGCGGAGAAGGCGCAGACAGTCATAAATTCCCGATACACGTCGAAACAAGGACCGAAGAGAATTTGTGGCACAGGAAGTCGTTCACTGTGGCTTCTTGGAAAGGCACTTGGCCAGATGTCCCGTTGAAGTCGCCGTCCGGACGCAACATCGTATGCGCCATTGAAAATGGCGTGCGCGCCCAAAGTAACTTGGGCGAACCTATGCCGCCGATTAAAATCGGTCTACCAATGAGCTTTCCCTCATACGGCATTAACAAATGTACATTTAGTGCTTGAACGGTTTGTGCCGGGATTCTTTCATTTTCGAAAGAAGACTACACAGCTAGCTCTATCCTGGCCTGGGTCAATAACTTCAAGTCCTAGCCCAGCAAAAAAGTCATTTTCAGGCCCGGGCCGAGCCCATGTAGTGTCCTAAATGGAAGCACTTTATTATTCCTGCCTACAAGTTCATTTTTAAAACGTGCGTATGTCCGTGAGTCGTTTTCGTGCTTGAAGGTCCCTCTCCGTACGCACAACCAGTCAATGTAATGGACAACTAAACCGCGCGCTCAAAGACCCGCCTACACTGGCCGTGCCCGTTACATTGCAACAATTCTGAGAAGAAAAAAAAAAGAAACGAACAGTGCGCGGTGTGAAGAACTTAGCGCGACAACTTGAAGAGAAAAAAGACGTACGCAGCGCCTGCGTTTGTCTAGGCTTTCATCCTTTTCCTGACAGCAAAATGCAACACCAACATGCCTAGCAGCAAGTTTAGTGCAATCAATAGCGATATCGTACTCGATACAATACAATAAGCTGTCCAAAGATATATGATGATGCAGTAGCGTAACGTTCGTATTTAATCACCATTCACCAATTACGAAAATTAATACAGAAATGCAGTTATATTAGTCATAAGCTATCTAAAGATATAGGATTTGATGCTGCAGCATGAAGTATATATTTGAATCACGGATAAGTAATTAATGAAAACTAAATAAGTCCTACACTTAATCCAGCGATTAAGCAATCCAACAATATATTAATGATGTAGCGTTCAATAGTCACAATTAACTAATTAAAGGGTAGCAACGGAGAAGCACAATTAGTCCAGTGCGACCATTTCAACATAAGCTATAGGCACAGCCACTGCAGACACATTCTGTACACACATTCCGTACACGGCCGGTAAGAAACAAGTAAAGCTACGCATTAAAATCGCCCATTGATCAATACGCTACACTTTCATTTCAGATTACTTAACAAACAATAACCATCAATACGCTGCACGCTCATTTCATTTCCGATTACTTAACCAACAAGTAGGAATAGTCCCTATTGATTCTGGCACATTGCATGACCAGCAGTTCCTCATGGCGCTATTCTGATACTTCACTACTCCAATTGCCAAGTGTGGCAGGGAAAAAATTGCAAAGCCTGCGCTCTCGAAGCTTTTAGACACATAGACAACTTGTCTCCGTTAAAGCATGCGCACATAGCTAGTTTCTCAAAAGCAGATGTGTGGATTTGATTGTTCGCACAAATCGCCCAAAATATACCAGAAAAGTATAGTCTTCCCTGTTGGTGAAAACCAGACAAACATCCCGCGCGCAGGCTGCTGCAGCGCAAGAATGACTGCTTGCAAGGTTTTACATCAGTTCGTAACCGTTTTGTGACTATGAAGGTTGCAGCTATTGAAAAAAATGTGGGATACATAAGAGCAGTCACTGGCGTAAGTTTATCTCTATGCCACAACCGGTCACACACAGAACACACATAACCGAAATGACTGTTAGTGAAACGTTTGTTAAACTCACGAGTTGCACTCTCAAACTCCTGCACTCTTCTTGCATGTTCTTCACGACGTTCTGTCTCGCGTTGTTCTATCTCGGCATCGGTCAGACATTCTTGAGTGTGCAGTAAAACCATTTCTTCTGCGCGCTGCTCCTTTCGTTTCTCACTTTGCTTCTTCCGGTAAGCAAGCTCCTTTACAAGGCGCTGTTCCCGCTGTTCAGGAGTTTCTTCAGCACGCATTTTCCGTTTGGTAGCATTTCGCCGCTCGAACCGAGTAGTACTCGAAGCTTCATCCTTCACCTCGGCATCAGATGTCGAACGCTGCCGTCTAGCTGCATACTGTGCACGTCGCTTGGCAAGCCGTACTTCTCGTTCTTCTCCCGTTTCCGTGGCTCTTTGTAACTTGCGCTTTGAAGTCTGGCGAGCCGCCCTCTCCCGAGCCGACATCTCGCTGCTCAACTCAACGAGTGCATCGCCTTTTATACAACTGCGTGACGTCAGTATCTCCTAGCGGTAGGAGCGCGAGTTAGGCCGCCGGCGGAGGCTGCGCGTCCGCAAGCGAGCGCACGAGTTGAGCTCCAGCTTTCACAGCTGTTGTGACGTCATATCACGTGGTGCGCCGATGTAGGTCAAGTGGTAGCTACGCGGCCGCGCGCGGCGCAGCAAGGAAGAGCTCGGTTGTGCGGCTAGTATGCTTCGCATAAAAAACGCAATATTGATTATTACTTCGGAAATGCTGCCCTTCGCCCATCGCGCTCCAGCTTTCGCTGCCGCTCCAAGGCGTCAGTCAGGAGCCGGTTTCGACCGCCGTGCCACCTACCCGGGAAATGCGCCGGGCGCCGCCCGCGAACAGGCGCGCGCTCTCCCTCGAGGCCGGTCGTGCCGCGATGTACAGCGGATAGCGGAGGCAGGGAGTTTTCAAACTGAAGCTGGTTTATAAAAATAAAAAAATATATAGTAACGTTGGCCGGGAACTGGCCTCTACTCCCCCCCCCCCTCTCTCTCTCTCTCTCTCTCTCTCTCTCTCTTCCTGCGTGGCGGCGACGTTGTTCCAAGGTAACGGTAGTTCTCTTGTTGCCGAAGCGCCGCCTGGATGGATGGATGAATGGAATATAGGAGCGTCCCCTTTGAAACGCGGTGGTAGCAGTAGCTATCATGCTCATTTTTCTCCCTATATCTTAATTATTGATTTAGAATGGTTACCTAAACCACCATTCTGTTTATTAAATTTTTGTTCCTACAATACTAACATTATGTCACTTCTCTGCTTTTAAGCCACCAATCTTCCAGTCGTTTTTTGCTAGTTTCCACCGCCAGTTTATTCACCCGGCCACTGTTACTGTTATCTCTAAACCCCAGAGCTTCAGGAACAATGATTGCGCCTGCATCAACTTCCGGATGGATGCCATTACATTCGAGTATAATATGGTCAATTGTTTCACTGGAGTTTCCACATACAGCACATGCGTCATCTCCATTGTAAAATTTCTTTTTGTAGCTGCGTGTTCTAAGGCACCCTGATCTAGCTTCAAAAAGTAGGGCACTGCCTCTTGAGTTATCAAAGAAATCTTCCTTTCTGATCTGCATTTTTCACTTTCGGTATAATTCCACACTCTGTTTCTCTTCCATCGAATTTATCCAATTTTTACCTTCTGTGTTTTTCACCTGTTGCTTAATGCTCTTTATTTCTCCGTCCTTGTGACTAGCATACTTACTAGTTAGTTTCCTAGTTCTTTTCCTCCATTGTGAGTCAACGCTTTTTAAGTATAGGTATTTAAATACTTTAGCTGCCCATCTGCTACTGTCCAATTTCCTCATATAATATTTTACTCTGAGCTTGCCGTACTTCGAAAGATGTCCAGCCCATATCTCCCTGTACCGCCTCATTTGTAGTTTTGCCGTGGGCACCTAGTGCTAATCGTCCAACGGATCTCTGATTTATTTCTAATGTCGACTGTACCTCTGATTTTAGGCACAAAATCGCATTTGCGAGAGTAAGTCCAGGCACCATAATTCCTTTCCAAATACCCCTCAAAACCTCATACCTATTGTATCCCCACAATACCTTATGCTTTATTATCCCGGCATTCCTTCGCTCTTTGGCCTTACGTGATTGCTCATGCTTTCCAATGTATGCCAATCCTTCGTTTACCCGTATACCCCCAGATATTTATATTCCGCTACTCTAGGTATTTCATGGCCTAGCATTTTAAGACCCTGATCAGTTGAGCCGTTGAAAATCATCAGACCCGACTTAACTGTGCTGAAACTGAAGCCTAGAGCGTTCCCTTCGTCTCCGCAATACTTAACTAGAGTTTGCAATTCTTCCAGACTCTCAGCTAGCAGCACAATGTCGTCTGCATACATCAAACTGGGGAGGCGCTCCTCTACCGCCTTTCCGCCTAATCTATATGACAGGTTAAAACCTAGGTTACTGTCTTGTATCCTCCGTTCCAGGTTTATCATATAAAAGCATGAACAGCACCGGTGATAGAGGACAGCCTTGTCTTAACCCTTTGCATACTTTGACATCCTCCGTACTTCTTATCCCTTCCCACGTAATTTCTACTTTGTTATATCGGTATATTTCCTGTATGAACTCTATTATCTCATAACCGATACCTTCTTTTAATATGTTCCACAGGAGTTCCCTGCTTACGTTGTCGTACGCCCCGTTTATGTCCAGGAAGGCCAAATACAAAGGTCTATTTTCCACCCTAGATATTTCGATGCATTGGGTAAGCACGAACAGGCTATCATCTAAGCGCCTACCATTTCTAAAGCCGTTCTGAAGTTCTCCTAGTATCTTGTTACTTTCTACCCATGCTTGCACCTTAAATTTCACCGCCTGCATGGCTAACCTGTACATAACAGATGTTATAGTAATCGGCCTGTAGGATTTTAAGTGCATCCTGTCTCTTTCCCTTTATGAATCAAATTCATTTTACTCTGCCGCCAGCTATCCGGAATTTGCTTATTCGTTATGACTATTTCCAGAGCTTTTAACAATGTTTCCTTACATTTTGGACCGAGTTCATTAATCAGCTTGATCAGAATTCCATCTATTCCTGTAGATGTGTTTTTGGGAATATTTTTTTCTGCCTTTTTCCAGTTTAGATTGGCCAGTTCTAAGCTGCTTTGTATTCTGCTACCTTGTGTTGCTTCCTGATTTGCGGAGATTACCCTATCGTCGCTCTTAAATGATTCGGCTATAACTGATGTAATGTAGTTCACTGCGTTGTCTCCCTTTAAATTATTTCCCTCGTTATCTTGAATCTGATCCTGCTTTCTTTGATTCTTCTTCCCTAGCCAGCTATGGCTCCAGAATTTTCTTGCTCCGCCTCTAGAGGCATCGTGTATGTCAGCCATCCAGCGATCGGTGGACTGCCTTATTTTACTTTGGACGAGGGCCTGCACCTGAAGTTTCTTTTGTCGATATGATTCCCATTTTTGGTCGATTTCCTCCTGAGATACCTGTGCTTTCTTTGCCATTCGGTGTTCTCTTGAAGCAGCCCATCGTTGTTCAATAGCTTCCCTGATTTCCTTATTCCACCAGCTCCGTGGCTTCCTCTTTCCATTCCAGCGGTTTGCTACTTTAACCTTCTGAATTTTCCTCCTTATGAGTAGTTCTACCTGTTCATAATCCCAGTCTTCCATGGGGCTTTTCTCTATTGCTTCTTCTATGTCTGCTGCTATCTGCGCTATTTGATCGTCGTTTAATTTTTAATGAGTTTTAAATCGTTTAATGAGCTGGATGCTGCCGGAGACAGCAGCAAATTGGCCCTGAAAAAGCTGTCAAAATGGATATGTCGGCTACAAAATCGGGTGAGGGGGCTCTTGTGGCGGAAGTTTCTAGAGGAAAAAAGTTGTTCTAGCAAGACATTTCCAAACCAGTACAGGCGGAGGCACTAATTGAACATGTTAGTGGGCTACAGTAGTGCCCTAGCTGGTGCAGGCATACTACCAGTTGCTGGTGAGTGCTCGTCGTTCAACGGAAATTTATTTTCCCAGAAGTGTACGCTTGTGGTCAAGGACGGTACGGCCTACCAAGGCTCTGATTTGCATGTTGTGCCATGTTTGGAACCTGAATAAATGACTGTCTGCAGAATGACGTTTATTGTTTTTTTTTTTTTTTTTTTTTTGCACAACGCAAGAGCTCTCTAGAACACTTTGCTATTCAGACAGGATTCTAAGATTCGCGAGTTTCGAAACACCGCAGGCTTCGAACGAATTTCTTTCTGTGCAACATATTTATCCAAGTGTGTGCAGTAGACTCACATAGGTTCGGAAACACGAGATGCACTCTTAACACACGCGAAGTGCGATCTATGCTGTATTTAGCTCATGGCTAATAGCGCGCACCACACCAATATTACAGTGAAATATTCTAATTCACTGTACCAATATCGTCGCTGGCATTACAGCGCCATACAGCAGCGCAGACCATGGAACAATGCATTATCGTTGAAATGTTAAAATTCTTAAGCAAGTAGGCGATCACCAAGCATTAAATATCGAATCAAGCGCACCACGCAGTGCAGATACGATGAGCCGACGCTCGCGGCAGCGCAGCCAGCGGACGGCTCGCTGCGCACACCTGTTACGCGAAGCGCCCCCTGGCCGATGGCGCAGCAGTCATCGCAAAAAGAGCCCATGCTCCGCCCTCGCACGAGACACTGCCCAATATTCTAGAGCACTGTAAGCGGGCAGCGACAGCGGCCGCCACTTGGCCACCATGCTAAAGAGCGGTCACTCGGCACAAACTGGCCCCAGGAATTGACGCGCGACTTTTTGCGCTGCCGCCGAATGATGGATGGCGGCACCAACGTGCGTATTGCGCGGACGCGCGCGCAACGGCGCTCGCTGCAGCGGTAGCCCGCCGGAGCAGACGACAAGTTGTCGAAGGGAGAGGATGGGTGCTCGTGCCTCGCCGCGCTTGTACGGAGCAGACCTCTCGTGGGCTGCTGCGCGGAACGACAGCGGTTTGAAACGACGGCAAGGTGAGCAACGTTTTTTGCTTAACTACGCTGCATTTCAAGCAGTTTATGCTGACCATGCCGGCCGGTGCCAATAAGTTTCGCAGCTCGTGAACAGGCGCGCCGGCCGTTCAGGCGCAGTTGGTTACGCCGTAACTCTGGCAGTTTCCAACCACGCCGAGGTGTAATATGTTGTGTTCCCGGGAAACAGCTTCATTTCGAACAGTTCAGCTCGTCACGCTTGACAAAGTGGCATGTGAAGGCACCAAGGCACGCCATTGCGCCAAAATGGCGTGTTCGCCGGCCGCTGCGGCCATGCTGACGCAGTTTGCCGAACGGCTAGTTTTGCTAAGTGTCGCGTTTAGCAGAGCAACGTTAAAGTGAGAAACGTTTCATTCTTGACTTTCTTGTCAAACTACGCAGTATTTCAGGCAGTTTAGCTCAGTACGGCGGTATGCGCTTCACAAAGTCGCACGTGAAGGGCAGCCAACAGGCATGACAAGGCGCTCGCCAAAATGGCTCGCCGGCAGCGACGACATGTGACATGGCGTGAGGTTTTGCGAACGGCTAGTTTTGTCTTCTGTCGCGTTTTACAGGGCAACCGCAAGGTGAGAAATGTTTCATTCTTGTAAAACTGCGAGGCATTTCGGGCAGTTTAGGTCAGCGTTGGTCCGCGCTTCACAAAGTCGCGTATGAAAGGCAAGCCAACATGGTGTGCTCGCTGGCCGCAGTGAGGCCCAGGCCGCGGGTTTGCGAACGGCTAGTTTTGCGTGGTGTCGCGTTACATTTAACGGGACAACGTTAAAGTGAAAAATGTTTTAATATGCGGCAAGCTTCATTGCTTCAGCTGTTCAGTGCTCTTGAGGAATATTGTTAGTTTAGTGGCTGTTATTTCACGCTCTGTAGAAAAGCATTTTCAGATAGGTTCGGTTAGCCTGCATTTCCTGACCTCTACGTTGCAAGAGTAGCTTTTGTATCAATTTTACGAATGACAGCTTTTCTGTTCTGGACCATTACCCACCCACATGCACAGATGTGTGCACGGAGCAGTGGCCTTACATTTCATTGCAACCTTCTGCATCATGTTCATTGCTTTTCTAGCAGCACTGCATGGGCCCACGGACTGCAGCCGAAGCACGGCAGATGCGACGAGTGAATGGTGGGGCCTTCCCTCAAGCGTCAGTACTCCTCTCTGCCCTGGACAATACAAGTTACCCTTGCTAAGGTAGCCGCGACTGGGACTGTGTAGTTTATGTATAATGCATGTTTTGTTACATATCATTTGCAATAATTCGGAAATCAGTTATGCTATTTTTTGTCTCTACTTAAGTGCTGTTTCTCACCTTGTGTATTTTTATTTTTCTGTATTGTGCACATCACCTAATGTGTGTGAAGTATTGTCAATGCATCCATCTACATCTCTTGTGTTTTATATGCAGCAAAATAAATTCATTTCACAAAGCACTTGGCATCTATTCTGCAATACTGTTTTGCAAAGACTGTGGCGCAGCTGCGTTGATGGCCAGATTAGAGAACTGGGAATCTATTTTTTCCTGTTAAGCATGCTGAAAATAAATAGAAACACTAGCAGACCATTTAAAACCAAAATAATGCGCGAAAAGGGCAGGTAAGGGCGCAGCGCATGGCTAGCATTCAAATCGCGCGCCTTTCAGCAAGACCGGAAGTAGTTGCCGCCGGCCGCTTGGTGCACTACAGTCAAATGGGCCACAGTGTCCGCTCTTTACAAATCTCTTTCTCTATGGCCATGCGCCGTGTGACGAGCCGCAAAGCACGCTGGGTAATTTCGACCTGGGTCTTACTGCGAGATACGCGTCTGCTGTGCTTGAAACTTGGCATTGACAAGTTTAAATTCGACTCTTCATGTGCTTTACAAGCGCGAATGAAGTCGTAGAAAAGGTCATAATGATCTGCACTCATGTTATGACCCTATTTTCCGTTTCATATTTGAAGAAAACGGCTGAAAAATTGTTGCATATGCAACCATTACAACGTGTGCTGTCTGTTCGCGCTGAAGTTTAGCCATAGCCTCCTTTATACTCTGTGTATAAAGGAGGCTATGGTTTAGCATCCATCATTCATTCGGCCAAAGTTCATTTTTTTCATTGATATGCAGTCGCTACATGTCACTAAAATATACTAGAGTAAGCATTTTTTTGCAGGTATTTCGCTAGCAGAAGCCACAAGACTGCCAGCAACCGTAGTTTAGCGATACGTAGGAGCGGACTGTCGCGCAAGTTGTAGCTGCGACGGCAAAGAGCTGAAAGCATGCAAATACCAGGCGGGCATTGTGCACTTTTTTTTACAGCCTTTACAAAGCTTTATCGGTTTATGCTGCACTGCCCGAGAGAGTTAGAGCAGCTAGGGTTTCTTGTCTTAATGTGTCTTAATGCGGTGTAATGCAGATGCCTGCAAGCACGGCCGGCACACCGCGTTTTCGTTAAGCTAAAATTGTGACATGCGATTCTAACAGTGTGTTATGCTATTCCTCCAGAAGATCTAGATCTGCTTACCAATGCTTCGAGACCTTAGAAGAGTGCTCAAATTTCGCTATTTTAAGCTACATACTCTTGACAGCTGGTTTTGCTTACAGATGTGCTATTTTTTGTTTTTTTCTGAAAACTGTACGAGGTAGGATGCCAAAGGACTGTATCATAGTTAACATCATACTGTCTCAATGAAAACATTAGGAGGATTATGAAATAAATAAAAATCTCCCTCAAGCATTTCATTTTTACTCGAGTTGTATTACGAAAATGCAACTGCATAATGTATGAGTTGCATTTCTAGCACTCCTGCATTCATTCTGCATGCATCATACCCCAGCATGTATGTAGCCACGACTATATATGGCCAAAACACCTACTATTATGCTTGTTGAGGACATGGGCCGGCTAGTAACATAGCTATATTCCTGCAGTCAGAGAGACATATATCCACTTGCCGAGGCTGCAGTGCATGCAAGAAAACCCCACTCAAACAAAATTATCTAGGCATAGTGTGCGAGACATTTTACGCTATTCATATAAACTGTGGAAGCTCTCCATGTTTGACATTCCCATGCTTGATTCCCCGCCGGGGTGGTGCAGTGGTAAGACGCCCGACTACTGTCCGGAGTTCCCGGGTTCGAACCTGACCACGGCGGCTGCGTTTTGATGGAGGCGAAACGAAGTGGCGTCCGTACGATCTCTTTATGTCCGTACTCCGTAGCCCTCCACTACGGCTCCCCTTTCTCTCTTTCCACTTTTACTCCCACTCTCATCCCTTCCGGCGCGGTTCAGCTGTCCTTTCCTGTAAAACAATTATTATTATGTCGGTCAAAAAAGCGAAGTGCTATAAAACAAAAGCATGGCATCTCTTGAAACTTCCAGAAACTTCGAACGTGAAACCATTATTTCTTCCAATCAAAGCTGCGAAGAGCTTATAACTATTTTGCTGTTGTGTACTATGTGCTTAGGCTCTGGTTGGACAGAAAAACTAGATTGTGTACATTCAGATGTTTACAGTAGGCACATATAGGCTGCCAAAGCATGCATACTGAAATGTGGGAATGTATAACTTCTGCACCATATGCAATGCGTTCAAGGTAAAGGAGTCAAGTACGAAAAGCCAGGCATAAAGTCAACATTTCTTGTGGTTCTTCATAATGAAAACATCAATTGAAAGCAAGGTATCAACGCTTAGCACAGCTTTGCTATGGGCAGCAAGAGAAACAGTCAGGTACAAGAAAATAGCCAAAGATAAAAGTGACCAGTCTTTAATATACAGCTATGAAAGAGCAAATATTCTTGGAAATGGGAAACCATTATCATACTGCAACTACACCTCATATTACTTTCTCCAGTAGAAGTTTTTGCAGCACGTTTTTCACAGCATGTGATTAATGACCCCCAAGCAAGGCTGGGAATGAGGAATAGTAAATTGTGACAAAGTGCCTAGTACATGCTGTAGGAATGAGCTTCAATAGACCTGAGGGCAAGTAATAGCAAGCTGCAGGAAAATGCATAATACAGAGCACAGAAATCTTGCCTGTTAGGGGGTGCTTGTGCGAGGTCTTGAATACTGGTAACTATTGGTAGGGTTTCGAGAGTCGCTGTAGGAGGAGGATCTATGTAAGGACCGAGGGTATGCGTCACTACATCGCTACAGCTCTGAATTGAGTAAGCAGCCGCTCCGACGTTAGTTCGTGATGCATCTGTGTAGATGATCGTGGAATCTGTTGGGTGAACATGGTTGGAAACGCGAGCGTAACGTCTACCTGTGTTAGTGTCGGGTGCAACGTTTTTTGGAATGGGGATTATTCTGAGGTTATCCGGGAGCGAAGAAGGAAGGGTAATTATAGGGAGGTCTATAGGTTTGAGTGCAACCTGCTGTAGTATCCAATGTCCTTGTTTGTTGCTAGAAAGACGTGCCATTTGCCGGTCGCGATGTTGTTGTATGAGGTTTCCCAAGGGCAAGAACAGCCCCGTAGAGTATAGGCGCTCCGTGGACGTATGTACAGGGACGTTAAGGGCGGCCTTGTACAATATGTGAAGCGCAACCTCAATCTGATGTCTTTGGCGACAAGTTAGTGTAAGGTAAGGAATCGTATATAAAATTTTGCTAAGTGCTAATGCGTGGACAAGCTGCCTGACTTGACCCTCGCGTAGCCCGGCGTGCTTATTGACTATGCGGCGAACTAGATGCGTAAGCTGATTGCAAACTTTAACGGTTGTAGATACATTGGCCTGATTGGTTGACTCATGGATATGAAGTCCGAGGATCCGGCAGGATGATACACGAGGGATGGGGTGACCTGCCATTGTGAGATTGATCAGCTGGTTATGTTGGCGTTGATAGCGAGTTTTTACAATCAGCAGCAATTCGGATTTTTCAGGTGCGTGAGATAGCCCTACTTTATCAAGGTAACTAAAGACTGCACCGATACCTTGCTGTAGGGTCTCCTCTACTGCTCCAGGAGACCCAGAAGTGCACCAAAGAGTAAGGTCGTCTGCATAGAATGTGTGTTTTAGGTTTGGGATAGACGCTAAAATACGAGATAGAGGAGCCATTCCAAGGTTAAAAAGGGTGGGTGACAGAATAGCGCCCTGAGGAGTACCACGTGTGAGGGGGAAAGGATCAGATACCGAATCGGGGAGACGAAACTTGGCCGTACGGTCGCGGAGAAATGCTATGAGGTAGCCATACATCTTTGGACCACAGCCAGTAGAGGCAAAGATGTTTAATAGAGGATCGTGGGCAAGGTTATCAAAAGCTTTTCGCACATCAAGGGCCACTATGGCTTGGATCTGGGAAGTGGGCGGAGGGTCAAATTCGTGCATGAGGAGAAAAAATAGGTCTTGAGTAGACACACCTTTCCGGAAGCCAATTTGTTGAGGGGGAAATAAATATATGGATTCAAGATGAGTCTCGAGCCGATTGAGCACCATCCGCTTCATAGTTTTTCCCAGGCATGATGTTAAAGAAACTGGGCGGAGGTTTCGAAGCGCAGGTTTTTTGCCTGGCTTTGGAAGTAGGGTTATAAGTGATTGTTTCCAAGATGCTGGGAGTGTGCTTTCTTCCCAATGTAAGTTTATAATGCTCAGAAAATGTTCTTAGTCCTTGTCAGAGATTGATTGATTGATTGAAAACATCTTTATTTATTCAGTATTCTCAGAACATGTGGGTGGGCCGCCTAGTCCGGTAGTCCATTGGTTGCTGCTGCTGCGCTGGCCCTCCCCACCAGCCAGTGCTGACGGTCAGGATCATCGCTGAGCAGAATAGCCTCCCACTGCTCCTCCGAGGGGTTGGGAATGGGGTCAACTAACGGATTAAATTGGCATGCCCACACCATATGGTAGAGGTTAGCTACCTCTCCACAGTGTGGGCACTGCGGAGAGTATAGTGTAGGGTACCACAGGTGTAATTTAGCTGGTGTTGGGTATGTGTTGGTTTGTAGTCTCCTAAGGATGTTCTCTTCTAACTTATTGAGGGATTTGTGTGGTGTTGGGTACTCCTTTCTGGCTGTTCTGTATGGCGCGAGATTGTCAGCATACACTGCTAAACCTTTCAGGTCACGGCACCCTTCATGGTCATCAGGGGGAGACGCCCGGTATAGAAGAGCTCGGGCATGCCTGTGAGCGGCTTCGTTTCCTCCTGGTAGTTCCAGGTGACCGGGAAACCAGATGATTGATGCTTGGTTGGGTGGGTGCTTAGTTAGCAATGACAACCCTGACTTATGAATTAATCCGTAATTAAAGTTGCGACAGGCGTTCTGGGAATCAGTGAGCATAACGGCGTTGGGGTTAGATGCTACAGCTAATGCAATAGCTGCCTCCTCTGCGTGAGTTGGGTTAGATGTTTTCACCGAGGCGCAGTTCACCATCGACCCCGCAGGCGTTGAGACTACAATAGTCATGACTCCATTCTGTGGTCCTGCTGCGTCCACGTAAAGGGTGTTAGTCTGCTTGTCCAATTTCTTCTGCAGGGCTTCCCCTCTTGCTATCCTCCTCTCGATGTTATATGCGGGATGAATATTCCGCGGAATGGGGTACACGTTGATGCGTCTTCTCACATCGCGTGGGACCTCTTCCTTTTGGTCAATTGTATAGGGCTGATTAACATGGATCTTCTCGAGCAGTTCTCTGCTGGGTGTTGTAAGTGCGAGCCTATTGAGTTGTAAGAGCCATTGTGCTTCCCACATCTCTTCGAGGGTATTATGTACTCCTAGAGCCATGAGCTTGGCCGTTGGCGTGGAGTTCGGTAGCCCCAGGGCCGTCTTGTAGGCTTTCCTGATGAGTGTCTCCAACTTTTCAATTTCCGACCTGGAGAGGTTAAGGAATGCCGTCCCGTACATTATCCGCGAGATCACGAAAGCTTGCACTAAGCGGATGGTGTTCCTTTCCTTCATGCCATGGTGTTTATTTCGGATACGATGTATCATCCGGAGGATTTGCTCGGTGGATGTTGTAAGCTTCTTCATTGTGGTGGTGTTCTGTCGCCCCTGCGGGATATACTGCCCTAGGATCTTGATCTCCGTGGGTTTCTGTACTGGGTGGATCTCTATATACACCGAGATGTTCTGTGCTAGGGGTGTCCTCGGGTTCTTCAGAATTAGCAACTCGGACTTTTCCGGCGCACACTGGAGGCCTCTCTCCCTGGCGTACCGGGCCACCGTGTCCGCTGCTGCTTGAAGACGCTCCTCGATCTAGGCGTCACTCCCCGAGTTGCACCAGACAGTGATATCATCCGCATACAATGTGTGTTTGATGCCGGGAATTTCGGAAAGAAGGCCTGGTAGATCTTTCATAGCTAAGTTGAACAAGAGGGGTGACAGTACCGCCCCTTGCGGAGTTCCCCTCGGGTCTAGAGTGATGAGATCTGATTTTATTCCACCGAAGTTTATAGTGGCTTGCCTGGCTGATAAGAAGTTTTTGATATAGTTGTAGGTTCTTGCGCCACAGTTGGTATCGGCGAGGCTTTGCAGGATATTTTTATGTAGAACGTTATCGAACGCTCCTTTCAAATCAAGTGCCAGGATGGCCCTTGTCTGTGACTTGGGAGGTGTCTCAAGGAGGTCTTTGTACAAGTACAACAGCGCGTCCTGTGTTGATAGGTGTGGGCGAAAGCCGCATTGAGTGTTAGGTAGGAGGTTGTTATCTCCTAAGTATCTACTCAGTCTCGTGTTGATGGCCTTCTCTATGAGTTTCCCCAAACACGAGGTCAGCGATATCGGTCTTAGATTATCCAGTTTAAGGGGTTTGTTCGGCTTCGGAATGAACCGAACCTCGGCTGTCTTCCAGGATATTGGTAACGTTCCTGTAGCCCAATGCTGCTCGTTGAAGCATTCCACCAGCGAGGTGATGGTGTCATCGCTGAGGTTAAATAAGAGCTTCGCTGTTATCTGATCTGGACCTGGAGCTGCATTTTTTCTTATGGCCGCGATTTCTGCTTTGATTTCTTCTTTCGTGAGTGGGATGTCCAGCTCGGGATTCGGCAGCCCAGAATACTCCGGCTGTTCCACGACTTGGTCCGTGCACAGATACCTGGTCTTGAGCTTTTCCATCAACTCTATGTCCGTACCCGGGGTGGCGTGTACGATCTTCGTGAGCCTGTCTTTAGTGGCCAACTTGCTGCTGCTGGGGTCGATTAGGACACGTAGGAGCTTCCAAGTCTGACACCCCTAGCTTCCCCTGAATACCATCACTGAGCGAATTCCAGTTCTGTCTGGCTAAGGATATGGCATAGGATTCTGCCTTTTTGTTTATCTCCTCTATTTTTTTCTTGAGTTTGCGGTTAAGCCGCTGTCTGCGCCATCTCTTTGTCAATGAGTGCCTCGCTTCCCATAAATGTAGAAGGTGCGGATCGACCGCTGGGCAGTCCTCTGTCGTGCAGACCTCTTTTGTAAAGGCTTTCAAAGTGTGCACCTCATCTTTAACCCATTCCTCTAGGTCGGTAATAGGGTTTGCATGAGATGTCTGGGCCTTTCTCCACCTGTCCCAGTTCGTAACTCTTGCGATACCTATTTTGCGCTTGCACGCATTTGTGCTTATCTCCAGAGAGAGTATGAAGTGATCGCTTCCCAGGTGCTGTTGGGTATTCTTCCAAATGGCGCTTTGTATGTTCTTGGTGAACGTCAGGTCAGGACACGTATCTCTACTGACACTGTTTCCCAGCCTCGTAGGGTAAGTGGGATCGGTGAGGGTCGATAACCCTTCTTGCGTCACTACTTCTTCCAGTTTTCTGCCTTTTGGTGTCGCTGCCGGGTAGCCCCATGAAGGGTGTGGTGCGTTGAAATCGCCCCCAATCACGCAGGGGGAATGGCCCACTAAGGTCAGAAATTTCTTTATGAGGGAACCCAATTTTGCGTGCCTGTCTTTAGGAGGGCTGTATACATTCAATACGTGCGTGCTTGCCGCTCCTCTTTGGAGAGGAAGAATAGTTATATAGCAGTGCGCAATATCCGGCTCGAAAGGATCGTGCAATATGGCAGTGTATAATTTGTGCACTAACGTGGCAGTTTACTGGTCGTGCTGGTAAGTGACATAGTCTTGGAGTTTAATAGGTATTAGGTGGGGTTCTTGAATTAGGATAGCTGCCGGTGGGTCAGACTCCTGAGACATAAGTAGATTTAGAGCAGCCTGCTTTCCCCTGTATCCCCGGCAGTTCCACTGCCAGATCTTTACTCTAGGTTTGGCTGGCATGTTGAATCCGTATCGGATGGCTCGTCCACTTGCATTGTACGAGCGAATTTCGACTTATGTCTTTTATACGCATGTTCCTTCCGAAGTGCAGAAATTGCCGTCTCCGTGTATCGTCGGTTGTTTGCAATCTGGTCTTCACCTGGGACTGACTTCCGCTTTAGCTGTTCTAGCGCCCAGTCGAGATCCCAGAGGGTAAACGGCTGATCGAGTTCTACATTGGAAGCACCAGTGTACGGAGTATAAAGGCTGGGTAGGGGAGGAGGAATGTTGAGATCGCGGAGTTGGGCTGTTAAGGCATCCGCGCTTAGTTGAGATTAGTGCTTCTCGAGAGTGGAAACAGGCGCCGGTTGAGGCCCGAGTAGTTCTCTGAGTAAATGCCAGGTTCTTTTTTGATGACCATGTCCTTAGGCGTAATGGTGAATGACCATGAGATATTCACGAGAGGCTTTCTTATCTTCTCATTCAGCCTCTGAGCGAGAAGAAAAAGTTGGCTGGTCGTGTGAAGCGATAGCTCCGGCAAAGGCGCGGGGAGCACCTCTATATATACTCGTGACTGACGTCAGCAATCATGTGTCTCACCACGTCAGTTCTTCTTTGGGCTTTGACCATGACCTTGAATTTGAATTTGATTTGAATTTGACTTTCACCTTCACCTTTGTCGGGAACGTAGCTACATAAAGTGGCTGCGGCTTAAGTTCCAATTTCGCCCACCTCGAAGATGTTTGAAGGCGATCTGAAACACACGTTGGCCTTGACTTTACTTCGCGTAGTTAAGCTATCGCTTGAATATTTTCATCACTAGGTTCCACCTCCTCTTCTTTACTTTAAGTGTCTGAGTAGGTAGAAGGATATTTTAGAAAGAAACACGAAGAACGCCGCGTGTCGGCAAAATAGCTTCATGGTCTCACAAGGTCAAACCAGGATTTAGTCATTTTTGTGGTGATTTAGCTAATACTCATCGAATGCTTTCACATTTAGATCAGAGTGTAGTAGGTCCGAACGCGAGCTCTCAGGCTCACTATCCGGGGGGCTTTTTTTAATTGGTTCACAGGAAGGGACAGGCGCAGTATCTGTCACACTTATTTCTGTGGACACCTGAACCGCGCCGTAAGGGAAGGGAAGGGAGGAAGGTGGGAGTTAAAGTGGAAAGAGAGGAAGAGGAGCCGTAGTGGAGAGCTACGGCGTAATTTCGACCACCTGGGGATCTTTAACGTGCGCTGAGATCGCACAGCACACGAGCGCCTCCTCGTTTCCCCTCCATCGAGGCGCAGCCGCCGAGGTCGGGTTCGAGCCCGGGTATTCCGGACAGTAGTCGGGCGTCTTACCACTGTACCACCCCGGCGGGGCCTATCCGGGGGTCTAAATCCCTAATCCGTACCGGCGGGAGTTATCCTCGTTTTAACCAAGTTTCAGGTGGTATAAACCAATGCCGTTTTTATTATCGTTACTAATATGAATATCTTTATTATAATGTGTAGTAAATGTTCAAGGCGAAACAAATGAATACTAATATGAGGTGTCATCCAGGTTGCACAACACATGGACCCTGCATTTCGGTAGTCATTGTCACCTTGTCCTCCGTAGATAGTGTACAAATTCTTGTTTTTGTGCTCTCTTGGTGTTAGTATAATATTATTATCGGGACTGACAGTGTGCGTATTGCGTATCACGTGTGCATACATTTATCTTTAGCCACTCTGTTGTACACCTACCAAAAACAGAGTTATATATTGCAGCACAAGCTTTGCAGCAGATTTTGCAGCACATCACTGTTCATATTAACTCAACAAAAATACACGCACTCCAATTGGCTCTGTACGTACTGTACTTGTTCATTGTCTGGACTGCCAGATTGCCAGTGGCTTGACTCAGCTAAGCCAGGGTATACAAAGCGAAAACAGTATTACTTGGGGATGAGACCGAATCGTTTCTCTATTGTTCCTATGTACCCTTTTTGCCGCCTTGCTGCGTCGCTTTGCAACTCTCTTCTCGCTTTTCGGAAGTTTCCATCGCTCGTCTAGCTCTCTCAACTTCATTTTCTCTAAGCGCAGCCTCTTCACGGTGAGCGATATAGGCAGGATGAATAGATTAGTCTTGTAGAAGAGCGAAGCGAGCACTCGCACAGAGCCTGGTTGCCTCATTCATGGCATATCACTACAGACTCGCCGCAATTCTTAGCGTATGCATAAGCCTTCACAAGCGAGCGGTACGTGCTCCACTGCAGCCTTGGGTATTTGAGAACAACATTGCCTACTGCTCCTAAGATACTAATGTACGCATATTTAGTTAGGCCGGCACTTGAATACGCATCTCCAGTCTGTAATCCTCATAAACATTGTGAAATTGACATAATTGAAAGCATTCAAACAAAAACAGTCAGGTTCATGCACCATTGGCACGATCGCATTTCTCACCTCCTAGTGCCGCGTCCACTGTGAACCTAACCCCCTGTCTATGCGCGGTCACATGGATTCATTAAAGTTATTGCATTTAATTGGATTTACAACGTAAACCCTAATAAGCAGCTCACCCCCCATATTCCCAAATCAACCAGGAATCATTATAGCCTTAATTTAAAGCCTTACTTCGCCCGTACTAATGTTTCAAAAACAGCTTTCACCCGGGACGATTGAAAATTGGAACGCAATGCCTACCACAACCCAGTCTCTTCCCCTGTGCTCATTTTAACTCCCATCCCTGCCTAATGATTGTTTTTTTGTGCTTATTGCGAATTAGTTCATTGTCTTTTTCGTTTTTTTTTTATTGTCTGTACGGTATTATATCAATCATGTGTGTAAGCATGTTAATTATGTTCGTTTTGTATCTTGCCCTTTTTGTATGTATTTTCTTAACCCCACCCCCGCAATAGCCCCTGCAAGGGCCGCAATATGTATAAATAAATTACATCTTCCGCTGGGGCGCAGAAGCTGCAGAGCATCGCGCATGCGCAGTGAGGGGCAGCATAGCTAAGTGACAGTGTCACGCGCGGTGCTCCGAAGAGACCGGCGACACGTAGCAGTACGTATGATCTTTGCCAGGTGTGTAGAGAATAAGCAATTGTGTGAAAAACAGCAGCAGAAAAATGCAGCACCGCAAGATCCGCGAACCGGCGAGCAGGCCGCGCGCCGCTATAGGCACCTACTGAAGACCGGCTGAATGTCAAACTCCGGCGTACTCTAAACCGGCCGCAGCTAGCCTAGTGAAGCTTTCGTGTCAGCAATGGGGCGTAAATACATTAAGAACTCTGGTCCGTATAATAACCGTCTATGACCTGAGTTGTCCATGTTAACGGGGGTTGTAATACCGGGGCATGAGTGCATATTATTATTCTTTCAGAGATTGATATCTATTTCTGTCGGTGGACCCATGCCATTCTTATCTCGGGCTTATCGGCTGTGGTGATAGCTACAGGGGTCAATACCCGCTTCTCAAGAGGCATTTGTGGGTTGGAATCCACTCCGCTGCGATTATCAATGCGCAAGCATTGTACAGCTATATGTAAGCGCTTTTCTCATGGACGTGATCTGGTCGGAGCTGTAAAAGAGGAACTAGTTGGTATATCGGAAAAACGAATGTTACCATCAGAAGAGTGTCAATAAATGGTGTGCAAATGACAAAATGGTTGACGTGGGTTATTTAGGTAATTAATTAGAGCAAATTAAGTAGATTTAAGGTAACGCCTGATATATGTCACTCGCGGAATCGTACTGACACATGTCACGGACAGCACAGCAAACCTGTGGCTTACGCGTTTCCCGACATTTAGCAAATTTACAGCTGCTTTCAAATGTTAAACCTCGTCAGGACCGCAGTTGTGTCACACCGACTAAAAACAAAGCAAAATGAAATAAACAAACCTTGAGCGACAAGGATATGAGCTACAAACGGCAAATACTTTGCGTGCCACAATCTTATTCTTACCTTGCAAAGGCAGTTTATGATAATTCAGCGCTGACAAGGCGCTCCATACACATAAACATGAACCAGATTTCGGCTCATGATGCGTTTTAAAAGGAATGGGCGATGACGCGGTTTGTCACTGACTGTGAGCGGAGTGCGCCGTGGTTAACATGCCAGCATCAATGCGCAAAAGCGGTTCGCAACAAAATACGTTATTCGGACGAGGCTAAGTGCAAAGTTATGAACACCGGCACTTGCGGCGGTTTAAAAACTAGGCTTATGTGAAGCATTTTATTTCGAGGCGCTTTCCAGATGAAGGCTGGAAAATCTGCACATGCCACATTTCCCAGCTCAGATCCATTCACCGATTGCAAAGTCAGTGGTAGTAGAACAGTCGGTACATGCTCTCGAACGAGTCCATTGTCTCCTAAAGAGGAAACACGTTTTCAATATGGGATTAACAGTGGAATGACTACGGTATATTTTATTGTCCTAAATGTCCGGATCTCATGTCAATGTACCATTAAACACCAACGACGTGTTCGTGAATCACGCCAGTCACGCATTCTGCCCCAAACCATTCACTCTCAATATCGTAAGGCTTTCGGTCAACATAGCAGGAATACTTTCAATATGCCCACGCGTCATTAACTGCATAACACAACGCAGCAAAAGAAACTATTTTATGTAACGAATGCCTACTGAAAAATCCTGCATTAAATTCATACAGGAAATCGATAAAAGGTTTATTGTACAGGATCTGGGATACAGGATTTTAGGTTATTTAAGGAAATCCCTGTACTGCCCAGGAAAGTCCGGAAAGAGACCGCGCGGAGCTCTGATACCGGAATATCATGTATGGTTGATGGCCCTTGTTTCTGAAAAAAAAAAAAGCGTCGCCAGGCTAAAAAAGCATGCAACAATATAAAATAACATAACTACATTTAAAAAAATAATAATAACGTAATCATCTGACGCTTTAACCACTACTCCACGGTGTTTGAAGGGATTATGATACAGTATATGTAGCTAATTTTTCTCTTTCGTACTTTATGTATTTTTCCGTGGCTGTAAAATTTGTGGCCGTAATTCACCGATCGCCCTTTTACCACGCTGAATAATTTTCCATCATGAGGGTTCACAAATGTCGCGTATCCTAACAATGCGTTCCTTTATTGCAGTGAAACCTCAAGATATCATAATTTATTAGTGCTGATGTGTTTTGGCATCGTCTATGAACGCTTGTAAGTTTTCCTACATGCAGACATATCTGGTGGACTAATACTTGTAATACTGCGTGTTATAGCTTCGCGTGCTACCAGCGAAGCAGCGACGTCAATGAATGCAGTTCCGACTGAGTGATTTCAATATGTAAGCATTCAAGAAAGTTTCGCCCGGTGTACGACTATTTGTGCATCTTCCGATGGCCAGCGATGTTTATTTTAGAGCGCAGCTCTTTAGCGTCCGTTCCTGGGTTTCGCGTCGGCGTCGGCGACGGCCTCGTAACCAGCTCCGCCCCCCTTTCATCCCCCCCCCCCCCCAGCGCTAGCAGCGACTGACTGATACCGCTGGATGCCGCTGACGCCGCTAGAGAGTCAAGATAACGCGACTGCATAGAACACCGTCGCCGCAATGCAGAAAGAGGAGGGGGGGATCCCCCCCCCCCCCTCCTGTTCCTGTGTGGCGGATAGGGTGCTCTTCAGTTGCCGATGCGCCGGTTATTTCACGTAGGCCCCGGCACGTCGACGAATACGTGACCACCTTCCCACGGCTAGACCTGGTTCTTGGCGCTGCGGAAGCGAGGGTATCATATTGATGCGTCGGCATCGGCGGCGTTGTCCCTGAAACCAACTCCGCAGCTGGGGTTGACTCACTATTGGCGTCAGCTGCATCAGTCAGTCGCTGCTATCTCTTCCCTCCTCCCTTTATCGCGTTGTCCGCTTGCTGCGCGTGCTTCTGCCCCCATCGTTTGCCGCTGGGTGTACACGCCGCCTCCCTTCCCCCTCTTCCTGCGAGTCTCCGGTTGTCAAAGCGCCGGCTCGAACTTAATTCCTTTCTTCGCTCCTCCTCCAATGCAACCCCTCCTGTGCGGTGGCAATCAGAGAGCCAGATCGATGGCGGCGGATCTGTATATGTGCACCGCCCGAGCCGAAATTGCCGCTGCCGTTCGACACTGCGAAATTATCTACCAGTTCTTGTTGAGCCATGAGCGAGACGACCGGTGGAAGTCCTCCGGCTGCTGCTGCTGCTGCTGCTGCCGCTGCTGCTGCCGCTGCCGCTGCTGCAGCAGCAGCAGCAGCAGCAGCAGCAGCAGCAGCAGCGGCAGCAGCAGCGGCAGCGGCGGCGGCGGCGGCGGCGGCGGCGGCGGCGGCGGCGGCGGCGGCGGCGGCGGCGGCGGCGGCGGCGGCGGCGGCGGCGGCGGCGGCGGCGGCGGCGGCGGCGGCGGCGGCGGCGGCGGCGGCGGCGGCGGCAGCGGCAGCGGCAGCGGCAGCGGCAGCAGCAGCAGCAGCAGCAGCAGCAGCAGCAGCAGCAGCAGCAGCAGCAGCAGCAGCAGCAGCAGCAGCAGCAGCAGCAGCAGCAGCAGCAGCAGCAGCAGCAGCAGCAGCAGCAGCAGCAGCAGCAGCAGCAGCAGCAGCAGCAGCAGCAGCAGCAGCAGCAGCAGCAGCAGCAGCAGCAAAACGCTAAACGAGCTGCCAGAGCAGAGGCCCAGCGCCGTCGCCGCCAGAATCCAGAGCAGTAAGCGGGGCTGAAGCAGAAGCTCATCGCCGCCGCCGAGAAGGGAGTCTTTGTTAAAGGAATACGTGTGAAAAATAAAAACAAAAATTCTGTGATAGCGCATGCATGTGTTGCTCGATTTCTTTGCCTCAATCTATCGAAAAGGTTAAATAGATTATTTGCTGCGCTCAAATTTCGCATTAGGAAGTAACGTAATCGTCGGTATTTTTTTTTCTCGACCATAGTTTTGTCCTCGCTAGCGAAAAGATACGTTCGTGCTTCCACTTTCGCGAAGGCGGCAGGTCCTCAGTCGCTGATATGAAGATGCGCCGCAAGATCGTACGAGTTGCAGCGACTGTTGTACGCCCAAAATCGACGCGATGAGTCTATATACTTGTAGCGCACACTTCGGTGGCTTCATATTTTCAAGGTATTTGTGGAAGGACGAGTGCTTTTTATATACAGATTAGTTGTATGATATGTTTGGTTTCATGCCTATTTAGTGCGCTGGCGTGCCTGGCATGGTCATTCTGGCTGAGCTTCACAGATCGACCCGGCTTCTGTTCAGAAGCGGAAATACCCTGCCCGGTATCAGTTCCATAAATTATGGCATCGCCCTGTTTTATGTTAATTAATACATACCTAACCGCCGTGGAGCCACGCGGAGCTCTGATTCCGGAAATTCCTGTATGGTCCGTGGCCCTCGTTTGAGAAAAAAAAAAAATCTGGACGCCAGCCTGGAAAAAGCATGCAGATTATAAAATAACAATACTACATTTGAAAAAAAAAAAAAAAAAAAAACATGCGTGTAAGCAAGAACTTTTAAATTCACAAGCTGTAAGTCGAACTTGGGTCATCAGGCTGTCAACATCCGCACACTCTAACCACTACACCACGGCAGGATATGGTCGCGGGGATTGTATTTCTGTTTATACAGTCGACATTGCTCTTTAGTACTTTGTGTATTTTTGTGCGGTGTAGAATTTGTGGTTGTAATTCACCGATCGCCCTTTAAGTACGCTGAATCTTTTTCCTGGCTATCACAAAGGGTTATTCTTGTCCCACAACTCTACAATGCATCGCTTTCTTGCAGGCAAACCTCACAATGTCGCAATTTACTAGTGCTAATGGGTTTTGTCATCGTCTTTGAACGCATGTAGTTTTTTTCTACATACAGAAATACACGGTGCACCAACGGTTATGTTTGTTTTAGCTTCACCTGCTGCCAGCGGAGCAGCGACGTCAATGAATTCGCTTCCGGCCAACCGTTTTGCATACTTAAACACTCGAGGAAGCGACGCCCGATGTCCGGCTAATCTGTGCATATTTCGATGGTCAGCGATGTGTTTCATTTATTATCGAGCGTATTGTTATCCTCGCTAACGAAACGCTACGTTCTTGCTTACATTTTTTCATCTTCGGTCGCAGATATCGAGATGCACCGCAAGATCGTAGAAGAAGTCACTGTTGCAAGTGCAAAAGCAATGCGATGCGCGTATGTACTTGATAGGGCACACATCCACGGCTTCATATCTTCTAGGTATTTGTAAACCAAAGCGTAGTCCACCGATACAGAAACGTTGTAACGTAATATATGTATGGTTGCATGCGTATGTAGCGCGCAGGCATGTTCTGATGTGGTCATTCTTGTTGAGCTTCACAATCCGCCCGAATTGTGTTGAGAAGCGGAAATACTCTGTCCTGTACCAGTTTCATTCATTTGAGTTTGTCCGGCTTCAGTTAAACCGGACGTGACCAGTCCTGTATATGATATCAATACAGGACTGGTCCGCCTTGTTTCATATCCATATCGGACAGATCTTTTAATTTGAGATGGATACTGTAAATGGTCCATTCTGTATTAGCTCCATAGCTGATCGGACCGTCCTGATTGAGATTAATACCGGACATGACCTAACCAGTACAAACCTGTTTAAGCTTCACACAGGGCTGGTCACACCGGAATGCATTTTACACGGAATAATACAGGACTGGTTCAAACCCGTTTAGTGCGATACGGTATGTTTCACCAGGGATGATATAGAAAACATCGACAAAATCGGCCAGTACTAAAATGTGAGACAGAATGGGTGGCTCACATTGAAGGAATAAATAGAAGCATCTAGAGTTGAATAAGAATAAAAAGACACGCTCATAGACGAGCAAGAACAGTGTGCAGATTATCCCAAGGAAACCGCCACCGACTTCCGTATTGAGTACTTGGAGTGCGTTGCGGGAGGCGGGGAGAGCTTGTCCGGTTCATTTGTAATTCGATGCTTGACGGGCTCTTTCGGTAGCGGTAGCAATGTGTGCTGCATGAGGCACGCGGTGTCTGGTGCAGGAATGGTGTCAGATCGGATGCCAGAACTGCGTAACCCTTGCAGCACCCAGTCTTCCTGGTACGGCAAAATCTGGGCGCAGACGGCGAACAGCGACATCCCCATAGCCGCGATGGCCAGTCTCACATCAGTGTGTCGGCCTCCGAGTAGTGCCGTGCTCGTCTGGCCCAGAGTATCACCGACGCGGCTGAATGCGAGGGTCCAAGCCACGCCGCTGCTGCGTGCTGTGACGGGGTACGCGCCGGCCGCTTGTGAGAGGAAGGACGACAAGCAGATGGTTGCCGCCGCGCGCATCAGAACTACGAGACAATTCCACCCAAATGTTTCGTTTTCTTTAAGCGCGATGAAGAGAACTGCCAACAGTGTTCCAAACATGAATCCTGAGGCGACGACGGTCCTTCTGAAGCCGAAGCGATCAAGGCATGGTATAACTAGCAAGAGACCAACAAATGTTACTGCGTAGCCAATGGCCATGACGGTATCGCTCACGGGCACTCCTGAACTGTTAATAACGAATGTGTCATAGGCAAAGCATAATGCTGTGGACATATACGCAAGAAGAACTGTGCGTGCCCTGAGATGCGAGCCGAAGAGCCTGTCACTTCCGGGTGAGTCCCGGTTTTCGGTCTGGGCCTGCAGGTAGTTCTGCATCATGTCGCGGCAATGTTGAAGCGGCACCTTGTTGAGGCTTGCTGCGCGCAAAGCAATGTGCTCGGCTTCTTTTACGTGCCCTGTCGCTGAAAGCCAGGCCGGTGACTCGTCGACGCAGTAGTACATGAGGAGAAGTAGGCAGGTTGAAATCATCAGAATAAGCTGTAGTGCCGCCCAACCGGCTCGATAGAGCTCTGCGAAGAACAGCGTGGTAGGAGTCATCAATACCGAGAACAGCGTGGCCACCGTAACGTACGCAGGAATTCTTGCAGCAGGTGTGACATCGTAAAAGAGAGCTAACATCGGTGGTATTAGAGCGATCGTCGAAGCCGAGACGACGGCGCGAGCGGCGACAAAGAAATGGAAATCATTTGGTACACTGCTCCCAGTGCCTGCTATGAGTACCACAGGTATGGTGATGAAAATGGTCATCTTTCGGCCAACGCGGTCTGCCAGCGTTCCAACTACAGGCAGTGAAGCCAGTGTAGCGGCGGTGCAAACGAGCCTAGCTACTTCGATGAGCCAGCGCCTGTCGCACACGAGGTCCCATTCGCTCACGATGTTTTTGCCAAATTGTTCCATGTCAAACTCCCATGAAGAGCACGGGACCACCCTAGCCGCATCTCCAGCGTCTGGTGGGTCGCGTATCAAGCAATGGCTCAACTGTCCTCGTTCGTCGAGCGGGATAGCCATATTTTTCCACTCTAGGAGGCTGAGGTTCGCGATGGCGTCGGGCCGTCCGCACCAGTGGTCCATGACTCCGGCGGTCAGACTGAAGCTATCGCAGTGCAGGCCGTAGGTACCGAGTGTGATGGTCGTACTGAAGAGAATCAAGTGCTGGAACATACCGCTTCTATAGGGAAGCTGCCTCTCCGTCGTTGGTGGTGATTTCGCAGCTTTAGTGCTATCACTGTTCCTGTGAAAAAGTCGCAAGGGTGGTCGTCCCTGATGAGCAGCCATTGTGAGGGCTTCTTTCTTCTTTGTAAAACCGCGCGCCTATTACTAGGTGTAATGCGGGATTGATGTTGATAGCAGGAGAACAACCACGGTACTATATGTTTTGCAACACTCGAAGACACTCTATCAGAGGAAAACATTGCATGGAAGGACAATTTTTTGAGGGCACGTTTCTATGTAGTGTTAATTTCACGTGCCTGAACTTTGTGCTAGAAACCGCCTCTTTGAACCGGTTCCGGCCAGATTCGACCACGACGGCAAGACTTTTGTCCGATATTTAGTGCATGAGTTTCAGGCTGAACACCTTAGTCCCTTTAGCACTATCCGTACCCTACCTCCCATGCTTAGGCTGCAGCATGCTGTTACGACCGTGCATCATCCGCACTTGCGCGCTCTATTGTTCGCCTGTGGGCATAGGATAAGTGTTGTGGATATGTGCTGTTGGTACAATGGCTCTAAGTGAGCCTGTTTCCAGGAATCTTGTTTTGTAAGCCTGTTTTGCTTTGTGGACACCCTGCAAATGCCAAATTGACCCTGTCAAGAGAACGTCTAGAAAAACACAAAGAAATGTCCCCCTGCGGGAAATAGCCGGAAGTGCTTTCGTTCAATTGTTCACCCTTCCCGTCGAGAAGCGCTATGGTCAAGTAAGGAATGCCTATTGTCCAAAGGAGGCGACAGAGTGACACGTCCGCTGACGTACAGGACAAGAAAGGAGCAAGGTGATTACGGCCATTAGAGGATTTCCTGGGAATGCAGGAAAGATTTGCAATTGTTGGAAAGGGACAATGCTGGGAGCCGTATGCGGCGCGCACGTGCACTTGGGTTTCTGAGAAGTAAATCCACTTGCCGGAACCAGCCTATCGATTCTTGGCTGAAGAATAGAAATGTACCTCCTCGCCGTTCCCAAGCTTTTCCCGCCAACAAGTGACCAGGCTCAACGAAACAATGCCGGGCCAGTCAGTGCTTCAGACCATCAGTGCAGTGATGTGTTCGATTGGATGCTGATATCTGAGGGGCGTGCCCTGGATTTGGTTGGTCAGCATCTTCAGAGAGGGGCTGGACATAGGGGGTTTTAAGGACGCTGCAGAGCACGAAATGTCGCTCTGAGCCCTGGGTAAACGGCTCATCCAAGACGCTTCTCGCTATGAACTCTTTACGCTTGCCATTTTGTTAATATACCCTTCTTTTTCATGTAAATAATCATGTAAATAAGTTTTCTCAAAGTGCCATTAAACCTGCTTGTATATATTTCACCAACTTCGAAGATTCAATCCTTCATGAACTCGGAGTCTCTGCACGCTACCAAGTGAAGGCCGGGTCGACATAGCCCCAGCGTCACGACAACTGGTGACCAGCGTTGGGATCTGAATCTACAAGCCACAACATCTGGTGATTGGAGGTGGATCTGAAGCTACAAGCCACAACATCTTGTGATCGGAGGTGGCATCTCAAGCAACAAGCAGGAGCAACAAGCAGGAGCAACAATCGGCCAACAAGAGAGCAGCTCGGAACATCGATCGCATGTGTGGGTGAGTGCTTGGCTTTTCTTCTGATGTGGACCAGGTTCTAGAACAGGGTTAGCTTTTAGAACTGGTAAAAAGTGTTGAAACGCCTTTAGGTTTGGTAGTTCGCACTGTTGTTTTGGAAGTAGCCGACACTCGGAGCGATCATGGACCTACAAAAGCTGCAGAAACCGGAACTGTTGCAATTGTGTGAGGAATTGGGAATTGATACAAGTGGTTTGGCACGAAAACCCTTGATTATAAAGGCAATCACTGATCTGGGAACCGATGATGAGGAGCTCAGTGAAGCATGGAACCTCATCGGACAAAAAAAGGAGGAACAGCTCCGACAGCAGAAAGAGCGGGAAAAAGAGGAAAAGAGGCGTGAGCGTGAACTTGAGAGGGAAAAAGAGGAAAAGGAGCGTGAACTTGAGAGGGAAAAAGAGGAAAAGAAGCGTGAAATTGAAAGAGAAGCAAAAAGGCTGGAGCTAGAATTTGAGCTTCCGAAATTAGAACTAGAGTTGAGCAAGAGGTCGGGCAATTGTCCCCAGCTAGCGGTACCTCTTCTCAACAAGGAGGCAGATTTCAAGATGTCAAAGTACATGCAGCCATATGTGATATCAGGGGATATCGGTCTGTATCTGGCTAACTTTGAGCGAACTTGCGAAAAACTGTCCTTACAGCGAGACACGTGGTCTCAGAGTTTATTGACGGTTCTGCCCTGCGAGGCAGCGGAGGTTGTCGCGCGGCTAAGCAAAGAGGACGCGGACAACTACGAGAAGGTCAAGGCTTGCCTTCTGAAAAAGTATAGGCTTAGCGCCGAGGCGTTCAGACAACGTTTTCGGAAAGCTACTAAGTCCAGGGACGAGAGTTACCCTGAATTCCTGTACAATTTAAGAGTCAATTTGGGCGAGTGGCTAAAGAGCACTGATTCCTACAGTGATAGGGACGCTGTAGTCGAGCGAATTCTTTTGGAGCAGTTTTATAACTGCCTCCCAGAAACAGAAAGAAATTGGTTACAGGACCGAGCCGACATTAAGTCGGCAACTGAAGCTGCCGAACTCATTGAGGAGTATGCTTCGCGCCGACAATTCAGCAACCCAGCAGTGGATAGGCCCCGCAATCCCAAGTTGAGTGTGAATAACCGTCAGGAAAGGCACTTTGCTAGAGTTGGAAACGAAGAAATGAAGGTTTCTTCAGGCAAACTCCCTTCAAAGGACGGCAGTGAGAAAAGTGGGGAAGTGACCACCGCGCAGAACACTAAGAATAAGCTTGAGGCTAGGAAGCCGCTCACATGCTTTAGGTGTAATGAGCAGGGTCACATTGCCGTCAACTGCCGGAAAGAAAAGATTGCTTTCTCGTATGTCAGTGACTGCGATAAAAATATGCAGCTTTTGGAACCTTACATGCATGACCTAGTAGTCAACGGGAAGCCTTGCAAGGTACTGCGCGATTCGGCCGCAACGATGGATGTTGTCCATCCGGCATATGTGTCGCCTTCCGACTATACAGGTCAGTGTGCATGGATCCGCCAGGTAGTGGAGGAACAGAGTGTGTGTTTGCCAATCGCGAACGTGGTCATCGAGGGCCCTTTCGGCGAGTTAACAACCGAGGCTGCCGTTTCAGGAAAGCTTCCTAAGCGCTATCCGTATTTGTTTTCCAACAAATCGGACATGCTACTGCGAAAGAGGGGCATCCTTTTCGGAGACAGAGTTGTGCAAGCCTTAACACGTTCAAAGGCGCGAGAACTAGCTACACTGCTCATTCCAGAAAAATCCACAGCGGAGGAAACGGCAGTTAAAACAGTGGTCGATGCGGAAAATAGCGGGTCAGAAAACTTTGAGAGCGAGGCATCTCAGATAAGTCAACTTGAAAGTGAGCTTGATGAGACGCGGAATGAGGACGTTCTAGAGAGTAACCTCCTGCCGCCAGTGTCTAGTAATCTCACGAGACTTTTAAGTGGAACCCGAGAGGACTTAGCTATGGAGCAAGCCGTGGTAAATCTAACGTTAAACCTTCCCGAGGATATGGAGGGCAACTTGATTTGCCTCAGCGGAAAAGGAAGCAACGCTCAGGAGCTTCTCAAAAAGACGGAGCAGAGAGGAGAACTAAAGAAATCCCAGCTGTCCGATCTGGGCGAGATAATAACAGAGTTTCAGGCCTGCTTCGTGGACAGGCCAGGCAGGACTGATTTGACTGAGCACGATATTGAGCTGACTTCAGACGTGCCAGTGCGATCAAGGTGCTACCGATTCTCTCCAAGGCAAAGCGAAATTCTGGATAGGGAAGTAACTCGCATGCTGGAATTGGGAGTAATAAAACCCTCGGAAAGCGATTATGCTTCGCCTATGATCTTAGTAGAAGCTCCAGGTAAAGACCCTAGGCCTGTGGTAGACTACCGAAAGCTAAATTCTCTCACCAGGGATCAAGTGTATCCTATTCCGAATATTGAGGAGAGAGTAGAACAGGTCAGTAGAGCGGCATATGTGACTACGCTGGACCTTACTCGAGGATACTGGCAAGTACCGCTCACTGAACGCGCCAGCAGATACGCCGCTTTCGTCACTCCGACGGGCAGCTACCAGCCAACAATGATGAGTTTCGGGCTCAAAAATGCTCCATTTTGTTTTTCCCGACTCATGGATAGGGTTTTAAAGGGGTGTGAAACATTCGCGGTGCCTTATTTAGACGACATTGCGGTTTTTTCCGACTCATGGGCGGACCATATGGTACATCTAAGAGCTGTACTGAGCCTTTTGCGTCAAGCTGGACTAACCGTAAAGGCCGAGAAATGTTGCCTGGCAAGGGCGACCGTGGACTACTTGGGTCACAATGTAGGTCAAGGTTTCAGGAAACCCAGCGAGATTAAGATTTCTGCGGTAGCAGACTACCCGCGGCCGAGCACGAAGACGGAAATGCTCGTCTGACTGGGTACTACAATCACTACATCCCTAACTATTCAGCTTTGGCTAGCCCTCTGACAGACGCTCTCCGCAAGACAGAACCGACAAATGTAGTCTGGGACGAACAAAAGGCAGCCTCCTTCGTAAACCTGAAGGCTGTGCTGATTAGCCGTCCGGTATTGCGAGCTCCAGACTATGGCCGAGAATTCACGGTCCAGTGTGATGCCAGTGATCGAGGGTTAGGTGCTGTTCTCTGCCAGAGAGATGACGACGGTAATGAGCACCCCGTGCTCTACCTGAGCAGAAAACTGAGTTCTAGAGAGAGGGCTTATTGCGCGTCAGAGAAAGAGTGCGCTTGCATTGTATGGGCCATTCAAAAATTGCAGTGCTATCTTGGAGGGGCCAAATTCACCGTAGAGACGGACCATTGTCTCCTGGCTTGGCTGCAAACTGCGACCTCGAAGAACAGTCGCCTTCTTAGGTGGAGCTTGATTTTACAGCAGTACAATTTTGAAATAAGATACAAAAAGGGGAAGTTAAATGGGAATGCGGACGCGCTTAGCCGCTCTTTCTAAGCGGTCCGAGATGTTCCTCACCATGTATCCAAATTGATAATCAGGTTTTTTTTTGTTTCGTGCGCTTGTATATGTGTGACTATGTAAAACAGCACGTTTGGTTTTCGAGGCATACGTGGGTCCTGAACGTCTTGAGTGTGGGCTTTTCTCGAACAACGATGGCAGTTTTCTTTTAACCTAGTCTCTTCAGACGGGAGCCGAGTGCTTGCTTGGACATGTGGTTGAGTTTCAGATAGCTCAAGCAATTTGGCCTACAACAATCAAGACAACGCGACAAGCAACAGCGAGCTTCAAGCGTTCACGTGCAGGCCATTAAGTCGTCTCTTCATGCAGCAGCTGCGACTGCTGCCCTCCGTGACTCTTCTGGCGGGCGAGGAGGCTGTTACGACCGTGCATCATCCACACTTGCGCGCTCTATTGTTCGCCTGTGGGCATAGGATAAGTGCTGTGGATATGTGCTGTTGGTACAATGGCTCTAAGTGAGCCTGTTTCCAGGAATCCTGTTTTGTAAGCCTGTTTTGCTTTGTGGACACCCTGCAAATGCCAAATTGACCCTGTCAAGAGAACGTCTAGAAAAACACAAAGAAATGTCCCCCTGCGGGAAATAGCCGGAAGTGCTTTCGTTCAATTGTTCACCCTTCCCGTCGAGAAGTGCTATCATTCAGTGAGGAATGTCTACTGTCCAAAGGAGACGACAGAGTGACACGTCCGCTGACGTACAGGACAAGAAAGGAGCAAGGTGATTACGGCCATTAGAGGATTTCTTGGGAATGCAGGAAAGATTTGCAATTGTTGGAAAGGGACAATGCTGGGAGCCGTATGCGGCGCGCACGTGCACTTGGGTTTCTGAGAAGTAAATCCACTTGCCGGAACCAGCCTATCGATTCTTGGCTGAAGAATAGAAATGTACCTCCTCGCCGTTCCCAAGCTTTTCCCGCCAAGTGACCAGGCCCAACGAAACAATGCCGGGCCAGTCAGTGCTTCAGACCATCAGTGCAGTGATGTGTTCGATTGGATGCCGATATCTGAGGGGCGTGCCCTGGATTTGGTTGGTCAGCATCTTCAGAGAGGGGCTGGACATAGGGGGTTTTAAGGACGCTGCAGAGCACGAAATGTCGCTCTGAGCCCTGGGTAAACGGCTCATCCAAGACGCTTCTCGCTATGAACTCTTTACGCTTGCCATTTTGTTAATATACCCTTCTTTTTCATGTAAATAATCATGTAAATAAGTTTTCTCAAAGTGCCATTAAACCTGCTTGTATATATTTCACCAACTTCGAAGATTCAATCCTTCATGAACTCGGAGTCTCTGCACGCTACCAAGTGAAGGCCGGGTCGACATAGCCCCAGCGTCACGACAACGCCATGTTAATCGTCGCCAACTGGGAAAGTGCAATCTGTCAACTCTGCGCGCTTGCCTGCGGTGTTTCCTTTTGGCAGCGCAGTTCCCGATATACAAAGTACGCGCCGAAGTGGCATACTCTGGCGAAATTGGCATTGGTGAATGTGGCATGCACTGGCCATTAAGGGACCTACAGCCCATCTCCCAACACTGCACAGACGACGAAAAAGGTAAGGTTTACACTTGGCTGTATATTAATTTATTGATGCATGACACTAATCGCACTCGTTAGTTTGAATCTAGTTCACTGAGTTTCCTCCTGACTGAGCCTGTCCAGCCCCCACTTGGGTAAGTTGGTTGCTTTGAGTGGGTTAATGTTCCAAAGCAACTCAGGCTATGAGAGACGCCGTAGTGGAGAACTCCGGAGATTTCGACCACCTGGGGTTTTTGGGTAAGTGCCACGAGCCGCATCAACAAACGTGTCTCTTGTTAGAGCAGTATTGCTTCACGCATGAATGAGATAGATGATGAAGAATGGTATTATGGACAGGAAATTACAAAACTTTGTCTCACATCGCACAAACATCGCACAGCACACGGTTGCCTTGCTTCTCACCTCCACCACTGAAAAGCAGCCTCCGAAGCCGGGGTTCGATCCCGCATCTTTGGATGTACTAGTCGAGCGCTCTAACTACTGCTCCGTCGGGGTAAAGAAGGATTGATCTGTACAAGAACCGCTGCCATCAGGTGCTCGATTCTTGTAGGCTTCTGGGCTGGTCAGTCCAACAGAAATTAATTCAGCACATCAGCGCTCACAACATGACCAAAACACGAGTTTTGTATGCCCGAAGGGGAATTTCTGGGGCTTCAGTGTACGGTCAGGCAGAACCAGGACAGCCTGAAGACGTCGGAGGTGTCGCTGAAAGGTTTCTGGAGAAACCACGACGTCGTTCAAGTACACAAGCGGTTCTGTCGCTTGAGACCAGTGAGGATGGTGACCATCATCTGTTAGAATGTAGCTGGGGCATAGCACAATCCAAATGGGAGTACTTTGAGTTCATAAAGGCCATCTGCAGTGACAAAAGCGGTTTTTTCTAGGTATCTTTCGTCCATTTCGATTTGCCAAAAGCCGTTTCCAAATCCATAGATGAAAAACATTTAGCGCATCTCAATCCGTCCAGTGAGTCATCTATGCGCGGCAACGGTAGACGTATTTGTTTGTCACACTATTCAATTTGTGATAGTAGACGCAGAACCGGACGATCTTCGATGAGATGCTGGATTCTGGTAGGCTTCTGTGCTGGCCTTTGTGATAGAAAGCAACTCATGCCGGCTTTAATATATTCACTCTTACCTATAGGGCACTAAATGAAAACAAATGTTAAACAGACCACATCCAAGTCACGCGAAGAGTGGTGGTAATACCTACCGAGATCTTCCGCAGCTAAACATCCTCTTGGCTAGTATGGTCTCGGAGAAGGATTATGGCGTGCAGAGGCATGAGAGTACACGTGCGGCACCGAAGGGCTTCCTTTCTTGACGAACTAGGTGTAGTGACGTATAAATTCGGGTGCAGAACCAAAGATGAGCCTGGTGTCATCTGGAGCGTTGCTTAATCTGCATGCTTTGAGAAATCAACACGTTCTATGTAACTCACACAGTGCTTATCGGCTGCAGTATGCGTGCGGCGAGGCGGAGGATGTTATTTCATATTACCAGAAAGAGGCTGACACAATCGAGCAACCACAATGCTTGTCAAAAAGTAGCTAGAAGATTATTTGTGGTGGCCGTGAAAGAGCGTTCATTTTGAAATGCAGCCAGGTAATAGCAAAAGGATATTAGAGGTAGGGATGTTATTTTAGAGAAAAAATTCGAGTTTTTCCCTGAAATATTTAGACATTTTGAAAACTATCGATTACATATAATAACGACGTTGTACCGATGCATTGTAACAGCAAACTGTTGTTTCCTAACATTTTGCTGCTCGTGTGCATTTTACGCCACTTTTACTTGCTAAAAACGCGTGAAAGACTGCTTTCTTGGTTCTAACCGTTAACTTTTGCAGACCGCCCACAGTGTTTACAAATGACGTGTAGAATTAGAGTATACTTCAATTTTTGTTTTAGTCAAGTTTGCATACTACGCCACCATACTGGGACTATGTTTCGCTTTCAGAAAACCGCAAGAAGGCGATGTGGTTGACGATAAAATGTCATGACGGGTTGAAAGGGCTGTAAGGACCTCAAAACTTCGACTTGAACACTGGGAAAACTATCGAGATAAATGGTGTTGGTGGCATTGATATCATGGTTGGACAGACTACACCACCATGAGAACTTGGCTAGAACTTTGCATATCCACCCGCTATATAGCGGAAACAGTGCAGTTCAATGATGGCGTCCAGACCAGAGCTTTTTTACCAAACAAGCTGAAAACCCCACTTCAAAACGTCTCCTTATTCGCACAAAAAGGCGTCAGCATTTCATCAGGGGAAAATTGTTTTGCTTGCTTCGATTTTCATTCGACTGGTGTGGTTATTTTGTAAAACTCTCTTTGTCATAAAATTTGTTCTCGCGATTCAGTCGGAAGATGTTCACACTCCTTTTGACAGTCATAAAGTTTTGAATTGAACAGTGTTAACGCTAGCCCTCCCGGATTTTGCCTTTCGCGGCTTTGTGCCAGCTTAAATTTCTAAAGCGGGCTTGTCAACACCTCTTGAGATACTATTGGCGTTCGTAGTCAGCTCTGTTGGACCGGTCTCAGTGCCATGACAAGTCCCCTTTCGAATATTTTGGCGAACTTTGACGCATTCAACTGCGCCTAGGCTCCAGCGGTGTTCAAGTTTTGCTGCTTCAAGTATGTTTCCGAACGGGACGTGCTTACGAAGTCACATTGCGAAGTGGAAGAAATGCCTTCTGGACATTAAATCCACATCCTCATTGAAGCAAACGATAGGTAAGTTCCGCATTTGTGCGCAATTGCTCCAGGAGCCTTTGCATTAGATTTATAAGGTCTGGAAATTAATCACCAGAAAATTAGACATGGTAAGAAGGTTGAAACTGGAAGGCATGCCTATAGAAGGCCTGAGTATTGCGGCGTGCCGCTACAGGCGCCACTGAAAACTCCCTACCGGTCTGGCTGCACGTAAGTGACCCGGGCAGGCAGACTTGCTCGACGCCGTTATGAGAGCAACTTCTTTGGTGTGCGGGGTCGTGTTTATGCTCTTCTTGACAGTGTATTTCTTCGCTAACAGTCAGCCTTGAGTCGCCAATCTCCCAAACCCCTACCATGACCGTGCTTCGGTACGCTTAGACGGGCCACCGCTTTTGTGCGATCACAGCGGGAAAATTGTATACAGCGCTCTTTATTGTTACGGGGTAGGGTGACACGCAGAGGATGGACGCATACGAGGCAGTATTACAGACACATTTACTGATGCAGTCACTCGCCGAACACTACCGGCTTCATCGTCTTCTACCTCACGCTCACTCTTCCATGCGCTTTGTCTTCCATACCCTAACATCTTACCACAGGGAGGGAGGGGGGGGGGCAGGGTGACAGGAAATGCGCTGAACGTGTCCAACCAGACATACACACACACACAGAGACTACACAGGGAATAGCCGACAACACACGAGGTCACACCAACACACCAATTGGAAAAGCTCAAAAATTTGGAGGACGCTTAAGCTTCGCCTTCAAGAGTGGAACGCGATAGCGTTATTGCACCTCGTCGAGAAAAATTATTAAACCCAAGGGTATTGGGGCATCCTCGCACCGGTACCCGCGCGGCCCGAAGGGGAGAAGCGGGTGAGCGAAGATAGTGATCTAAAGAAAGGAAAGACGCTTGATTCTACAACCCGTGAGGGTGCACGGCGAAACGTCAGGGGCGAGTGGCGCGCCACGTGTCGGGGCAGCGCCGCACGTTGCGAGGAGGGGTTCTTCTGTGTTTGCCGCAATATGGCTCTGCATGTGCGCAGAGCGCAGAAGAAATGTAGCGGAAATGTACTTCGCTACTCGTGTAACTGCGACTTCTGTAAGTAACATGCTCATAATTACCGATATACACCGCAGTATAACGTTCTACGGCACGTTTCTAAGGCAACACCGCATTCACTAGAAGCGCTTTTGTACCGCTTTCAAGCATCGAACTCGTGGCTGAGGGGTAGCGTCTCCGTCTCACTTTTTTATTGCCTGCTGAGGCATACATCGCTACACAACAAAAGTGAAAGAACACTTGAGAAGAATGTACATAGCGTCGGTATGGGCTAAACCTTCCAGCCAAACCTTGACTGATGTAAAGGGGCTAAAAACTCTTCATGTGCATAAGGGGCTCAATTCTCGATACCCATTCGGGCACCGGGCACACATTCTTGTGGGTTGCCACGAACGCCTCAAGCGTCTCCGTCTCACACTCCGGAGACCCTGGTTCGATTCCCACCCAGCCCATCTTGGAAGTTGCTTTTTATTTATGAAGTGCATGTTTATTTGTGAAGTGCATGCCGGGATTTATCGCTCACGGCCAACGCCGCCGACGACACCGGCTTTTCTGCGACACAAGCTCCTTAACGCTACCGCGTTAAAAAGCACAGTCAGTCTAAGTCCAAGAAATGCACAGTGTCCAGTCGAAGTCTGTTGAAGACCAGCCAGAGGGCACGGCCGAGCTGCCGTCCCGCACCAACGGCAGCTCACTGAAGTGCAGCGAGACGTAGTCATTGCGCGCAGGGCGCCATTTCTCACTGGCATCCACCTTGCCCAGCGGGATGCCGTACTCCCTGAGGCGTCGCGCCGCCCGCTCGAACTTTGGGTACCTCAGGCGGCAGTGGCCACAGCACGGGGCGTAGAAGTAGGCCAGCATGATCTTGGCGTTGGCGCCGATGAGCCTGAAGTTCGCGGCGGTCAGCTCCAGCAATGCTTCTGCTGGCGATGCAAACAGCGGGTCCGTCGTCTCCGCCATCGTATCGATGATCGCTTCGGCCAAAAAGGTGTTTTAATATTCGGTCAGGTTACTCAGGTGTAAGAGGACGAGCGTAGGGTACTTGTTGAAGCCTGAGCGATTAGCCAGCTTCTGTTCGACTGCGGTGTCCACCTTGGCCCACAGCGTCTGCGCGGCCCGCCGCCTCAACATGGTGGCCTCGCGGGCGTACTCAAGCTCCAACTTCACGCAGTCCCCACGCCATGGCGCGCAGACGTTGAGGAGCATGTAACGTATGTTGTTGACCACCTGGTCGAAGTTGAACTGATTGAGCTTGAAGGCATTCAGCTGGACAATGACACCCATGGCATCAATGTCCGGTTAGCGTGGGCGCCGTGTCCGGCTCAACTATCGGCTTCTTGTTCTTGTCCTCGTCCTCCTCTTGACCCTCCTTGCTCGATAGGGAGTCCTCATCCTCGCTGTCCACTTTCACGACTGATATCCTTGGTCATCCTCACCACTGCTTCCCTCTATGGCCTTGGTCTCGTCCTTGGTCTCTCCCTCGACGCCCCTCTACCTCAGGCATCACGTTTGACTTGTCCACTTCCGGAGTTGGCTCTTTCATCCCGGTGCACCCAATGAGCGCCAGGTCTATGTTGGTCCATGAGACCTTTTCTGCAATCACTAGGACGAAAACCAAAACTGCTATACAAGCCTTCAACATGAGCACATCGATTTTTGGACGCTTCGCTCTCCAGATACCCGTGTCCAGCCGAGTGTTGATCTGGGTGAGCTGCTGCAGGCGCTCCACATCTGAAGTGGAGGAACCGCCTACCTGTGCGAGGTGGTCGCCCATATCACGCTGTAGCTGTTGCTTCTTGAGCCTTTTCCGCAGCTCTCTCTCAAAGCACACCAGCCACTCCGAGTGGGCAAGCCCACCATCCCCCTGAGAGTAGGTAACGACCGCTCGAGCAGCTTCCGCTCCTTCCGCTTACACTAGGCCAACAACCTCTCTTCCAGGCTCTTGATTTCCTTCGTGTACCTGGTCTTCAGCGTCTCCATTTCCGTACTCATCACCATGGCTTGGGCTTCGGATTTTTATTCGTATGCCCGCATGGCCTCCACCACCTCCCTGTTCCTGGTGCGCAGCTCGTCATTCCTAGCACTTTGGTCGTACAACTCCCGGCGCAGCTGCTCGACAGCAGCTTCTCGGACCTGAGTAAGCTGCTGCTCGGCCCCCTTAGCCTCCGCCTTCTTGCGTGAAAGATCGCTGACCTCACGGCTGTGGGTGTCAACTATATCGGACAGGCGGGCACGCAACGCCTCGGCCAGGTGACCTTTCTCCTCGCAACGCAGCTCAAAGCATTCAGGTGATGTCGCCACTCGTCCCGCTACGCATACAGCTACATCTGGTGCATCTTAATGGTTCCCTCACTTCTCCTCGGAGGCACAGCGTTGGGCAGCCAGTTCATGGGCCTCCTGGTGGAGCCGCTGCCGCAGGTGAGCACACACAGCCTCCAAGGTTTTGGCATGCCCATGGGCCTGAGCCAGGCGAGCCTCCGCTTCCTGGCGCTCGCACTTCAGGGTCTCCCTGTAGGGGTGCTCCAGCTCCTACTTTCACGAACGTAACCTCTCATGCACAGAGGTACATGCCCGCTGTAGCTCCACCTCGAGCTGCTGCATCCGCCGCTGCAACTGTGCTGACCGCTCCTGACCAAGATTCTGCTGGGCCTTGAAGTTCTTCTCATGTTGCTGCACCTTGGTCAGCTGTTCGTCAACTCCTGCCTCAGCTCCTTCACCTTGACCGTGTGCAAGATGGTGCGCTGGCGTTCGGCCTCCAAGTCGCGCTCCCGTTCGGCCAGCTGCCTCCATAAGCAGGCCTCTTGATCTAGACCGCGCCTGCGCCACTGTGCTGTCGCCTCGATAGCGAGATTCAAATCGGCCGGGATCGATTCAGGGCTTCCGAAACGTACCTGGCGCTGGACATCGGGATCCCCGATGGCGTCAAGAAAGCCCTTGGTGCCGATCAAAGCCATGACGTTCTCAGGCGCCCCCGGTGGAGACTGCAACGCCAACAGCTCGATATCAGCGCCGAGGTCCTTCAGGCTTTCACCGGGATGCTGCCGGCGCGCGCATAGGAGTTGGTATTGTTGTCTAGGTCGTGGAGATCTACCGACAGTCTCGTATGGCGCTGGGCGCTGGCTAGGAGTGAGTGCCATCCCATCGCTGCCACCACAATGCTACGGGGTTGGTGTTACAGTTTCGGCTCATGTTTGTTCGTGGCGCCACCCTGTGCCGGCGCGATAGAACTTGCGCTGCAGCAAGGCAATAAAAAGGACACGGCTCGGAAAGTCCCAGTTCGTTGCGCAGGGGAGCGCGTTGCATCATTGTCCGTTTCATGGTGCCTAGCCGCTGACGGCAACCGCCGAGCCGGTCCGCCTCTCGGCATTACTCGGTTCACCAACTCGTAAAGAGTGGCGACGAGGAAAAAAAATTCAAGTTCCAGTTCACGTTCGTCTTTCATCCGCCCCCTTCTGTGCACGTGAGTCCTGCGTTGTTCTGACGAGTCAACGCGCAAACATTCCGTCATGCCACTGTTCGGCACCCTCGAAGCGTTCAACGGAGGAGGGGAGGAGACGGGTGGCCTTGCTACGTGGATCGCCTTGAAGCATTTTTCATTGCGAATGACATCGCAAAAGAGAAAAAGAAGTCAGTCTTCTTTAGTTGCTGTGGACAGAAAACGTATGCTCTCTTGCGGGATCCCGTGAACCCACCCAACCGCAAGACAAAACCTTGCAAGAAGTTCTTTCTGTTCTTGGTGACCATTACTGTCCCAAGCCATCTACTGTTGCGCAGCGTTTCAGGTTCAACAAGTGTGTTCGCGCGTAGGGCGAGACAGTCAGTAGCTTTGAGGCGTCGCTCAAAAGCTTCTCGGCACATTGCAACTTCGGAGCTGAGCGTAGCAACGTGTTGAGGGACCGCATCGTCTGCGGCATCAACGACACAGCCGTGCAGACGAGGCTGCTCGAGAAAGCAGACCTTACGTATAAAGACGCTGAAAAAACTGCACTTGCCATGGAAGCTGCGAAGAATGATGCCGGAGAGATAGCGAGCTCAGGCCGAAGTGCGCTGCCCACTTATCAAGTCGCGGCATCAAAGGGGCGTCTCACATTCTACCGCTGCGGGGACGAACACCTCGCGTCCGTGTGCAAGCAGATCAGTTGTTCGTGCAACTACTGCAGGAAGAAGGGATACATTGCTCGCGTGTGCAACGCGAAGAAAAAGCACGTTCATCACGGAAGGGAAAATTCACAAAGCAACATGCTTCCGTGCCTGGAACCAATCCGCGCTTGGAACGCGCCTGGAACGCCTGGAACGCATCCAGTCAACACTGTTGACAACGACGTTTCTGCCGACGTGTTTGACATGTGGCCAGTCGACACCGTCGCGATGTCACCACCCTTCACTATGACAGTCAGCGTTTGCGCTAAGCTGCTCTGTATAAAGCTGGACACCGGTACGAGCATTTCTGTCATGGGAAAAAATCGTCTTCAGAAGCTGCTACCGTCGGTACCTGTCATGCCGTCTGATGTACTCCTGCGAAGCTACTCGGGTGAGCTCACACTAGTTCAAGGTAGAGCGGATGTCACAGTGCAGTTTCATGACAGAAAAGCAGTACTATCTTTATTCCTGACTGGGGAACATTCACCTACACTTCTGGGCCGGAACTGGATCCGAGAACTAGGCATTAACATTCTTCAAGCATTTTTTGAGGTGTTTGAACAGCGCTTGGGAACTTTCAAGGGTCCAGGAGCCACAATCCATGTTCCACAAGATGCTGTACCCAAGCTTTTCAAGCCACGCCCACTGCCCTTTTCCCTGAAGGAGGGGGCCTCACAAGAGCTTCAGCGCCTAGTGAGGGAAGGCATCCTGGAGCCAGTCACTTCTTCAGCTTGGGCTGCACCAATTGTTCCAGTGGCCAAGAAGGATGGACGCGTCAGGATTTGCGGAGATTTCAAGATTACCGTTAATAAAGTGGCTACGGTGGAAAAGTATCCAATTCCAAGAATTGAGGACCTGTGGGCCATGCTGTCAGGAGGTGAGAAGTTCACGAAGCTGGATTCGAGGGACCCCTACCAGCAAATAGTTCTTGACAAAGAATCTAGAAAGTATGTCACAATCTCTACACACATGGGATTATTCCAGTATACACGTCTTCCTTTTGGCATGTCATCGGCACCAGCCTTGTTCCAAAGGGAGATGAAGAACCTTTTCCGAGGGCTGCCACATGTTGCAGTATATTTCGATGACATCCTTGTCACTGGCTCGAATGACTCGGAGCATCTTCGCAACCTCAGTGCGGTCCTACCTAGACTCCGTGATGTTGGACTTAAGTAGAAGTACGACAAGTGTCATTTTTCTTCCGACAAGTTGAATACCTCGGGCACATCATATGCAAACAAGGCCTGTCTCCAAGTTGGAGCAAGGTATCTGCCATCCTTCATGCACCTGCACCCCGGGACGTCAAGGAGCTTCAAAGTTTTTTGGGACTTACGAACTTCTACAAGCGGTTTCTACCAAACCTTTCCGGACACCTCCGCCCTTTGCATTTGCTTCTCATGAACGAGAAGAAATGGGTGTGGGGAAAGGAGCAAGAAAATGCATTCAATGCGGTGAAGCAGTTAATAATGCCCGCCCCAGTCCTAGTACGTTTCGACCTAGGGAAGCCACTGTGTCTCAGCTCCGATGCCTCTCCGTATGGGATCGGCGCAGTTTTGGCACACCGAGAATCTGATAGTCGAGAACTGCCCATTGCTTTTGCCTACAGATGTTTGTCTTGTGCCGAGCAAAACTACAACCAACTTGACAAAGAGGCATTAGCCTTTGTATTTGGTGTTCAAAAGTTTCACCAGTACTTGTGGGGCCCTCCTTTCACTGCTTATACGGATCACAAGCCACTACTAGGATTACTGAATAGAAACCCATTCCTGTGCAAGCATCACCACGACTAGTCAGATGGGCATTGAAACTTTCTGCATACAAGTACAAGCTTGCGTAGAAGCCTGGTCTGGAGTTAGGTCACGCGGATGCTCTCAGTAGGTTGCCGTTGCCTGCAAACAACGTGGATCTACCTGCACCGGCTGAAATGTTCATGCTTGAACAAGCATACCCAGAACTGTTGTCACCTGCCATTGTGGCACAAGCTACAAAAAATGATCCATTCCTGAGCCATGTATATCTTGATGTCCTGCGAGGGGAACAGCTTCCAGCAGGACCAGAAAGAAATCTATTCACAGCAAGGAGCAGCGAACTCAGCTTCCACGAAGGTTGCTTGCTTTGGGGTTCCCGAATTGTTATCCCAAAATCTTTGCAAGCCCAAGTCCTAATGATACTTCATGCTGGGCATGCTGGCATTGAGAAAAGCAAGACAATTGCCAGAAGCCACATCTGGCGGCCGGGAATTGATGGAGACATCGCTAAGAGTGTAAAGAGCTGTGAAACCTGTCAAGCTTACCTGCGTGCACCTCAACGCATTCAGCACACGCCATGGACGTTTCCACAGAGGCGCTGGTCAAGGCTTCACGTTGACTTTGGGGGCCCATTCGTGGGTCATACATTCCTGGTCATTGTTGACGCCTATTCAAAGTGTTCGAAGTTTTTCCAGTGGCGTCAACGTCAGCGAATGCTGTTGTCAGTGCTTTGCGAACAGCATTTGCGCAGGATGGGCTGACGGATCTCATCGTGTCCGACAATGGGCCCACCTTTCCAAGTGAACAGCACTTGGAATTTTTGACACGTAATGGAATACGTCGCATGCTTGTGCCTCCCTACCATCCAGCTTCGAATGGTGCGGCACAGCGCGTCGTACAGACGGTCAAGAACAAGATCAAGAAGAGTGGATCCGGATCTTTCCAAACCCAGATTTCGCGGTTTTTATTTCATTACAGAATCACGCCACATGAAGTCACAGGCAGAGCACCGTGTGAATTGCTCATGGGAAGGATGTTCAAGACACCTTTGGATGTTCTTCGCCCACATCTACACACTTCAGTGCTGCTGAGACAGTTGAAGCAGAAACTACAGGCCGATAAAGGGTGCCGTTCTTCTCCATTGCCGAATGTGGGAGACAACGTACTCGCAAGGAACTTTCGTCAGGGGCCACCGTGGGTACCCGCACGTGTCACGAGCACCACAGGTCTGTCAGCAGCTACAGTCTGTCTCAGTGACGGTACTCTCTGGCATAGGCATGGCGACCACCTACGTCCTCAAGTCGAAGAAATCGCTGAGCCAATCACTGGACTATGGAGGCCTGGACCTACTGGAACACAGGGCTTTTCCAGCAACCCATCAACTGAGCGTGACACCAGCTTGGCTGTTTCTGTGGACTCTGACCCCACCGTGAGTGCTACTAGTGGCACAGAAGAGACAACTGTGAACGCAGGGCGTGCAAAAAACGTTTTGTGATTGTCGAAAACCCCCGAAATTATAGTTATCAGAGGTGCGGGATCCCTTTCACGGTTGCCTGTCGTCCCGCTATGAGGTTTGACAACACAGATAAACGTTAGGCCGGTGAACCCATGAAGTACGTGTGTCGATGTACGATTGAGGATTAAGTTCAACAAGGTCAATTTCTTTTACAAACAATTGAATATTTATAGATCGCTATCCGCATTACACTACATAATAAAAGAATACAATAAAAAATAAAACGCCACGACACGATAGTCATAAAAGACGACTCGGTAAATGATAAGACAAAAACCCACACAATGAACAAAGCACTGCTATAAAAGAAGACTATAAAGATAACAAATCAAGTATTTCAGATATAAGTAGGGGCAAGAGTTATGTGCGTTCATGTCTGTTTTTTCAAAACGAAAAAAAAAACATTGATTCCTGGTATATGATTAATTACGATCTAATACGCAACGAAGCTGCATATAATTACTTAGGAGTAACGCTGTCATCGGATTGTTCATGGAAAACGCATGTTGACGACTGGGTGCTTAGTGAAAGTAGGGCAGTAAATTTCATTCGAATGAATTTGAAATGTTCTCATACCAATATAAAAAGGATGGCCTATATGAGTTCTGTAAGGCCTATTTCGGATGCGTGGTTTGGACCCATCGAACAAGACGCTCGTCGAGCACATTGAAAAAATTCAAAACCGCGGAGCCGGATTCGTCTTGAAACGACTCGGAAGGAACGACAGCGTAAGTGAAATGAAAGATGAACTCAACTTGGAACTGCTTTCCTACCGCCGCAGAAAATTGAGGCTTAAATTGTTGTTTATGGTTTCCCAAAATAAAACCGGTATTCACAAAGCCGCCTATTTTAAAGAGCCACGTGCTATGTCTCTAGGTGCATAGACGACACTTCAAATTCGAGAATATCATGCCCAAACTGATAGTTACACAAATTCATTTTTTCTTACATCTATTAGAGAGCGGAACCGCTTAAATGAAACGAACGTGTGCTGTGTGAATGAAGATGTCTTTTTTTTTATACTGTAACCCCGCCTGCTGTAACGCCCGTGGGCGCTGCGGGGTAATCTCTCATTAAACAAATAAATTCTACTTTCTTCGGCAGACTGACGACGCAGACAATACAGCTGGCTACTATAACGAAGAAAATAATGCGAAGAAAGTGCTTCAGGCGCTCGTCAAAATACCGACGGTGACCTACATGAGGCCCTAAACCGGCTGCACAATGTTTCTTTGGGCAAATGGGACGTCCAGGCCTCAGTACTGTAAAAAGGAAAAGAAAGCCCAGTCAAGAAGCAGAAACGGGTTTCTAATATACGTGAGCAAGAAAAGGGGAAAGGATATGCACTATGTCCGTTTAAGTGTCATGAAGGAGGAATTATTCGAGCGCAATTTCTGAAAAATGCTGTTTCAGTGCATATCAGGAACATTTTCTCATCAACCTTCAGAAGAAATGAAATGAAACTTTCAGAGCACCTAAAAATGTATGCTTGCTGCATTCAGTGAACTAGGTAAATAAGGATGCTCATAAAAGTATTTTTAACTTAATGTTTATAGCACTGAAGATGTTGTGACAAACCGAATGCTACTGTTGAATATTTTTGTTCTTGAAAGATCCTATTGCGCAATTATTCTAGTTCAGTCAATAGTACGCATAGCAAAGAGGATTGCTGTGAATTTGTGTTGTTCTGGCGAAAAGAGTGTTTTGTATATGTACCTTCCTCCAGTGCGTTTCTTTACAAGTATCAATTTTTCAACTTATTATCTTTCTTGTATTTTTAAACAAAACTTAGTGTACTTTATGCCAGCTATATGTATATATACAGTATATGTACCTTCCTCAGTGCGTTTTTTTTTTACAAGTGTCAGTTTTTCAACTTATCATCATTCTTGTATTTTTAAACAAAACTTAGTGGGCCTCATGCCAGCATATAAAAATTAAAATCAAGGATTCATACCTCGTGAGGAGTGAGTGAGGATGATTCAATGTTTCTCAATTTTAGTCATAAAAAATGGAGACACATTGAATCATCCTCACCCACACCTCACGAGGTACCCTCCCCCGTTAAACAAATATCCAAAGCACGGTCTTTATTTTAAGATATGTATGTTAATACCTCACTAAAATTTATTAGAAAACAATGTGATAACATTTAAATGCGTACAAAATAAACTAAAACAATGAAGAGCTGAATATAAATATGATAATGATTAGAACAATGTGGGGTAAGGAAACACAATAACATCTCCAGCACTCCTTGCCAAGTCATTGATTTAATCCAATATACGATGAAATTCGAGCTGCATAAAGAAATTTAGATAAAACAAATATATCTGGAAGCTCACATGTATAACCTAGAATAATAAAAGAAGTAGAACACGCAGAAACGACCAGGACCCTTCGCTCACATAGCTCATTTGAGAAAAAAAAAAAGTAATGCATTGAACTAGCCAAAATATCACGAAGAAAAAAGGAGCAGTTGATGTCATAGTACTAGAATATTATTTAAAAATGCATCAATATGTCGATTACTTATTTCCGCATTGGTTAATTTATGGGTAATTTTAAGTGCTCAGAAAAACCTTGAAGTGCCCCGAAATATTCACTCGAAAAAGTTATAGTAACGGCAAGCTTAAACAAAAACATAATGAAAACATACAAAAATCTGGCTTTACCTCAGTCTCCGTCAAGGACATTGGGTGGAACAATCTGACTCTGACGATCGAAACGACTTTGACTTTTGACCTGACCTTTGACATGAAAGTATAACAACAAGCGCAATTGAGCCAAACATGAGCTCTCACTCTTTATCTAGGTTTTGAAGGTTAAAGCCGCCGTAATGTATTTTGTGAGTTCGGCAGGCCGTTGACAGCGGTGATGACGAGTCAATTAGACCTCGGAAAGCAGTGCTTTCACGCTAAACGCGTTTCCCACCTGGCCGCTGTCAGAAAGCGCGGGTGTGGCATGTCGAAGACAGGCGAGCGACTTAAAAAACACGGAGACATAGTCTGTTTTATCTGTAAATGAGAAAAGATGTAGAGGTTCAACTATCACTGAACCAAGTTTGGCGAGCAGTAGTCGTCGGTCGCCGCTGCCGCTTTGCTCTTGGCTAGCTTTCGTGCTTGGTAAACTTCTCGGCAACGGGCTTGTTTGGTTCCTTGTTGTTAGGTGGTCCCGGTAGCCGTGTGGCAGCTGCGGTTTTTTTCTTTAGGGAGATTTCATATGTGTATGGCGTATTTTCCTAGGTTAAATAAGGAGCCGGGCAGATGGAACTTCATGAAAATAGCGACGTTCAGGGAAAGCGAGCATGTTTTGCTGCTGGAACTTTATGAAAACGACAATGTTTGCGGCACAATGCAAGAGTGTGTTGCAGTTTTAGCCGAGGCGCGATTGGCTGCGGCGATAGTATAGTGCTTTCCTGCCTAAGCACGGCGTTGAACACAACGATGGTTTCTGCACAGGGAAAGATGTACACGTCAACGTTTGCTGCATGTGCGAGATAAAACAACAAACGGCGCACGACTTTACGGCGCACGAGTTTTGGCGCCACCTGCAGAATCCCTGTCGTACCAAGGCAGAGAATAACGCGGATTGAGGAGAGAGGCGCAAACTTAAAGCAAAAGAACCAACGTACTAAAACACAGAACGCGCAGCCCTAGCGTTTTGATACTGTCATGGTGGCCACGGTGCGTGCCTGTGCGATAGGGCGGGAGTGCCACTTCTTATCATTTGAGTGTTTTAAGGCGAAAGACGTTAATGTGTCACACTCACGGCGTCTGGCGTCCTGTTTCATTATAGCTGTAAATCAAATGACGTCACCAACCGCAATGCTCAATCATAATTCTCCTTACCTACAACGAGGAAGGTAAGATAAATCCTGCCTCCACCGGGAATCGAAACCCCAACACTTGAATCACCAGCTGAGCGCTTTAACCAACTGTTCCACGACCGAGATAGTGAAATGAACTTCTTAATTATTTACCGTGTGGATGATAGTTATAATCAATACAAACTCCTTTTTCCACCGGGAATCGAAAATCTATCCCTTGGATCCACATCCGAGCGCTTAAACTAACTGCGCCACACAGTGTTTTTTTTTTTTTTACAGAAATGGTATTTTTTACACGCAGTTATGTACAGAAAGGGCCATGTACACGGACTATTTTCAAAGCACTCAGACGTTGCTGAGCTGTACAACAGAAAACACAACTGAAAGGTAAGAAAAGATAAACACCGTGTCACCAGCGAAAACCAGCCAGGTTGAAAGTCATTCTCTTCATAAATGTCCTTCCGTTCAAGCATAATTTCGGTAAAATTGATTCTAGGTGGAATAATCCTAGATGGGAAAACACCCGAGTGGCAACACTGAACCAGTTGTGCCACTCAGGGGTTTTGTTTCTTTATTGCCGGTTGGCAAAGTACATACAGGCATAAAAATTCTAGCCTAACTTTGGATAAAGCAATATATTAGATTAATCAACATGAAAATCTTTGTCAATCACATCCATCTACTCTGTATTATCACGTATTGTACAGATGATGGACCAAAGTACCATTATACCTTAACCATTAAGCCACGTTTCTACGGCAGGCGTACCAGATTGAAGCTTGAAGAAAGCAATTTGACAGTCGGCTTAACCGGCATCTTTCTAACTTCTTGTCCTGGGCCCCCACAATATATAAATTGATATAGCGGTACCGGTACAAAGAGGTTGAGCAAGTCCTTATACAGGTTTTACAGTACTAATTTACTCCACGAAAAAATGTCCAGGCAAAATTTGAAAGGAAAACACAGCTTCTTGTAAAAATCCAGTGACAGCGCGATTTCTGGCCGAATAACTAGGTACAACAAAGTCTGGTATCATATTACCTGTGCTCATCCCCAGCATTGTGAGCAACAAAGAGTGTTTGATGGAGCAAAAAAAAAAAAAAGAAATTGGGACACAACATGTCCCAGAAACAAGTTCATAAAAAGAGTAGTTCGCTCCCAATTTTAGCTCCAAATACAAACTACGAATACACTCTTCAGTCTCTGCACGTTCGAACAGGAGATGCATAAAAATTCACTCCGGGATCGTGAAACGCACGACATAATTCTCCTTGTCTACCTTGAGGATGATAGCAATGACAATGAAGCTGCAATTATGATAACGACGACCTCGTTAGCAATAATAATGACGGTTCATTTATTTGATAATGACATTGAGAGCAAACGTGATGCACCGATCGCGCGAGCAACCCTTAGGCTTTTGCATTTCTTCAGAGTAGATTCCACAGTGCTCTCGGAATTTTTAACACCCTAGACCGTATGTTGTGATTTATGAGGTCAGATTTTGCCCCTTTCCCATTGTTTACAGATTTCTTGTGAACTTATCTAAAAAGAGGTGAGCACGCTTTATACTGACGTGTATCTCCTTTATAGTGACATGCATCTCTTATATTCCGTGTACCTCATTTTACAGGTTTGGTTAGTGGCTTATACGTGTTGCCCCGCTGTAGTACTGCAGTGGTTAAGATGCCCGACTCATCCCTACCGCCGGCGGCTGCGTATCGATGGAGGTGAAACGGAGAGGCTGTGCGATATCAGTGCACGTTAAAGATCCCCATCTGGTCGAATTTACTCCGTACCCCTCTACTATGGCTCCTCTTTCTCTCCATCCACTTTCTCTCCCACCATCCTCCCTTCCCTTACAGCGCGGTTCAGGCGTACACGCAACAAGTGTGACAGATACTGCGCTTTTCCCTTTATTTTCACCCTGACTATACCCACTGCAGGGGGAAGTCCTCTCCCATATTTCTCCAATTAACCCGGTTCTGTGCTAGCTGCATCCACTTGACCCCTGCGAACTTCTTAACCTCATCCGTCCACCTAACTTTCTGCCGCCCCCTGCTACACTTCCCTTCCCTTGGAATCCAGTTTGTCACCCTAAGCAACCATCGGTTATCCTCTCTTCGCACTACATGTCCTGCCCATACCCATTTCTTCTTCTTAATTTCCACTGAAATGTCGGTAACTTGAGTTATTTCTCTGACCCACTCTGCACGCTTCCCATCTCTTAATGTCACCCCTAGCATTTTTCGTTCCATAGCCCTCTGGGTTATCCTCAACTTAAGTAGAACCCTCTTGGTTAGCCTCCACATTTCAGCTTCATAGGTGAGTACAGGTAACATGCAGTTGATGTATACTTTCCTCTTGAGCGATACTGGTAAGCTGCTAGACATAATCTGCGAGTGCTTGCCAAATGCGCTCCATCCCAATGTTATTCTTCTTGTTATTTCCTTTTCATGATCCGGATCTGCGGTTACTACCTGTCCTAAGTAGACATATTCGCCTACTATTTCCAGTACTTCGATACCTAATGTAAACTGCTGTTCCTTTCCGAGGCTGTTGAACATTACCTTAGTCTTCTGCATATTGATTTTCAAGCCTACATTTTTACTTTTCCTGTCTAGGTCATCAATCATTATTTGCAGTTCATCCCCTGAGTTGCTTAGCAAGGCAATGGCATCAGCAAATCGCAGATTACTAGGGTATTCTCCATCTACCCTTATCCCTAACTGCTCCCATTTCAAGCCTCTGAATACTTCCTCTAAGCAAGCTGTGAATAGTACTGAGGAGATTGTGTCTCCTTGCCTAACCCCTTTCTTTATTGAAATTTTGTTACTTTCTTTATGCAGGACTATGGTTGCTGTGCAGCCACTAAATATATCTCCCAGCATTTTCACGTACGGCTCGTCTATCCCGATTTCATGCCTGCATCGCCGCCCAGGTTTCAACTGAGTCAAATGCTTTTTCTTAATGAATGAATGCTGTGTATAAGGGCTGGTTATATTTCGAGCATTTTTCTATCACCTGATTGATGGTATGGATATGATCGATAGTAGAGTACCGTTTCCGAAAACCAGCTTGATCATTTGCTTGATTGCAGTCTAAGGTTATCCTGATTCTAATAGCGATTACCTTAGTAAATACCTTATATGTAACAAAAAGAAAGCTGATTGGTCTGTAATTTTTAAGGTCCTCGGAGTCCCCTTTCTTAAGAATGAGGATAATGTTCGCATTCTTCCATGGTTCCGGTACCGTCGATGACACCAGGCACTGCGCATACAGGGTGGCCAGTTTTTCTAGCACGACATCCCCCTCGTCCTTCATCAAATCTGTAGTTATCTGATCCTCTCCAGTTGATTTACCCGTTTTCATAGTTTCTAATGCTTTCTTGATCTCGTCCTTCGTCACTGGTGGAACGTCTGACTGTATTTCCCTACCGCCAATCTCATTACGGTCGTGACTATTCTGGCTACTGTAGAGATCTGTTTAGAACTCCTCGGCTACTTTGACTATCTTGTCCATATTCGTGATGACGTTGCCCGCCTTGTCCTTTATCGCATACATCTGGTTTTTGCCTATGCCCAATTTCTTCTTTACCGCTTTAAGGCTTCCCCCGTTCTTTACAGCATGCTCAATTTTCTCCATGTTATACTTCCTTATATCGGCCACTTTGCGCTTATTGATTAGCTTTGATATCCCGACCAATCCTATCTGGTCTGTTGGACTGGAAGCGTTCATACTCTGGCGTTTCTTAATCAAATCACTCGTCTCGTTAGACAGCTCACCGGTATCCTTTCTAACTATCCTACCGCCTACTTCTACAGCGCACTCAGTAATGATATCTCTGAAATTATTGTTCATTGCTTCTAGAGTAATGTGGCCATCCTTGGTTAGAGCTGAATATCTATTTTGTAGCGAGATCCTGAAATCTTCTGCCCTCCCCTCAACGCTAATTCGTTGATGGGTTTCTTTCTTACTAATCTGTTGCGTTCCTTCTACAGATTTAGGCTAATTCGGGACCTCACCATCCTGTGGTGACTGTATCGCACTTTCCCGATTACCTCTACATATTGCATATTATGGTGGGGGTTGAACACATTATGAAGTCGATTTCATTTTTAGTCTCCCCGTTAGGATGTTTCCATGTCCATTTCCGGTTCTTCCATTTGCTGAAGAAGGTATTCATAATTCTTAAGTTATTGCGCTCTGCAAACGCAACTAGTAACTGCCCCCTGCTCTTCCTAAAGCCAATGCCATAGTCACCTACTGCCTGGTCTCCTGCCTGCTTTTTCCCTACCTTGGCATTGAAGTCGCCCATTAGTACAGTATACTGCTTTTTTACTTTTCACATTGCCGATTCTACATCTTCGTAGAAGCTTTCAACTGCCTGATCATCATAACTACATGTAGGTGAATAGGCCTGTACAACCTTCAGTTTACACCGCTTATTAAGCCTAATTACGATGCCTGCCACCCCTTCATTATCACTTTATAACTCATCTATATTACCCGCTATATACTTATTGACAAGGAAACCTACTCCTAGTTGTCGCCTCTCCGGTAAACCTCGATAACACAGTGCATGCCCATCATTCAGTACAGTATATGCCTCATTCGGCCTCCTAACCTCACTAAGCACTATGACATCCCATTTCATGCCTTCTAATTGCTCTAACAGCACTGCTGAACTAGCTTCACTAGCTAGGGTTCTAGCGTGAACCAATTATTATGTATATAATTATTATACCTGCTAGTTAGAGTGTAATATGAACCACCAAGCCGTCCGATACTGGAGGAACAGCACAACAAAGGTGGAATTTGAATAAAACAAGAACAGGTGTCTTCACTGCGATTTCCCATCCATATGAATACACATCAATAGCCAAGATCGCAGCTTTCCTCAAGTAGCCCACATTCTTGTCGAGACCAATAAATGTGGCTTCACCATTGGTGCCTTCTTATTCAGAAATTTGCTGAGATTCGTTCCCTTGAGGCTACATTCCAGGCATCAGCCTTGCTTATTACGCATTCATACATTCAGCTACTCCACTGTGACACATGTTTTCCCACACTGAAAATACTAGACAACGAATTCAGCAAGTATAAACCAGCGTTCAAGAGTTCCGGCTCGTAGGCACCGCAGTAGTGTCACACCCAATAAGAACAAGGCAAGAAGGAACAAACAAAGCCTCAAACCCAAAAGGAAACCATCGACAAACAGTATTTACCTTGCGTGCCAAAGCCCAAGGTCCAATGCTGAAACTCCCCCTTACCCTGCAGAAGGCAGCCTTACGACACCTCACCGCTGATAAGGGGATCCATAAATAACGCTATAAACCGTATAATTGCGGAAGATGTGTCAGTGACGGCGAGCGCATCGCAACATGGCTTGCGATGCTAAAATCGCTGCGAAAATGTTCATAATACCACACGCGTATCAGGCACGGCTCTAAGTCGAATGTTAAGAACACAGGCACTTGTCGCTGTTACAAAAAACCTAGGCATACGTTAGACATATTACTCAGGCTATTGGAGACACAACATGGCATTTGTGTTGGAATGACTGCGATGTGCTGTAATACCTTAAACTTTCGGATCTCAATGTCCTAAACAAACATCAACAATGTGTTCTTGTGTCAGGCAAGACACGCCTTCTGCTCCAAAAGTGCTGCATTACAACATTAATTTTCGTACAGAGTTGTCCTTTTGTGTAGACCTTCTGTGACCATATTCAAGCGTAATTATATCATGGATTAACTTATTACCCAAACGAAGGAGTATCCTATACATAATGAAATAGAAACATCTGCAAGAGTGTCGTGCGTGAGTAAAAACAATTAGACAGAATGCGTGGCTTACACCCAAGCAAATGAACAGAAGAAAGCAGGCACCGTCGAGTAAGAATAAAAAAACCGCGTCCATGGACTAATAAATGGAGTTCGCAGATTATCCCAAGGACATCTTCGCCGACTTCGCTATCGAGCGCGGGGAGTGCATTTCGTGAGGCAACGAGACCTTGACAGGTTCAGTCGTACTTCTGCGCTTGACCGGCTTCTTGGGTAGCGGTAGCAGTGTGTCCTGCATGGCGCGCGTGCCGTCTGGAGCATGAGCGGTGAAAGATTGGAGGCCAGAAGTGAGTTGACCCTGCAGTACCCAATCTCCCAGACATGGCAAAGCCTGGGCGCCGACGGCGAACAGTGACATTCCCACAGCCGCGATGGCCAGTCTCACGTTGATGTGTCTGGCATCTAACAGTGCCGTGCTCGTCTGGCCGAGGCAGTCACCGATGCGACTGAATGCGAGGAGCCAAGCCAGACCGCTGCTATGTGCTGTGACGGGGTATGCGCCGGCCGCTTGTGAGGTGAACGACGAGAAGCAGATGGTTCCAGCTACGCGCATGAACACTACGAGACTATTCCGTATAAGGGTGTCTTTTTGTCTAGGCACAAAGATGAAGACTGCCAACAGTGTTCCGAAGATCAATCCAGAGGCCACCACGATCCGTCTGAAGCCGAAGCGCACAAGGCAAGGCACAATGAGCAAGAGGCCGATGAATGTTACTGCATAGTAAACGGCCGTGGTCACATCGTTGATGGGCAGTCCGATACTGTGGATAACGAATGTGTCATAGGCATAGCTCAGTGCCGTCGACATAAAAGCCAGAAGAACCGTGCGACCTCTGAGGTGCGAGCCGCACAGCCTGCCACGTTCAGTAGAGTCCCGGATGCCGGTCTGAGCCTGCACGTATTTCTGCATCATCTCTCGGCAATGTTGAAGCGACACCTTGTTGAGACTTGCTGCGCGCAAAGCGACACGTTCTGCTTCTTTGTCATGTCCTATTGCCAAAAGCCAGGCAGGCGACTCGTCGACGCTGTAGTACATGAGGAGTAGTAGGCACGTGGGAATCATCAAAATGAGCTGTAGTGCCGCCCAACCGGCTTTGTAAAGCTCTGCGAAGAACAGCGTAGTAGGAGTAAGGACTACCGAGAGCAGCGAGCCAACCGTCGTGTACGCAGGAATTCTTGAAGCGGGTGTGACTTCGTAAAAGAGAGCTAACATTGGTGGTATCAAGGCAATCACGGCAGCCAAAACTACAGCACGAGCGGCAACAAAAAAGGCGAAATCGTTTGGTATGCTGCTCCCAGTGCCTGCTATAAGAACCACGGGTATGGTGATGAAAACGACCGTCTTGCGGCCGACGCTGTCCGCCAGGGCTCCAACTACAGACAGTGAAGCCAAACTAGTGGCTAAGGAAACGAGCCTAACGACTTCGATGAGCCAGCGCCTGTCACATACCAGGTTCCATTCACTCACGATGTTGTTGCCGAATTGGTCCAGGTCAAACTCCCACGAAGAACACGGGATCACCCTGGCAGCGTCGCCAGCGTCCGGTGGGTCGCGCATCGAGCAACGGCTGACGTCTCCTCGTTCGTCGAGTGGGATAGCCATATTCTTCCACTCGACGACGCTGAGGTTGGCGAAGGTGTCAGGCCGTCGGCACCAGTGGTTCATTATGCCGGCGGTTAGACTGAAGCTCTCGTAGTGCAGGCCGTAGGTACCCAGAGATATGCTCGAACTGAAGAGAACCAAGAGCTGGTATACACCGTTTCCGTAAGGCAGCTGCCTCTCCGTATGTTCTGATGGTCTTGTAGCTTTATCTTCGTCACGGGCCCAGCGAAGTGGTCGGAACACTGACCGTCCCTGGCAAGCAGTCATTTCTAAGGACTTCTTCCTTCTTTTCAAAACCGCTTGCCAATTAAGCTGCGTAATTCCGTCTCCTTCTTCTTCTTCTTCTTCTTCTTCTTCTTCTCCCTCGTTATAATGGCGCATACCCACAGTGGGGTATTGGCCAGAATTTGTTGTAGGTGACATAATATAACTGATAATGTCTCCTCAACGGTAGGGTCCCGCAACTTCTTTCTCCTCACTGGTTGCCTCTTAGCGAGTTAAACGGCGATTGTTACCGAGAGACGTCTCTGAACGCGACCGAAAGGTGACATACACTCACTGAAGGCAGGAAATGATTACAGTGAAGCTAATTGGATAGTGCTACCATTGTCATGTCGTCACCTCGCGGTTCTGAAAACGGCTGGTTTTTGTGGCTATTCAGAATTAAAAACATCACATAATGCAACCTAAGGAGAACAGCCGCCTGGAAAGATCTTGGCGGTTTATTTTAACGTTGCGTTAAAGAAAAAAGATCAGAAAAAATAACACCTAAAGGATTCAAACCGATGTTTTGTTCACTGAGGGCTAAGGCAAGTAGCGTTTGTCCATTCCGCCATTTTTTTTTTCTTTATTGCCTGACTTTTGCAAGACAACACAAACACACACGAGACATTGATATAATAAGGCTTCCAGGGGCTGGCTTCGTCGTTCTAAAATTCCTTTAGGTTCTACCTTTGGCAACCACTCAGGATTATCATCGAAAAACTTCACAATCTCGATAAACCAATTGAGAGCATCGCGGAAAAAAATTCGTGCAGGACGCGCATCAGGATCACGGTGATATCCTGCCATGCGGGAACGCCATATACTGTGGAGGCCCATTAGCATGATTGAGTCATATGGAACCCCCTCCTCATTTTGCGTGGGTAAGTACCGTATTCCGTAAGGATTAATAGGTAAATTTTTCTTTATGGTTTTTTGAAGTATGTCCCAAAAATAAACCCCTTCCCAACAGTGAAGAAATGCATGATCTATCGTTTCTGGCTGTTTACAAATAAAGCGATGTGCACTCCATGGAAGAAATAAACCTATTTCTTGCAAAAACACTTTGACTGGCAAAGTTCCAGTGTGCAGCTTAAAAAAGAAAGTTTTAGCCACTGCCGGCACCTTCATTCTCTTTACCCTCTTCAGTACATTCCTGCCAGGGCCTGCCCTGTATATGGCCCCATAGATGGGCTCCGGAAGAACAACGTCGCACAAATCTTTGTACTTTTTCTTTTTCACATTTTATAAATATTCTTTTCAAAATCTTGCAGAAAGAAATTGGTCCATTTGAACAACTTCTCTAAAGTAACTAAATATACCTCCCATGTAACATTCGGTTGGCACAACAAATTCTGACGGTGGCAGACAGAGAACAAAAATGCATTATGAACGTCACGCAGTAACAGAAACGAGCTGAAATTCTGCCGAAAAAAAAAAAAAAAAACTTGCTCTATGCCCACGCCGCCATCCTTGACACTTCAAAATAAATTTGTGCGGCTGCATCTTTCCCATTTTGAAGCCCACACTAAAACCGCGAATATCCTATGTAGCTTCTGCACACTCAATCATGCACAGCGTAAAACTTGCATCACATACCACAGCATAGAAATGACGAAGAGGATACACACTGTGGCTCTGGGAAAAATCGATACGCCAGTTCCTTTCCACTTATCTGCCCTTTCCCGCGTGTCATGTGTGCATGCTCTCCAATATATCTCGCTATCACGATAGCCTTGTAGTGGCACGCCAAGGTACTTTGGCTCAGTCGTCACACAGGACACGCTTGCAAAATTATCAGGAGCACTTTGCCATCTACCATGCCCATGTGTTCACTGACAAGTGGTGCGTGCCCAGGACATATGCGCCAGGTAGCGTTCTATGAGTGTGCATAGTCTCCTCAAGTGCGCGAGCACCCCATGTGCATGTGGTACTTTGAGGTTTTCGGGTGCGTGTTCCTGCGTTTGTGCTGGCATGTGAGAGGGCAGAGTTATTTGCTATTGGGGCGGTGTTTGTTCAATGCCATGTGGTGTGTGTCCAAGACATGTGCGGCATGTTGCGTTTCATGAGTTTGTTAAGTGTGTGCATAGGCTCTTAAATAACTCGGACCACAAGTGAAACCTCACTGTATACTATGACATCATCACCCTTCATTTACACCCTAACTCTCCTTTAGCTCATCTTCCCCCCTTCCCCAGTGTATAGTAGCAGACCAGGGTCTCTTTACCGCCGGCCGACCTCTCCATCTTTCTTCTCATTAAATTATTCTTTCCCTCTCTCTCTCGCAAGGGAAGTATAAGATGCCACAATGCACACAAGTAATCAGGAAGACTACACGCGCTATAATACGAAGAGCTACAGCAGGCAATCCGCTGTCACTGTGTCAGGTTTGGAAAGTGTCTCATGTGTGTTAATACTGAATAGTTAATGAAACAAATTGTGGAAACAAATTCACTCGTTGACAAATACTCTTACTGCACGAAGTGAGCAGCGGTTACAGCTATTAGGCTTGAAATAGATTCGTAATCCACTTTTATAGTAAATATGTTATCAGCATCCTCTCAAACATAAAAATGTCCGAACGCCTATTTTGGAACATAAATTAATATTTGCGATGACACTGTATCAGCGAGGAGAAAACTGTATTTAAATGAGAAATGTTATTTGGAATTGTAAGTGGGGTTTTCCCATCTACATGATAATTTTTTTTTTCAGGTGTTCTACAACACGGCTAAAACTAATAAAGACATTTTGTATTAGAACTGTGTTACATTTCAAACGAATCAACAAAGACTTCGAAATTCAAAAATGCCGAGCTATTCGTACCATTACGCTAATTCAACATCATCATCAGTCGAACTATACCCACTGCAGAACGAAGGCCTCTCTCACATTTCTCAATTTGACCAGCTCCTGTGTTACTTGCATCCATTTTACCCCTGCGAACTTTCTTACCTCATCCGCCCACTTTCTGCCTTCCCCTTGTTAAGCTTTCTTTCCCTTGGAATCAAATTTGTTGCCCTTAGCGACCATCGGTTATCCTGTCTTCGCACTACATGCCCTGCCCATGATCATGCCTTTTTCTTGATTTCCATTAGAATGTCATTAGCCCGAGTTATTTCTCTGACCCACTCTGACGCTTCCTAAAAAGATGCAAGGACAAGCGCAAATAAAAAATACAATAATATACAGAAATGTGACCTGTACTTTAGGTCACCTGTGTGATTTAAGAATAAATGAGATGAATTTCTGAAAGTAGAAGAGAACCCACTGGAAATAAAAGGCAGATTAGAGCGTAATTATAAAACGACCATAACCAATCTGGAACAAGAAAATACAAGAATGTGTGTATACGTTATTCCGACATACCTGACTCTAAAAGGAAATGAGATATTGAACTGCACATAACGTTCCACAATACAAAACAAACTACAATTTAAAAGTATCTGAGCTGAATGTTCAACGCATCATGGAAATGGAGACATGGAAACAATTAAGGCCTGACATTTGTTCCCTCCCATTTCTCCAAAGTATTCTTATTCCCATTTCCGGCGCTGCACATTAAACTTTTAAGGCTCTGAGCTAGAACGAATGAAAACGAGCTATTGTACTCTGTCTCAATTGAATATTGGTGTGCACACTGCTGAAGTCTGAGCAGCTCTTGTCACATGCGGCAGTAGAGGGTGGAAGGTTCTGGAGACGATATGCAACTGCAGTCAAAAGCTCATCAAAAGCTCACCAGGCCACCGTGTGGACTGTGGTACTGATATGCTGACTCTTGATGTTATTTTCTGGAGAAGGTGCCAGAGTGGGTCCTTCACTAGGCTGAAGCTGACAAGCACTTTTCCCACGTTTAAATCGATGCCATCCACAACTTCCGCTGTGCCACCACAAGTTTGTTGCACGCTCTGCAGACGTAAACAGCGTCCTGTGTAACTCTGATCAAGTAAATTCGCATCCTTATGCACTGGATTGGAGATGAATTTAGCGTCTATTACGAATAATTTCCGTCACGGTTTCTTTCTCGCTTGCTATCAGAGAGAAGTTGATGAGTACTCTTCACTTGCGTGATTCTATTAAACAAGAACTCGTGGATATTTGATAAGCGAGATTCGTGAGATTCGCATTCAGAAATTTCATACGCACTCGGGCTCACTATTTTGAAAGTGTTTTGCAAATCTTCCCAGAAGTGGTCTTCATCTAAAACGACTAGTCTTACTTCTCATTATCCTTCGCACTTCGAGGATGATCGCCGTTTACAAAGCTACTTTATTTGTTCGAATACTTGCAAGAACCGTAGTATTGTCTGTCCAAATTGTTGTAGCATGCAGTGTGAAGGTAGTCTGATTTCCCTCGGACAGCTTTGCGGCTTCATTATAAGGTGTGCTACTGTCGTGACGCTGGGGCTAAGTCGACCCGGCCTTCACTTGGTAGCGTGCAGAGACTCCGGGTTGAAGAAGGATTGAATCTTCGAAGTTGGTGAAATAAGTACAAGCAGGTTTAATGGCACTTTGAGAAAACGTATTTACAAGATTATTTACAAGAAAAAGAAGGGTACGCCAGCAAAATGACAAGCGTTAAGAGTTGATAGCGAGAAGCGACTGGATGAGCCGTTTACCCAGGGCTCAGAGCCATTTCGTGCTCTGCAGCGTCCTTAAAACCCCCTATGTCCAGCCCCTCTCTGAAGATGCTGACCAACCAAACCCAGGGCACGCCCCTCAGATATCGGAATCAAATCGAACACATCACTGCACTGATGGTCTGAAGCACTGACTGGCCCGGCATTGTTTCGTTGAGCCTGGTCACTTGTTGGCGGGAAAAGCTTGGGAACGGCGAGGAGGTACATTTCTATTCTTCAGCCAAGAATCGATAGGCTGGTTCCGGCAAGTGGATTTACTTCTCAGAAACCCAAGTGCACGTGCGCGCCGCATACGGCTCCCAGCATTGTCCCTTTCCAACAATTGCAAATCTTTCCTGCATTCCCAGGAAATCCTCTAATGGCCGTAATCACCTTGCTCCTTTCTTGTCCTGTACGTCAGCGGACGTGTCACTCTGTCGTCTCCTTTGGACAGTAGACATTCCTCACTGAATGATAGCACTTCTCGACGGGAAGGGTGAACAATTGAACGAAAGCACTTCCGGCTATTTCCCGCAGGGGGACATTTCTTTGTGTTTTTCTAGACGTTCTCTTGACAGGGTCAATTTGGCATTTGCAGGGTGTCCACAAAGCAAAACAGGCTTACACAAAAGGATTCCTGGAAACAGGCTCGCTTAGCGCCCTTGTACCAACAGCACATATCCACAGCACTTATCCTATGCCCACAGGCGAACAATAGAGCGCGCAAGTGCGGATGATGCACGGTCGTAACAGCCTCCTCCCCCGCCAGAAGAGTCACGGAGGGCAGCAGTCGCGGCTGCTGCATGAAGAGACGACTTAATGGCCTGCACGTGAACGCTTGAAGCTCGCTGTTGCTTGTCGCGTTGTCTTGATTGTTGTAGGTCAAATTGCTTGAGCTATCTGAAACTCAATCACATGTCCAAGCAAGCACTCGGCTCCCGTCTGAAGAGACCAGATTAAAAGAAAACTGCCATCGTTGTTCGAGAAAAGCCCACACTCAAGACGTTAGGACCCACGTATGCCTAGAAAACCAAACGTGCTGCTTTACATAGTCACACATATACAAGCGCACGAAAAAAAAACTGATTATCAATTTGGATACTTGGTGAGGAACACCTCGGACTGCTTAGAAACAGCGGCTAAGCGCGTCCGCATTCCCATTTAACTTCCCCTTTTTGTATCTTATTTCAAAATTGTACTGCTGTAAAATCAAGCTCCACCTAAGAAGGCGACTGTTCTTCGATGTCGCAGTTTGCAGCCAAGCCAGGGGACAATGGTCCGTCTCTACGGTGAATTTGGCCCCTCCAAGATAGCACTGCAATTTTTGAATGGCCCATACAATGCAAGCGCACTCTTTCTCTGACGCGCAATAAGCCCTCTCTCTAGAACTGTTTTCTGCTCAGGTAGAGCACGGGGTGCTCATTACCGTCGTCATCTCTCTGGCAAAGAACAGCACCTAGCCCTCGATCACTGGCATCACACTGGACCGTGAATTCTCGGTCATAGTCTGGAGCTCGCAATACCGGACGGCTAATCAGCACAGCCTTCAGGTTTACGAAGGAGGCTTCCTTTTGTTCGTCCCAGACTACATTTGTCGGTTCTGTCTTGCGGAGAGCGTCGGTCAGAGGGCTGGCCAAAGCTGAATAGTTAGGGATGTAGTGATTGTAGTATCCAGTCAGACCCAGGAATGCTCGAATTTCCGTCTTCGTGCTCGGCCGCGGGTAGTCTGCTACCGCAGAAATCTTAATTTCGCTGGGTTTCCTGAAACCTTGACCTACATTGTGACCCAAGTAGTCCACGGTCGCCCTTGCCAGGCAACATTTCTCGGCCTTTACGGTTAGTCCAGCTTGACGCAAAAGGCTCAGTACAGCTCTTAGATGTACCATATGGTCCGCCCATGAGTCGGAAAAAACCGCAATGTCGTCTAAATAAGGCACCGCGAATGTTTCACACCCCTTTAAAACCCTATCCATGAGTCGGGAAAAACAAAATGGAGCATTTTTGAGCCCGAAAATCATCATTGTTGGCTGGTAGCTGCCCGTCGGAGTGACGAAAGCCGCGTATATGCTGGCGCGTTCAGTGAGCGGTACTTGCCAGTATCCTCGAGTAAGGTCCAGCGTAGTCACATATGCCGCTCTACTGACCTGTTCTACTCTCTCCTCAATATTCGGAATAGGATACACTTGATCCCTGGTGAGAGAATTTAGCTTTCGGTAGTCTACCACAGGCCTAGGGTCTTTACCTGGAGCTTCTACTAAGATCATAGGCGAAGCATAATCGCTTTCCGAGGGTTTTATTACTCCCAATTCCAGCATGCGAGTTACTTCCCTATCCAGAATTTCTCTTTGCCTTGGAGAGAATCGGTAGCACCTTGATCGCACTGGCAAGTCTGAAGTCAGCTCAATATCGTGATCAGTCAAATCAGTCATGCCTGGCCTGTCCATGAAGCAGGCCTCAAACTCTGTTATTATTTCGCCCAGATCGGACAGCTGGGATTTCTTTAGTTCTCCTCTCTGCTCCGTCTTTTTGAGAAGCTCCTGAGCGTTGCTTCCTTTTCCGCTGAGGCAAATCAAGTTGTCCCCCATCTCCTCGGGAAGGTTTAACGTTAGATTTACCACGGCTTCCCTCTGCACATAAGGCTTCATAAGATTGCAATGATAAATGCGTACTTCTTTACGCCTACCGGGAATTTTCACTGCGTAGTTAGTGTTAGAAAGCTTTGCAACGACTTCAGCCGGTCCTTCCCACTGTACTTCGAGCTTATTCTGCCTTGAACTTCTCAGCAACATCACCTGGTCCCCGATACAAAACGTCCTTTGACGGGCTGACTTATCATAGTACACTTTGGAACGAGCCTGGGCTGACTTCATGCTGCCTCAACGAGTTCCTTAGTGTTATGTAAGCGATTCAAGAGGTTCAGAATGAATTCTACTACTGTTGGGTCTTCTCCGCGCCCCTCCCAGGCTTCGCGCACCATTCGCAAAGGTGAGCGCAGTGACCTTCCGTACACCAACTCGGCTGGGCTAAATCCAGTGGATTCGTGCGGCACTGACCGCAAAGCGAAAAGCGCTGCAGGCAGGCAGGTATCCCATTCGCGCTTGTTTTCATAGCACAGTCCCCTCAGGACTCGTTTGAGAACATAGTGCCATCTTTCTACGCTGTTGCTCTGCGGATGATGGATCGAGCTATGCACTACCTTAATGCCGCATCGCTCGAGAAATGAGGTGGTGAGGACACTCGTGAAAACGCTACCCTGATCACTTTGGACCTCGGAAGGGAATCCAACTCGTGCAAACACTGACAGCAGCGAATCCACTACACTCTCGGACGTCACCTCGCGCAGCGGAACAGCCTCTGGAAACTTTGCGGCTGGGCATAACATAGTGAGGATATAACGGTACCCTGACTCTGTCACAGGAAGTGGCCCAACTACATCTATTACTAACCGGTGAAACGGCTCGGTAATGATTGGTACTAACACCATCGGAGCTTTCCACTTATCTTGCGCCTTTCCAACCCGCTGGCACGTGTCGCATGACCGTACAAAATTTTCCGTGTCCTTAAAACATCCAGGCCAATAGTATTTTTGCAACAGCCTCTGCTTTGTTTTCTTTATTCCAAGGTGACATGACCACGAGCTGCCATGGGAAAGTCGCAGTAAGTCTCCGCGGTACTTTTGGGGAACGACTAATTGGTCCCGCTCTACTCCGCGCTTATCCTTGAATAAGCGATACAGCACTCCCTTTCTCATCTCAAAAGAAATATTCTTTGCTGTCTTAGTGGCGCGGTGGCGCTCCCTTATCTCCTGTATCTTGGGATCATTGGCTTGCTCCATAGCTAAGTCCTCTCGGGTTCCACTCAAAAGTCTCGTGAGATTACTAGACACTGGCGGCAAGAGGTTACTCTCAAGAACGTCCTCATTCCGCGTCTCATCAAGCTCACTTTCAAGTTGACTTATCTGAGATGCCTCGCTCTCAAAGTTTTCTGACCCGCTATCTTCCGCATCGACCACTGTTTTAACTGCCGTTTCCTCCGCTGTGGATTCTTCTGGAATGAGCAGTGTAGCTAGTTCTCGCGCCTTTGAACGTGTTAAGGCTTGCACAACTCTGTCTCCGAAAAGGATGCCCCTCTTTCGCAGTAGCATGTCCGATTTGTTGGAGAACAAATACGGATAGCACTTAGGAAGCTTTCCTGAAACGGCAGCCTCGGTTGTCAACTTGCCGAAAGGGCCCTCGATGACCACGTTCGCGATTGGCAAGCACACACTCTGTTCCTCCACTACCTGGCGGATCCACGCACACTGTCCTGTATAGTCGGAAGGCGACACATACGCCGGATGGACAACATCCATCGTTGCGGCCGAATCGCGCAGTACCTTGCAAGGCTTCCCGTTGACTACTAGGTCATGCAGGTAGGGTTCTAAAAGCTGCATATTTTCATCGCAGTCACTGACATACGAGAAAGCAATCTTTTCTTTCCGGCAGTTGACGGCAATGTGACCCTGCTCATTACACCTAAAGCATGTGAGCGGCTTCCTAGCCTCAAGCTTATTCTTTGTGTTCTGCGCGTTGGTCACTTCCCCACTTTTCTCACTGCCGTTCTTTCTAGGGAATTTGCCTGAAGAAACCTTCATTTCTTCGTTTCCAACTCTAGCAAAGTGCCTTTCCTGACGGTTATTCACACTCAACTTGGGATTGCGGGGCCTATCCACTACTGGATTGTTGAATTGTCGGCGCGAAGCATACTCCTGAATGAGTTCAGCAGCTTCAGTTGCCGACTTAATGTCGCCTCGGTCCTGTAACCAATTTCTTTCTTTTTCTGGGAGGCAGTTATAAAACTGCTCCAAAAGAATTTGCTCGACTACAGCGTCCCTATCACTGTAAGAATCAGTGCTCTTTAACCACTCGCCCAAATTGACTCATAAATTATACAGGAATTCAGGGTAACTCTCGTCTCTGGACTTAGTAGCGTTCCGAAAACGTTGTCTGAACGCCTCGGCGCTAAGCCTATACTTTCTCAGAAGGCAAGCTTTGACCTTCTCGTAGTTGTCCGCGTCCTCCTTGCTTAGCCGCGCGACAACCTCCGCTGCCTCGCAGGGCAGAACCGTCAATAATCTGTGAGACCAAGTGTCTCGCTGGAAGGACAGTTTTTCGCAGGTTCGCTCAAAGTTAGCCAGATACAGACCGATATCCCCTGATATCATATATGGCTGCATGTACTTTGACATCTTGAAATCTGCCTCCTTGTTGAGACGAGGTACCGCTAGCTGGGGACAATCGCCCGACCTCTTGCTCAGCTCTAGTTCTAATTTCCGGAGCTCAATGTCTAGCTTCTTGTCCTCTTTTTCCCTCTCACGTTCGCGCTCCTTTTCCTCTTTTTCCCGCTCTTTCTGCTGTCTGAGCTGCTCCTCCTTTTTTTGGGCGATGAGGTTCCATGCTTCACTGAGCTCCTCATCATCGACTCCCAAATCTGTGATTGCCTTTATAATCAAAGGTTTTCGTGCCAAACCACTTGTATCAATTCCCAATTCATCACACAATTGCAACAGTTCCGGTCTCTGCAGCTTTTGTAGGTCCATGATCGCTCCGAGTGTCGGCTACTTCCAAAACGACTGTGCAAACTACCAAACCTAAAGGCGTTTCCACACTCTCTTTACCAGTTCTAAAATCTAACCCTGTTCTAGAACCTGGTCCACATCAGAAGAAAAGCCAAGCACTCACCCACGTATGCGATCGATGTTCCGAGCTGCCCTCTTGTTGGCCGATTGTTGCTCCTGCTTGTTGCTTGAGATGCCACCTCCGATCACCAGATGTTGTGGCTTGTAGATTCTCATCCACCTCGAATCACCAGATGTTGTAGCTTGTAGATCCAGATCCCAACGCTGGTCACCAGTTGTCGTGACGCTGGGGCTAAGTCGACCCGGCCTTCACTTGGTAGCGTGCAGAGACTCCGGGTTGAAGAAGGATTGAATCTTCGAAGTTGGTGAAATAAGTACAAGCAGGTTTAATGGCACTTTGAGAAAACGTATTTACAAGATTATTTACAAGAAAAAGAAGGGTACGCCAGCAAAATGACAAGCGTTAAGAGTTCATAGCGAGAAGCGACTGGATGAGCCGTTTACCCAGGGCTCAGAGCCATTTCGTGCTCTGCAGCGTCCTTAAAACCCCCTATGTCCAGCCCCTCTCTGAAGATGCTGACCAACCAAATCCAGGGCACGCCCCTCAGATATCGGCATCCAATCGAACACATCACTGCACTGATGGTCTGAAGCACTGACTGGCCCGGCATTGTTTCGTTGAGCCTGGTCACTTGTTGGCGGGAAAAGCTTGGGAACGGCGAGGAGGTACATTTCTATTCTTCAGCCAAGAATCGATAGGCTGGTTCCGGCAAGTGGATTTACTTCTCAGAGACCCAAGTGCACGTGCGCGCCGCATACAGCTCCCAGCATTGTCCCTTTCCAACAATTGCAAATCTTTCCTGCATTCCCAGGAAATCCTCTAATGGCCGTAATCACCTTGCTCCTTTCTTGTCCTGTACGTCAGCGGACGTGTCACTCTGTCGTCTCCTTTGGACAGTAGACATTCCTCACTGAACGATAGCACTTCTCGATGGGAAGGGTGAACAATTGAACGAAAGCACTTCCGGCTATTTCCCGCAGGGGGACATTTCTTTGTGTTTTTCTAGACGTTCTCTTGACAGGGTCAATTTGGCATTTGCAGGGTGTCCACAAAGCAAAACAGGCTTACACAAAAGTATTCCTGGCAACAGGCTCGCTTAGCGCCCTTGTACCAACAGCACATATCCACAGCACTAATCCTATGCCCACAGGCGAACAATAGACCGCGCAAGTGCGGATGATGCACGGTCGTAACAGCTACCAAGTCAGAATTCTTGACGTACTTAATCCTCATTTTCTTCTTACTAGGTTCAGGAATAATAATAAGCAAACTATGTCGCACGACAGAAAATTGCTTGGACATAACACCGCAACATGTTGGCGGTGAGGTATTGCTGCCTTACTAACGCCCAAAAACTGCCTTCATGCTCTGGAATTTTCTCTCGCCAAGGCAAAAGCTTTCTGCCTTTCAAGTGTTTCTGATACCTTGGAAATGTTTCCTTCTATATACTTTCCAGTGTGTCTACGGTCACACATTTCCACGGCACTGTTCCATGGCAAACCTCATGCAGCCCACTTCGCGCACTCTTGTTGAATAAACAAAGAAACGCCCTCCGCACAGCTAATTTTCTCTCCAGCTTGCGTTATATGCGGAGATACTCAGCCTCCAAAAGCCTCCCCTGATGGAGTGCTTTGACGGCGACAGAAATTCCGGCCGGAGAAGTTTAAAAGCCTCCCGTCAGTAACTTATCTCCATAGGCTACAAAGCTGCCTCATTGCAGTGCATATCGCTTGTGCCAGGACTCCATCTAGAGTGATTTAGGGCTGTGGTCTGACTCGGTAAAGAAATATTTCTTGTTCGATGATGACCTAAATACCTACAAGGATATCCTAAATCATTACAAATTAGGCAGAGCAATATTTCCAAAAGCGTGTAAGCAACTCTCCAAACGCGAGGAGATTATGGGATGTAAGCTACAAAGTGGAGTATTCCCGAACCGCCAGCTTTACAGCAAGTGGCACCCAGAAAATTTTAGCCCCAGGTGGAAAGGTTGCGATGGCATAGCGGACTTGATCCACACTATATGGAAGTGTCCTAGATTTGGAGAACCTGACAGAACAGATGAGTCCTGGGAGGCGCTACTTCTCAAACAGCACGAAAAAAAGCAACGTGAAGTCATCCGTCTCACCCTGGCCGCTGCTTAGATCCAAGAGATCCAGGCCGACGGCTGAGGGGGAGTACATGGCTGGGACAGAGCTAAAGTGAGCTACCGCGCCAAGCAGAGCGAAAACGGGAGCCATTACCTGATGTATAAATAAACAGTTTTGCTTGTTATACCGGCTACGTTTACCACATGGCGGCAGCGGCGGGATAACCAACGCAGCGTGAAACCCAGAAGGACAGCGAGCCCAACGTAAGCGGCCGCAGCGTCATACCAGACACTCGCGGCTCGAACAAAGAGCGCTCGAGCGGCACTCCGAGAATGACGTTCAATCCGCTCGCCGTGGAACTGCCGACAAAGCTCGATTTCCGCAAGCCAGAAGATTGGAAACTTCGTATTCAGATATGTGGCGCAAACAAACACACACAGTATAAGATACACTACACACATCTTCTCCTGTGTTTGTGTTTGTTTGCGCCACATATCTGAATACGATGATGCACCAACTCGCCCCTCAAGCCGTTATTTTAAGATTGGAAATGATGGCACCGCAGGTGGGAACGCTACCGACTCATCTCCGGTCTGACAGAACTGGACGAGATGACGCAAATCAACACATTACTCTACGCCATGGGCGAAGAAGCGGAGGACGTGCTCGCTGCTTTGAAACTGACAGAGAGTGCTTTTGAAAAGCATTTCCTACCTCGAAAGAATGTCATCTATAAAAGAGCGCGATTTAACTCTCGAAAACAAGAGCAGCATGAAAACGTCGACGCATTTGCGACTGAACTGTTCAAGATGGCCGAAAGATGCGATTACGGAACTCTCAAAGACGAACTGATTCGGGACAGGCAGGTGGTCGGCTTGCGAGGCGTAAAACTCAGCGATAGACTGCAGCTTGACGCAGAACTCACTCTCGAAAAAGCAACCACAGCTGCCCGCAATTCAGAGAACGTTAAACTTCAACACAAGGAAATTCGCTCCATCGAACAGCCAGCTCTCGACATGGGAGAAGTTTGCGGCCAGACAAACGTCAAAACTCGCCGGAACGAAGCGATGGTGCCTTTCAAGTCGCGCCCTCAACGTACACACTAGACGGGAGACGAACGCTGCAAGTGGAGTGGTGGTGTGCGTGACCACACGAAGACACAGTATCCCTCGATAGACGAGACGTGCAACCAGTGTGGAAAAGAAGGCCACTACGCCCGCGTCTGCATGTCTAAGCCGAAGGACGAGACCTCGAGTATCCGACAACGACCTAAAGATCTCGGAGAGCTATATCTAGGCGAAATCAAAGTGGGAGTGAACACGCCGTGGAGGATTACTGCTACCGTGAACAACTTGCCTTTTACCTTCAAGGTCGACACCGGCGCGGATGTGACTGCAATCGCACACGACCAGTACGACAGAACCGTCATGGGACCCATCAAGTCAACGCAACAGCTGTTGATAGGCCCAGACCAGACAGCGATATCCACTGTTGGCTACATCGATGCAACAGTCACCTGGCGCAACACTGAAGTCCAAGAAGCAGTCTTCATCTTCAAAGTATTAAAAGAACCGCTGCTCAGTCGACAAGCTATATAATCACTTGGGATTCTACAGCGCCCTCTTGAGCTAGACGAAACCCTCGCACAATCAACTGATGTCCCCAACTTCTTGGCGTCATACCCAAAGCTAATGTCTGGGCTTGGAGTCATGAAGACTAAGTACCGCATCAAATTCAAAAAGGATGCTGAGCCATACGCAGTCAGTTATCCTAGGCGCGTACCTCTTTCACTGCTTCCACTTGTGAAGAAAGAACTAGAAAGGTTGGAAGACTTGGGAGTCATCCAGAAGATCGAGCGAGCAACCGAGTGGTGTTTTCCAATAGTTGTCGCACGAAAATAGAACAATGAGCTGCGCATCTGCGTGGACTATAGTCAACTCAACCAACAAATAATACGCGAACGTGTGCTCATGCCTACGGTGGACGAGTGTCTTGCAAAATTAGCAGGTGCAAGTCTTCAGCCGCCTAGATGCACGAGCAGGGTATTGGCAGGTGCCACTGTCCAAGGACTCTCGCGAATACACAACCTTCATCACACCAGTTGGCAGGTACCAGTTCCTGAAGCTTCCCTTCGGAATCTCCACAGCGCCAGAGTTCTACCAACGAGAAATGCTCCGTGTGCTCGAAGGACTAGATGGTGTGAGTTGTCTACAAGATGACATCATTGTCTCAGGGAAGACAACTGTGGAACACGACACCAACCTACTGCTAGTACTGAGGAAGCTGGAAGATGCAGGTGTTACCCTCAACATCGACAAGTGCTCCTTTCGACAAACAGAAGTAACATTCTTAGGACGCGTCGTAAACTCAACAGGAGTCAGCGCCGACCCGGAAAAGGTCAGGGCCATAGTCCAGCTCGACCCACCATGTGATGTGCCAGAAGTCAGGTCTTTGTTGGGCTCTGCAAACCTCCTAGCGAAATTTCTTCCAGAGCTAGCAGACTTCACGAAGCCTCTCAGAGACTTGCTCCACCAAGACGCCGACTGGCACTTGGGCCCAGCTCAGCAGCAGAGTTTTGACAAACTCAAGCAAGCTCTAAGCAGGACGCCGATTCTCACTCACTACGATGCTCAGTCGCCTCACACAGTGTCTGTGGATGCTTCCTCATACGGTCTTGGGGCTGTACTTCTACAGCAGTCGCACGAAAAGCTCCTACCTCTGGCATGTGCATCACGCTCCCTTACGGATACAGAACAAAGATATGCCCAAATCGAAAAGGAGGCAGTGGCAATCACATGGGCTTGCGAACATTTCCGCAAATACCTTCTGGAATCAACCTGTCACGTGGAAACGGACCACAGGCCGTTAATACCACTGCTTACGACTAAACGACTTGACAAGCTGAGTCCTCGCCTTCAACGTTTCAGGATGCGCCTTTTGGAGAACGACTACACCATGTCTCACACTCCCTGCAAAAAGCAGTACACAGCTGACCTTCTGTCCCGGAAGCCATCTGGGAAACCAGCAGACAAAGAACTCTCGAGAGTGCAGTGCGCGAGTTTGAAGAATTAGCACTTGAACAGCTCCATGTTTCAAACCAAATGCTGGACAGAATCAGGGCAAGCATCCAGTCAGACGAAACACTTTCCAGGGTGGCTACCTTCTGCACTACATCATGACACACTGTGCATGGGCTGTCACCTGACCTGAAAAGGTACGTCGAGGTGGCTAGTGAGATATCGCTCGTTGATGGTCTGCTATTCAAAGGCGACAGAATAATCATCCCGCCAGACATCAGAGTAGAGGTTCTGGAAAAACTCCATGCAAGCCACTTGGGCTCAACGAGGTACCGAGCGAGGGCAAGAGAATGCATATGATGGCCAGGCATAAGCAAGCACATTGAAGACTACGTGGAAAAGTGCCCAACTTGCAGAGAGCACACAAAGCCAGAAACAGAACCCCTGCTTCTAACCCCATTGCCAGCACACCCTTGGGACACAGTCGGCATGGATCTCCTCACGCTGGAGGGGAAACAGTATGTTGTAGTAGTAGACTACTACTCCCGATTTTTCGAGCTAGAAGAGCTGCCGAGGACAGCTACAAAAAACGTAGCCCTAGTCTTGGAGGCAATGTTTGCTCGGTACGGTGTTCCACGGACAATACGCACAGACAACGGGCCGCAGTTCACTTCCACAGAGTTCAAAGAACTAGTGCATCACTGGGGAGCCTCACACACAACCTCAAGCCCTTACTACCCGCAGAGCAACGTTATGGCTGAGAGGGCTGTGCAGACAGCAAAGTAGCTTTTGAGGAAGTCTTCCAACATACACGAAGCGCTGCTTGCCTACAGGGCCACACCCAGCGTGGAAGGGTTTTCACCAGGAGAACTCTTAATGGATCGTCGTCCGAACACCACAGTACCAACCACTTCGAAGCTGCAAGCCCCGAAGTGGGACGACAGCGAATTCAGACAAAATAATGAAGCCTACAGAGCTCGTGCAAAACGATCATACGACACCCGGCACAAGGTACGGAGCCGAGAGCGCTTACCACCAGGCACAGCGGTGCGCATCCTCGCTGGAGCTGCATCGCACGGCGTGGTAACACAGCCAACATCAGAACCAAGGTCCTATGTTGTACAAATCGACAGAGGACATGTAAGACGTAAAGCAAGACACCTGCAGCCGTTGCAGGACACGAGCACAACAAGAAGTGGACGTGTTTGTAAGCGACCAGAACGCATGGACCTGTGAGATCGAGCCTTTCAAGAAAGGTGGGTGTTTTGGGATGGATGGTTGGATGGATGGATGGATGGGTGGATGGATGGATGGATGGATGGATGGATGGATGGATGGATGGATGGATGGATGGATGGATGGATGGATGGATGGATGGACGGACGGACGGACGGACGGACGGACGGACGGACGGACGGACGGACGGACGGACGGACGGACGGACGGACGGATGGATGGATGGATGGATGGATGGATGGATGGATGGATGGATGGATGGATGGATGGATGGATGGATGGATGGATGGATGGATGGATGGATGGATGGATGGATGGATGGATGGATGGATGGATGGAATACAGGCGCCGCTAACGACAGCGCCCCAAGCGACAAGCTAACCAGGCGGACCGCCGGGAGACCCCGGCATGGGCGACCGCGCCAAGCAGAGCGAAAACGGGCGCCATTACCTTATGTATAAATAAACAGTTTTGCTTGTTATACCGGCTACGTCTACCACATGTGCAAATAAATGTTATTTCTCTCTCTCTCTCTCTCTTTCTCTCTCTGTCTCTTGTGATGCTTGCTGCTGTGGAGCAAAACCTAAAGTTTTGCTAGCTGCGCGACTGCAGCATGCACTCCTCCCCTTGCGGCGAAATTCTGCAGAGCTCACCTGTCGCGACGCCGGCACGGTGCCAATTGACTGACCGTCGTCCAACCCGGGCTGCACACTGTTTCTTTCTTCGTGCTGTTCGCGCCCGGTGTTCTCGTCTACTCTGGTTCGCGGCGGTTACAAGCAGACGCCCGACGACTGCACCGCGGACCGGTTATGTCTATCGGTGCGCAGTTTTGTGATGTTTGAAGCGGCGTTGCAGCTGTGTAAAAAGCGGGATGCACTTGGTTTGCTTGCCAATGACAAGTCTTGCTTGTCTCAAAAGACTCATTCACACTTCCACATGCAGGTGCAACATCAGTGCAATAGGTGAGCACTATACAGCAATAAATGCGAATAGGAATGATACATATCCTACGGAAACTCAGAAGAATAAGTAGGCGACGTGCCCCATACAACATGTATTTCTAGTATCTCGGCTTTCGCGCCTATTGCATGTTTGATTGTATAAATCTATAACCTTCGTATTCACTTGTAGTGTTCTCTTTATATATTCATATTCATAACAATATATTCATAACAAACAATATATTCATAACCAACCATGTCAAGTGCTCCCCAGTTTTGATATTGAATATATTTTTAACAAATTGTTCAAGGAACTTAAACAATTTTCTGTGTCCCAGAAGTTTTTACGCTTGTTTGTAAACTGGTCTGTGTGGCAAACGAACCTTCAAGCAAATTTGCATTTACTCCGCCCTTGTGAACCGGTAGCGCGTGCATTTGAAAAGGCGAAGATGGGAGACGCCAGCCACCATATATAAAAAGTTTATTTGTACACATGGAGTAGTAGCTGTAACCCTGCAGAGTACAGCTATCCGTACAACCATCCCGTTGTGATCGCACAAAAGCGGTGCCCCATCTAAACGTACTGAAGCAGGGTCACAGTAGGAGTTTAGGAGGTTGAAGACTAAAGGCTGATCATTGGCGAAGAATTAAACTGGCGAGAAGAGCCCATAAATACGACCGCGTGTACCAAACATGTTTGTGATGCATCATTACAGTGGCGCCTCTTAAATTCCTACGTCATTAAATTGTTCCACGCCACAAACGTCGTCTGATATTTTTGAGTATATTTGTAACCGAGCCCAAGGACGTTTTTTCACCATATATATATATATATATATTGCGATGTGGATTTAATAGTTCGTTTGAACGTCTAGCGCTGCCAGTAATTCGGGCAGAGCAGGGTCGAATTGCCATGGCCGCAGGGCACAGCTTCAGCACGAGAGATGGGCGCCGGAGCCAAGCGATGGTGATGGCGATGCCGCAGCATTTTCCGTTCTTTGTCTTCTTTACATTTCCCCCACGATCCGCCTCTGCCATGGGCACCTGCCAATACCCGGAGCGTAAATCGAGTGAGGAAAAGAATTCTGCGCCTTGCAAGCAGTCTAGGGCATCGTCGATTCGTGGGAGGGGGTACACATCACGGCGAGTGATTTTGTTGAGACGGCGATAATCAACACAAAATCGTATGGAGCCATCCTTCTTTTTAACTAGGACCACAGGAGACGACCATGGGCTACAGGATTCTCTAATTATTCCGCGTTGGAGCATGTCATCGACTTGTTGGGCAATAACACGGCGCTCAGTCGGCGACACACGATACGGCCGCTGATGGAGAGGTGGATGAGCGCCAGTGTCGATGAGGTGGGAAATGGTCGTCGTGCGGCCCAAGGAAGATTGCGGGATGTCGAAGGAGGAGCGGAATTGGTGTAGAAGGTCAAGAAGTTGCTCGCGGTGGCGCGGCTCTAGAGCGCTGTCCACAGAATGGTCAAAAAGGTCCCGCTGTAGCGGATCGGAAGCCACACGAGTTGGGGTCAAGGCGTCAACTTGGCAAACAGGGAATGACACATCATCAAAGGCGAACAGAAGGTCCACGGGATCGATGCGGCCAAGGCACTCCCCTTCGATCAACATAGCGGGAGACGCAAGAGGATTGGCTACCAGAAGTGTGCTAGCGCCGTTGTTCATGTCAAGGACGGCAAACGGCAGCGGTAAGTGGCGGCGGCGGCAGACAACGTTAGAGGGCACAAAGAGGACTGTCGCGGCGGTGGTAAAAGAGGCAGTGAGGGGAACCAGAACAGCGCTTCCGGGTGGGATGGTTGTATCATGAGCTACGAGGAGTTTGGTCGCAAAACGAGGACACGGCTCGTGGAACAGGGCATCAGACGGTGCATCACTCGATTCAATGAGCTCTACTTGAGGACTGGCGCAGTCAATGATAGCATGATGCTGGGACAGGAAATCCCAGCCGAGAATGACGTCATGAGAACATGTGGGGAGAACGACGAATTCGATGATGTACAAGGCTGCAGCAATGACGACGCGAGCAGTGCAGATAGCTGTCGGCTGTATACTGTGAGCGGATGCGGTACGAAGCGATAGTCCCTCGAGAGGCGTAGTCACTTTTCGGAGGGAGCGGCAGAGTTTTTGGCTGATAACTGATACAGCGGCACCGGTGTCGACGAGCGCAAGAGTATGAACACCTTCAACGATGACAGCAGTAACATTCGCGGGATTAAGACGAGGACTTTGAAATTCTGTCGAATACGCAGTTCGTGCCTCGCGAACTGCGGCGGTTAGTTTTCCGGCTGAGTAGCGGGTCGTCGGCGCATTGGCGAAATGGAGCGGCGACGTGGTGATGGCGAACGACGAGGCAGGAAGTCCGGAGGGTCAGGGGATGCTGTTGGATGACCCGATGGGACGGGGAATTGGGGGGCCAAATAAGGTGGCGCAGGCCGCGCAGCAAAGGCCATATTTATTCGGCGCCGGCAGTAGCGTGTAGTGTGCCCAGGGATGCCGCAGTGGTAGCAAATAGGCCTGTTGTCTGCAGTGCGCCATGGAGATGGTGTCTGACGCAAGGGGGGAGCAAACGCTGTTGGTGCCGAACGCATAGGGGGCGAAGCATAGGCATATGCTGGCTCAGGAGGTGGACTTGAAGTAACTTCGGCATATGAGCGACGCAATACCTGGGGAGGAGCCGGCGCGAATGCTGGAGCATAGGTCAGTGGCGCAACGCCGGACGATGAAATTGTGGGCGTGGGGAACGGCATTGAGGGTGCGACCGGAGGTGATTGAGGAACAGAATTAGGGAGGACTTCAGATACATGCTGTTGGATTGCACGGCGAAGCTCCGGAACAAGGCCAGTTGGTGACGACTCCTTAACATATGGCTGCAGGGACAGTTGTCGTGCGACCTCCTGACGTACAAAAGCCTTGATGTTTTCAGAGAGGCTAGATGACTCCCTCTCCGCGGCTAGTCCAGCAAGTGATGCTTGAGGCTGGCGAATCAAAACACGCTCCTTGCGGAGTTCGTCGTAGCTTTGACATAGGTCGTAGATTTCCTTGACCGTCGTGGGGCCTTTGGCGACGAGCATGTTGAAAGCGCCGTCATCAATTCCTATGAGGACATGACGTATCTTAACGGCCTCTGTCATGGTCGGGTCAACGCGACGACACATATCAACAATGTCCTCAATGTAACTGGTGAACGTTTCACCGGGTAGCTGCAGTCGCGACCGAAGACGCTGTTCCGCGCGGAGTTTTCGGACGGCGGGGCGGCCAAAGACATCAGAAAATTTCGTCTTGAAACTCGCCCAGGTAGTAAAGTCAGACTCGTGGTTTCTAAACCACAGATTAGCGACGTCGCTCAAGTAAAAGATGACATTGGTGAGCTTACGGTTGTCGTCCCAGTTATTGTGACGGCTGACCCGTTCGTAAGTGGTCAGCCAATCGTCGACGTCGTCATCGCTGCTTCCACTGAAGGTAGCGGGGTCCCGTTGACGAATCGCACCTGTGCAGGTGACGGGCGGAGGTAGGTGCAATGAAGTCGGCTCCGTCATTGGTGTAGTCAACGTTCTGCTGCGAAGTTCCAGGGCGAGATGAGTACAGGGAACCTCAGATTGACCTCCACCAAGTGCGATGTGGATTTAATAGTTCGTTTGAACGTCTAGCGCTGCCAGTAATTCGGGAAGGGCAGGGTCGAATTGCCAGCCGCAGGGCACAGCTTCAGCACGAGAGATGGGCGCCGGAGCCAAGCGATGGTGATGGCGATGCCGCAGCATTTTCCGTTCTTTGTCTTCTTTACAATATATATATATATATATATATATATATATATATATATATATATATATATATATATATATATATATATATATATATATATAAGGAAAAAAAACTGAAAGAAAAGACAAATTTTGGGGCGTGGCAACGGCTGATTGGCTTTTTTTTCTGACACTCTAAAACGGAGCACGTAACACTCAAACACTGTCTAACCTGGCTAACCAAAGTAGTTGACAAGCTGGAGATAGAATAAGGAGACTAGACGAATATGCATGCCCAGCAATCAACCAAGCGAAGAATTTCACGAGCGTAGACCAAGGAGTTTAGAACCTTCTTGGCGTAGACCAAGGAGGTACCTGATCCTTAGACAAAGGCGCTGGACAGCTGCTAGCTAAAAAAAAAAAATGACACCTAAAGCAATCGCCAAAGAGCAGTGTCCTGTTGCAAAGGACAGCCCAACGCATGCACCAGCTAGGCCACTTTGATATATTAATTTAGGCGCTAAACTTCATTAGCGTGTTCTGAAATCTTTGAACTCATTTTTCTCTGTTTACACATTTTGAAAGAGCAATGTCATCAGGAAAACTATCCTTTCTAAACTCTTCCGCCAAACGCTGCTTTCAAGGTGGTTTCTGAAGTAAAATTTTGTTGGGAAGATTACTTTTTGGACTATAATTGTTCTATTAAAAAAATGGTCAAATATGCGCGACATGCAATTACAAAGGAAATAAATGAAGTCCTTTTTTAAGTGCTCCGATTATTACAAGAATGTCATAAAAAAAACTGCAATTTGTCTTATCCTGCACAATGGAGTACCTAGAAGTTATCTAAGCCCGAACGGCTAATATATCCTAATTATTTTTTTATATTATAGTTTTCTTAAGCTGACACGCATAATTACTCATTATGGCAGCTGCTACTTTTTTTCTATTTGGGCCGGGGTGATGAAACTTAGAATATATTCTAATAAAAGGAAGATAAGCCGCCACTGAAAATTGTATTGAAATTGATCAGACAGTTCAAAAGTGGACCCTTTAGCCCCACAGTCTTGGGAGGCAATAAAACACGTAATTGATGCTGTCAGGGCAGCCGAATGCTCAGGACAACCAATCTGTGGTAGTACACCGCCATTTGGCAGTAAAATCTCTACCACAACTTTTGCATACAAGCGCGTCAGACTGAATGCATGAGTAGTTTGTTTTCAAGGGTCTCCCCATGCATACAGCTTTTTACAAGCTGTATGGGGAAGATCCTTGAAAGGCCTTAAAATCCCACTCCTTATTGGATGCCTCCGAGGCAGGCGACAAAACCAACGAAACGAAATGCAGCCGCGGAGCGACTGACAACTACTACGACTCGGCCGAAACCCGACTACAGAAACCCGACGCATTGCAGAAGTAGGGTGGCTAGCAGAAGCTTACCGCGCCGCTAACAGCAGCGCCACATAGCCTCCTGAGGCGATCTGCTCAATCAAAAGGCGCGATACATGGGAATGTAGAGTGAGCGCCGATTCTGTGTGTACGCAACTTTTGCTTTCGTTCTTTTCTTCCAGTGGTTAGGTAGGACGAGTCTGCCGAGTCTGCTTCTTCGCAGCGGGCTGCAGAGATTTTGCAATCACGCGCGCCCACACACACGCAGTTTTGTAGTGACGGGAAAGAAATATCTCAGGGCGCGTAAACGTTGACGTTTGGAATTAAGCTGTGAAATTATACAGGATGCTACTTAGCTTATGGACAGATAATTTTCCGTCACTATAATGTTTCACATAAAGGACTTAACTTAAGGTACAAAAGCGGCCTATTGAGCCCTGTGCTTTAACGCGCTGTGAACAGAAGCAATCAGATCTTTAGTGCTCCCTCTGCTGCCTCTCAAGCCAAAGTAGTACAACCTCACTGCTAGACAAAAAAAGGGAAGAAAGCGTCCATAGAGCTCTGTATTTTACTGAGGGCAGCTCCAAGCCGTCATGGTTTGAGACCGCTTTGGATAGCCTGCCCGCCCCTCCATTCATCCTTTCCGCACTGATAAAAGAAAAAAAGAAGAAAGTGTACCTGCAGCTTTGCGCTTCGGTCACAGGACGGGACGCTTCCCCTCCTCCAGCTCGAAGCCGCGCTCCGACAAGCCTATGCAACAAAACTAGCCCACAACAATTGGCAACGCTACTGCGAATCGCGAATCGCTCAAGGGTACATTCGGTACTTGCAAAACATGGACCATCCTAAGGAACCTAACTGACCCCGCCAAATCCAAATCAGAAGCAAACAGAACGCTTAAACGCATCGCCCACAACTATCCGGGGGACAATGAAGCATTACTCAAAACCCTAATAGACAAATGCATGGAAACAAGTGGAAATGCTACCCCCCCCCCCAACTTTTTTTTTTCCTATTGTAAACTCTCAAAATGACAAAAAAAGTTAATATGAGAGAAAGCCCGCACCGAACCAGAGGTTATCGCAGGCAATAACCAATTGAAAATAAAGAAAATGGGAAACTCCCAAGAGAAAATTTAAAGAAAGACAACCAGAAGAAAAAGAAAACTATGGCACAAATGTCGGGCGGCAAAAGTGGTTTTTAGGGCAGAAATACCCCGCTACAAAATGGCTCATTATAGAGACGAAAAAAAAAACACACACAAGGCTGGATCCAGCGTGTCAAGAACCTTGCGATGTGGTCGCAAGTGGCCACGATGAAGGAAGGGGCGGGGAACTGTGAGAAGAGAAGTCAAGAAAAGAAAACGAAGGGAATAAAAAAGGGACAGAAGGGAGAGGGGGCAGTTCATTGGGGGGAGGGGGGTAGAGAATGCAGGTCCCAAGAACAAAGCAAAACTTGGGAGATAGAAAAAAAGAACAAGGAGGAGAAACAGGTAGGAACAAGGAAACTGATGCGCAACTAGTGTGAAAAAAAAAACACGAAAGCAGTTCAGCTAACAGTCATACTAAACAAATGTATTTACTAACAGAGATCAAAATAAACGAGGGCACTCAGGGCAATAAAACAAGAAAGCCATGTGTGCACATGGCAGGGGCAGGGCCGCTTCCTGCCAAAATCGGCACCTTGCACTCTACCATATACTGACCGAGCCAACCCTGTATTCGATGCTCCCATAACGCAATCCCAAATTTATGCAGCAGCACGCGCATGCATTAAGAACACCGCTGCCGGCGCTGACAAAATCAACAACGCCATGATTCGAAACCTAGGCAAAGAGCAAATCAAAGAACTCACTCAATATATTAACGATTCCCTATGACTGGAAAACACCATGCCACAGAAGTGGAAGCACGCAGAGATCATTGTCATACCCAAGCAGGGGAAGCAGCCAATGATCGAAGCACTGCGATCCATCTCTCTAATTTCGTGCCTGGCAAAACTCTACGAACGAGTGGTCGAGGCTAGGCTCCAAAACTACCCAGAAGACAACGACCTCTTCCACCCATTTATGATTGGTTTCAGAACAGTATTGTCTACACAGGATGCCTTCCTTCCCCTAAAGGAAGAAGTCCTTACCAACATACCAAGAGGCCAGGAGCACCTTATCATGGCACTAGACCTCAAAGATGCCTTCGACAACGTATCGCATCAAGCAATACTAGAAGGGCTATGCAACATCAGCTGCGGACAACGCGCCTGTCCAGACGTTCTTGTTCAACCGCACTGCCACCATAGGAATGGTGGAAACAAGATGTGACCACCAGGTCATGCCAAACAATTAACGCACGCCCCTAGGCGCGATCATCTCATCTCTACTCTTTAACATCTCCATTACAAGAGCCGGCTCTTGTAATGGCGTCGAAGGCCGCCCTAACATTCTTCACCCTGCATGCCGACGACATCACGATTTAGGCAAAAAGAGGCTCCCATAGCGGACCAAGAACAAATTCTCTTCAACAAGCCGCGAACCTGCGTCGAAGACACCGCCAGACAATGCTGCTTATGTGCGCACCGGAAAAATCCGAAGTGATCCGCATCAAAGGGTACAACTACCGCGCTCAAGACGCAATTCAACTTCAAGGAGAACTAATCCGAGAAGTCCCACGGATAAGAATCCTAGGAATCTGGATCCAATCCGACCGCAAGGCAACCCACGTCATCAAACTCCTGAACACAACCACCACCCAAGTATCGCGCATGATACGCCACGTGTAGCGAGAACGGAATGAGAGAAGAGCATACTGTGCGGCTCGTCCAAGCACTGGTCATCGCCAGAGTCGCATATGGCCTCCCCTAGTTACCACTCCTCAAAGTAGAACGCAACAGAATAGTTGCTATCATGTCAGCCATCAAAAATGGCCTCGGCCTCCCATCATACACCGCCAACAAGCTCGAAGCACTGGGAGTCCACAACACTTTTGAAGAAATTCAAGAGGCCCTTCTCATATCCTAAGAGAGCGTCTGCTCAAAACAGAAGCGGGCACGCAAATCCTACAACGAATCGGCTATCCAGCCGACTTGCAGATCATCCAATCCACAACCAACATCCCACCTATAGTGAACTAGAATACTTTCTAGTGGCGCGAACGGAAAGAAAATTGGCGCCTCTTGCCATGGCCGGTCTCGAGGGAGAGGACCGGCACGATCCCCCGCTGCCCTCAATCATCGATGCGACGACAGGGCAGCCAGCTGAAAATCAGCAAGTGTACCTGACGGCATACTATGCCACCTTGTATGGACAGACGGTGGCATGTGAGGAGCCCGAAGAGGAGACCGTAACCTCGTCGATAGATGAGGGGACTCCGGAAGAGATGGAGCCGCGGTGGGAGATCTCCAGCAAGACCATGGAGGGCGCCCTCACTCGCATAAGTGCTCGTACAGCCCCGGGACCTGATGAGGTGCCGGCTCGTTTGGTGAAAAGCCTCGGCCCGGAGTCAAGAGAACAGCTCGCTGGCCTCTTGAGAGCTGTTATCAAGGGAGCACCAATCCCGGATGAATGGCGGCGGGGGCGAGTCGTTCACACTCCGAAGAATAGAGAAGTGAATGGAAACCTGCCGGACTTCCGCCCGATTACTGTCACCAGTGTCGTGTACCGACTCTTTGCCAGGGTTCTAAAGGAGTGGCTCAGTGGCTGGGTGGAGGCTCGCGGTATGCTCACCGAGCTGCAGAATGGCTTCCGGCCAGGCCGCCGGTTAGATGACAACTTATTTGTCATCACGCAGTGCGCAGGCATCGCGCGGAAGGAGGGGCGCTCGTTGTTGTGCTGCTTCATGGACGTCGAGAAAACATATGACAACGTGCCCCATGAGGCCTTGTTTGCGTGCCTGCTATCGCGCGGTCTCCCAAGGACACTCGCGTTGACCATCCGGCGCCTCTACAGGCGGAACTACATCACTGTGTGCTTTGGTGATGTGCATTCAGAGCGCATAGTGGTGACGAAAGGCCTTTGGCAGGGCTGCCCACTGTCGCCGCTCTTGTACCTGGTGTATGCGTCAAGCGTGGAGCGGGCCCTGATTTCATCAAGCCTGGGATTTCGCCTGCGGCTCAGCACAAGCGGAGACGACGAGGGCTGCCGACTGCCAGGACTTGCGTTCGCCGACGACCTGGTCGTGATGGCAGAATCGGCGAGGGACCTTCAGCGACTCGTCGATATCTGCCACGCTGAAATCGCCGTGCTGGGGCTGCGCGGTTCAGCACTAAGAAAACGGCAGTTGTCCGGCTGGCTGGTGAGCGCGCGGGTGAGGACGAGATTACGCTGGGCGGGCACCATCTGACCACCTGCACAGCGTATAAATACCTCGGAATACACCTCTCCGATGGGGCGGACATGTACTCTGTGCACGAAGCGGCGCTACGCCAAAGTGCTCTCCGGGCTCAGTGCATCCTCCGCCGCCGGTGCCTGTGGGGCTGCAGCCGTTATTTGATGGTGCGCGACCTTTGGAAGTTGGTGCACGTGCCGGCACTGTCGTTCGCCAACTCTGTGGTTTGCCTGTCGGCTGTTACGCGCGGATGGCTTGAGAGGCGACAACATGAGGTTGGGCGCATTGCCCTTGGCTGCCATGGCCAGGTTGCCATTGAGGCCATCCAGGGCGACGTAGGCTGGTCCACCTTCGAGGCACGGGAGGCGGCCAGCAAGTTGGCCTTTCGCGGCCGACTGCTCTTCCTACCACGGGAGCGTTGGGCGAGGCGCGTGTTCGAGTATTTGGCTGCCACTTGCATCCGGACGGACTGGGCCAGGCGAGTATATCAACTTGAGAAGAAGTTTGGCTTTTTCACCCACCCTATGGCGGCTGACTCTCCATCCAAATGGGCTGCTGAAGTGCGGCTGCGAGTCGGGGAGGCTGAGGGTGTCAGGTGGGCCAGGGATATGGAAGCCAAGTCCACGTTGGCGCTGTACCGGGAGCACAAACAAAGCATCGGTCCGGTGCGGTTCTACGACAACAGCATAGGCAGCGGCCTCCTTTTTGAGGCACGGGCTGGTGCCTTACGGACTTTGCTCTACCGGCGCCGTTTTGATCCTGCTGTGTCGTGTCACGGCCGCTCAATGGAGGCGCACTTGGGTGCGGCCCGTCGCGTCGCCCAGAAGAGCCGTATTGCGCCTAGTTCTCATCGCCACCGCTCCGGGACGAATCCGGGCGGAGAGCTGCGCGCAGCGGCCGTGGCTGTGCTTTCGTTTCGGCGTCCGCGTGGTCGGCGCTTGCTTAAATTAGGATTATGAGCGGCGTTTCACACAGTATGTGATGCTATGTGCAAGTTTGCTATTGATAAGGTGATAGCGGCAAGTCATCATCACTAGGCTTTTCCAAGTCATTCGTGGTCTTCCGTTTACAACGAGAACGAGGCAGTCGTGTGCTTCGCTGAGTGCCCACCCATTTAGTTGCGTTTCAACCACTGTAATAACGTATTAGATATTGCAATCTTGAAATCGGGACATGGTTTGGGGACATTATTCTGCGTGCACTTTTCTGGAAACTTACAATTCAGGACGTAGCGGTCAACATTATTGTTCAGCCTGTTCCTCCATTTTCACTGGAAATAATATTCAAGTGGGTACCACCACCAAAACATACTAGCGAACAACCTGTTGCAAAAGAAACAACACAAGGCAGCCAGTTCAACGACACGCCCGCAGGCTCAGGCAATTTTTTTTTCGTTTGATTATGAAGCCGCGTGATGCACAAAACACACGCAAGCTTATTTTACATGCGAAGAACTTTTCTCGAAAAAGGGTTATGTGCAAGCGTGATTTTTTCCACTGTCTGATTGATGTTGCCTGTCCAGTTGGTCAGCAGTGGTCGCATTAGTTTGGTTAGGTCCTTAGTGTGACTGCGGTCTTCTCTCTCGCAAATCAACTCCGGAAATTGCACAAAATAGGGAAGACGGGATAAAATTAACATGTTGCATAGCTTGCTGCTTCTTATGACCTGCGGGCACTTCATCACCTTGCTAACAAATGTGCATGGTGATTTTGAGATACCTTAGGCGTCCATCATCATCTATTTTGATAAGTCCAGGGTTTTGCAGGAATCACAAGGAACAAAGTTAATAAATGGATGGGGACTGATAAAATAAAATTATTGACACTCTAAAGTAAGCACTAGAAGTTATTTAAACGTTGGTAATACATAAATAATGAAAACACGGGCAGGCACTGAAAACAGAATAAATAAAAATGTTTCATGAGATTCTGTAAAACTATTCATACTTTCTCTTCAAATGGACGTGCAAGGTAACCAGCCAATCTCAGCTGCTGGTTCACACCACACATGAATGAATCCAAGCTGACTCGAAAACTCTCTCGCAGCAGACGTGATATGGCAGTTGGCAAGGTACGACTTTCATAATCACGAATTCCAAGTTTTATCGCTGCCTATTGTTGATAGGTGCATTTGCAGACTGATGCTTGCAAGTTGCTAACCTGCACAAAGCATGGCAAAATGTGTATAATCTCAGTCGATATATATTTTTTTTCGCTAGTGGTACCTTCAGTATTTTCTCCGAGGTGAAAACAGCAGCCCTTGCGTCAACTTTGTCGTTCCCGCCTTTGAATTGCTTAAGGCTGTTAAAAAGCGATACAATAGACCCGCTTTCAGAGCCTGCTTTAGGGCGTATCGGAAGTTGAAAATAAGATTCGGTTAAATGCAATGCACTAGTAAGGCACACAGAAGACATTGTTGTAAGATACTTGATGTGATCAAGAAGGTACTTAATTTGCGCCACTGTGGATCTGGTTGTCATGATTGTTGCTTCGTACGTTTGTTTGGTTAGCCTTTGCTTCGACGGGCCTCCTTGGACCTGAATGTCTTCGATATGGCAAAGTCCAACTCTAACCAAGAGAGTTGCTCGTCATCTGACAAATAGAGCGGCTCCTCTTGGTGTCTCCATGGCTTCACTTATGCGATGTTGGGCAAGGCATACCATTTTGATATCATCGTCATAAAAGTGATCGTGGCGCAGCTATCTTGAAACACACATGCTTCAGAATGACACGGGGGGTTGTCCAGGAGGAAATTAAGTGTAGCTATATCAAGTGGGGAAAATAAAGCTATTGACCTGCACACATTGTTTTTTCAAGGTTGTTTGGCTCAACATAAGCCCGCGTGAGTAACTTAACTTGTAATGTGAGCAGTTCGGGAACACGGAGGGGACGGCTGAAGGAAGCAGGATCTTCAGTTTTATGTTCTTCTTGTAATCGTCATCTGTGAAGTGCAGTGGAGTATACCAGCGACTTGTCACTCGGCTCCCATCGGCTTCCTTTGCCGTCCTAGTCCTCCCGAGATATGTTTTCAGCCATGCTGCTCGACGTTGTGAATCGCACGGGAACTCATGGTAACCGATCTTTTCTTGTTTTCGTGGTGCATAGCGGCACACAGCAGTTGCCTGGCATGGTGCTGCATACGCTTAGGACGCTGTTGACGCAGGCACCGATGACACGCATGCAGAACTATCAGAACCACGCGGTTATGCTGAGTAGTCAAAACGATAACACACGCCAACCCAGCCAGCGCGCTCCTTCCGCGTCATCTGCTTGTCCGTGCCGGCGGCGCCTTGTCCTGGAGTGGTGGCGCCCCCGCGGAGAATGACGGCGGAAACTGTAACTTCTCCCAATACGCGCTTCCCCAGCCATTGAGGCGCGACGCGACGGGCCGCACCAAGTGCGCCTCCATTGAGCGGCCGTGGTCGTGTACTCTATGCAGGGTGTGCGGCACTGAGGACGAATCGGTGGAGCATTTAGCCTTGCGCTGCCCTTGTCTCTCCATGCCGGCCATAGAGGGCGCCACACTCCTACAGGCGCTCGGTTTCCCCTCAACCCCACCCGCAACAGTGGACGGCGCAGCCGGAGACAGCGCGGCCGCTGACAAAGCATTGCTTAAAGCAACTGCGGCGACGACGAGAAGGCTCGCCGAATGGTGGAGTGCAGTTCGCCAACTGTGAGGAAGTTTGGGCCGGGTGTGGGGGTGTGAGTGTGTGGTGAGGGTAGGCGCGGTTGTGGGGTGTGTCCAGGTGAAGTGCTGCGTGTGTGTGTGTGTGTGTGTGTGTGTGTGTGTGTGTGTGTGTGTGTGTGTGTGTGTGTGTGTGTGTGTGTGTGTGTGTGTGTGTGTGTGTGTGTGTGTGTGTGTGTGTGTGTGTGTGTGTGTGTGTGTGTGTGTGTGTGTGTGTGTGTGTGTGTGTGTGTGTGTGTGTGTGTGTGTGTGTGTGTGTGTGTGTGTTATTAGCTGGGACACCAATCTGGTGTCCACCCGTTACAAAGGGACTAGCTAACACTATCATCATCATCATCTAGGACCGCGTGTCCCTCCGCAAAGGGAAGTCAAGGCTTGGCGCGCCGTGCAGTCGGCACATTCTTGCGATTTTGCCCTCGAACTTTCAGTTCTGCCTTCCATCACAGCAACTAAGACATCTCAGCTCTTCAAAAGCACCATGCGCAGTTCGAACTGGTCAGGAAAAAAACCAACTCGCACTGTTTTGCTCCGAGATGCCGAAGCGCGGCTATCCGGGTGCTCCAGTCACCTTTGTTTGCTGCTCTGAGGGACAACAAACATCGCAGAAAGTGGAAACGAAGCTTGTGAAGGCAGGAAAAGCCTCTCACGGAAACATTGGCAGTGTGTGAGCATCATTTCGAGCCGCATCTCATCCTGCTGCGTGACTACGCACATATATGATCAACGGCAGAAGTGAGGATATACCGCGTGAAAAGCCATCACTGGCACCTGATGCGGTGCTTATACACTCTTGCCGGGTTGTCCGGCATATATTACCGTCAAACCCGTGAAGCGAAGGCTGGATGTGGGCAATATTGATGTCGCAGAGAGTTGTGCTCAGTGCAGATTCTTGCTATTAAGCCTGTGGCACCAAACGGTAGCCGACATATTTTATACCGCGTGTCCAAGCTAACTTCAGCCAACGGTTAAAAATAAACCATTTGAGATAGGCCAGAGAAACCACTTGCTGACAGCCACCTGGCGCACCAGGTCTGAACAAAAGGAAAACTTCGGGGAAGAAAGCTTCGACTGTTTGCGTGATCTCGAATACTACCACTGGCTCAGTAAAGCAGACAGCTGAGATTAAATTAAATTCAATTCCGCGTAGTCATGGTGTGTCCTTGGATCTCTAGCTGGCACATTTATTTAATCAGTTATTCATCCTTCAAATCATACCCTACTGATGCCCTAAGACAATAAATATCGATAAAAAAAACGGTGCAAGCAATTTTTCATTTTGCAATTCTAATTTACTAAGTATTGCTTTCAAATAAATATGATTTGCAAAGTTAGAGAGGACCTTCTGAAACCCCCATTTCATTTATTCCCGATAAAGAAAACCGCACGTGCATAGTTTTTTCCATCTCTATAGAAAGCCCGAGAAAAAAAAAAAAAAAACAAAAAAACATATCACGTGACTGACGCATTCATGCGCTACGATATTGTGGTGCTCTCAACCATGCATTGTTTGAGTGACAGAAATTAGCTGCGGCCGTGACTCAACAGCCCAGTCTCAGCGCTATACAGGCTGATCATTTTTGTATTTCGCGGGCTCTCTTTAGAGCTTGGAAAAGCGATGAGGCTTTCTTTATCGGAAATAAATGGAATGGAGGTTTTAGAAGGCGCTCTCAAATTCTGCAAACCCAGTTATTGTCTCAAGGCAATAGTTAGTAAATTAGAAAAAAATAATTACTAATTATTAACTTCAAAATAAAAAATTGCCTGGGGTGAACCAGTTGGCTGGCAGCTGTATACAATTATGGTCTTTCTATTCTACCTCAAATTCTACCACAAACTAACTGTGAGAAAGGCTTTAATATTTTTTTCAAAAGAACAAGGTAAGTCACATGTATTAAACTTGGCTAATTTTACTAATATTAAGGACAACAGAGGCCTTTTGTACCCTTCAAGTGATACCAGTTTGTTGCTGACCTTGAGAACGTGTTTATAACCTGCTTCAGCCTAAATTCAAGCAGACAGCTTGTACTAAGTATGCTACTGGCCAAGCAAACCTGCTAACTTGGGTGCTCTGACCACTGTCAAATTGGTGCAGTTGAAATCACTGATTAACTACCCGCATGCACTTTTTCACAAAATGCAGTAACCAGCTCAATGTCAAGCTTCAAAGCACCTAAAGGTGAGCAGATCGATAGATGCTCTTAGGACTATTTGTGTAGTCAATAATTTCACAAAACAACTCATTGTTGATGGCTTTTGTCCCATGCACTCAAATAAAATAAAACAGCAGTGGTGAAGCCTTGTGAAGCACCTAAACAAAACTGCTCTGCCCTCCTCACGTATTTTTGGCATATATGTTATGCATATGAGATGATGAAAGGATTTTAGCACCTGGCTTACAGCGATGATTTATAACAGATATTGTCGCTGTGAACAGAGAATAATGGTGACGCCACAGAATATCGCCGGATGATTCGTTTCAAAGCTTAGGATGTTTTTTTCATGACCACTTTGTCAAAAAAAAAAAAAAGTAACAGCCTGAAGCTGCTCCTCACTTAACCAGTTGGCAAATTTCCTAACGCTAAGCAGATATCACGCTAAAATGAGCATTCCTGGTTACCAGTGGATAACGAATAGCGCAGTGTAATATAATCATCATTATTGGCTACTGCGGCGTGGTTGGAGAGATGCGAGAACCCACGCGTGCGTAGGATATGCCTGGCCACTCTGCTACCAGTCTGCTGCTGACAGTTGAGTTGGCTCTGTAATAAATCTGGCTCTGCAGGGCTCAGAAAAATACCTGTCACGTACAAATGAATGTGCCGTAATGATTTACAGTGCGCGATAACTCGTCCCGCATGAGCTGTAGCAGACGCCAGCGAAATTTCACCCTAGTGCAACGGCGAAAACCCGAATAATGTCGAATGAAACGCCTTCTATCATGGATGGAGGTCCACATACGTCGGCATAGGGAAAAAAATCACCCCTTTTACTGAATAGGCGCACAAAAGCATCGGTACTATGTCGCACTATTGCAAGGAAGCATTGAAAAGTCGACTAGTAGATGTTGCAGTGGCGCCATCTGGCGGCGTCAATGAAAATCGGCGTGCCCGAACCACGGCCGGTCTCGGGGTAGAGCGCGCGCTCTTTCTTACGGCCTTCTCAATCGCCGCGGGAACAATGGGAATGTTTCTCCTTGAGTTGCGCTCTCCGCCACCGCAAGGGGCGCGACCTGCTCACTGTTCGCTCCGCGTCTGTTTCAGTGGCGGCGGGTGGCTTTTGCCTGGTTTCGCGCTGTCTCTCGCGAGTTTCGTGGTGAGTGCTGCCCCGAAATGAAAGAACAAATAAGGTAGAGGCTGCAGCGGCATGTCGTGAACGTACTACACACGTGAACGGATATAAAAAACACTGTCGTTCAGCAAACGTTCGACAAGCATGGCATAAATTGCGGCATGATAGCTACTTTTGTCCATTTTAGTCCGAATTTTTCCCAAGCCTGTACAAAAATAGCAACAAAAAAAAAAAAACAATGAGCAGTGATCACATCGAAGCTTCTTCAAGGCTAACATTACAGCAACTCGTCTGCAACAGCAAAACCGTCTTTTAGCGCTAGATGCTAAACCATCCATGTAGCACCGAACATGAAAATAATTTCATAAAAATGTAATGTAAATTGCAAATTGCTTGCATGATATAAAGAATTAGTATAACAGTCAAAGTAAACGTTGTAGGGCTGAGTTTTAAATGTTATTACAATTCATATATTAGCCAATGCGTGGTACGTATTATAAACATTATTTTAATTTTGCAAATAAACATTGTTTTAATGAAAATTTTACATGATAGTAAGCTTATTGTGAAAACAATAAAAGATGGTTTGATATTAATGACACCACTTGTGCTTCAAGTGGTAAAAAGAAGCCAATAAATGATGAAGGTGAGACTCGATGCAGTGACTTACAAATGAGATCACCTGCTATATCGAAAGCATGCAAGAAACTTCTAAAGCGTTAAAGAAGGCAACTCTCACTGAAGACTCATTTCAAGCCCTATATAGCGACCCATTGAGGCTCTCTTCGGGAAAGTAAGATTAATGTGCGGAAGGGAACGACATATGCTAGATGGGAGGGCCGTAACAGCTAGCGGCACATGACTATATTGTCAAGACGGACGTTTAATCCGAGAGCAAAATCAAAGCACTGAAGGAAGTGATGGCATCTCCTACCATCCCATTTCCCCTTGTCACATATTCCGATTTACCTTACGTCGCTGGATATACCGTTTAGTTATTCAACTTCGGGTGTGACGCTTGCGCTATTCTTGAAACTAGAGAAAGAAGCAGCCCCATGTGGTACACTCTTCTACGAGGACAATACTCTAGTGGACTGCATTATCCTAAATCAGAGCTTGTTGCCCTATTGGACAAGCTTTTTTTTTTTCGAAAAAGCTGCCGTGCACCTACTACATACAAATGTTCTCGAAGTACTTAAGATCCTCATTCAGTCAGCATTTGAGAATTCAACACTGAGTTGCCCGAAAGGAATTGACAACACCTATGTTATTAGGTCCGCTTCTTTGATATTTAAAAAATTTCTCAGAATTCTTCTTTTCAATTAATTATACCAGGAAAGTGACAGAGAACACCGAGAGGCCAACTCCTTATGTGCACAAGCCGTACAGGAAGATTTTGAGGCTGAATTTTCTAGACGCAGGTCGCATTTTGATGAATTGATGAATATGTAGTGCACTGTGTAACTTTGAAGGACAATTTTTTTTATTGTTTGCCGCTCTTTTCGATTCTGCTTAACTGTTTATGCATATTTCCTTGATTAAAAGCAGTCGCGAGAATACATATACATCTTCGGTCTTTCGACCGATTGATATGCTTTGAACGAAACTAGAACAGCCCACTCCAATAGACATGTGACATTTTTACTATATGAGTAAATTTTTGTTCTTCACTCTGAAACTGAGACGCGCCATGAATGTTCGCCGTTGCCTCTTTGATCTAAACGAAAATGGTAGCGGTTGACAGAATCTCCACCCAACAGTTAACCATGCACTCACGTCAGGTCGCGCTACACCTGCTTAAGGTATGTCACCACCTTTTTGAATTTTTTTTTAAATTTTGACCTTTAAATTATTATTTCACACTGACCTTATAAAGCATCGTTTTATACGATATTCAAAACAAAAAAGAGTTTAAAAAATGATGCTAGAATTTGTTATTGACAAAAAATGGTCCAAACATGGCTGTCACGCAAACATTCATAACTAGCCAATGGAGTGCAGAAATTATAAACATTTTGGCACAGAGTTAGCCAAATAACCAGGCTGTGCAACTAATTAGGATCTTTGCCATCCGATAATTTGGAATCATGTTATACCAAAAATTCCGAAGAAAACAAACAAATATGTGTCATTTTTGTTTGCATTCCATGGCATAAAACATGATTACATCAAAACTTAACATTCGATTTCATTCATCCTAGTTCATTGCACAGGTTAGTAATAGAGAAACGAGCGTGCAAAGTTTCATTGAAAAATGTTCCTTTAGTGCAAAGTTACAACTGTTTGCACAACAAGAAAGTGCAAGAAATCAAGTTTTGTGAAAAACACGATTAAAGTTTTTCCATCCTTGTAGAGACGTTAGTAGCGTCATGCACCCCCCTTGCGGAAATTTAAAGAAATATTAAAAAAAAAGCCTTACAAATTGCCTTTAAAAATCTTTTACATATGAGACTAAAACATAACAGAAAAGTTTCAATATGCGCCGTAGATTATCGTTGAGTGATCAGTTTCTGTTACCAAACCACATCAGTTTCGGTTTCGGAACTGTTCATCATCTGTTGGAAAGTTAGCTATAACTTTTGAACTAAATAAGATACGAACATGATTCGTGCTGCAAAACATTCTTGAATGTTTGGGGACTCTCTAAATATAAAAAAGAAAAAATGTCATTCTTACAAAAAAAAATGCCTTTTCAAAGGTGGTGACATACCTTAAAACATTCAAGGGCACATTGCATAGCCTGGCAAATTTATTTTTGTACAAAACTTAGGGACACAAAATGTTGAAGTGTACCCGAAGCTTCATTCGACCGTGCAAGGCCGCACTGGCGAAGGCGCGCGCGCGCGTGAGTGGATTGTTGACTGTGTTTTATTCCTCGTACACGATAAATGTTCGATGCTGATACGGCCTTCGTATAAACCATAAGGAGCGAAATGTCAGGACCGGCCGGTTGCAACTGACGCGGGCGAAGCTAAAAGCGAGCGCGCGTTTCCCTTGCGCGTGAACGCTGTGGCGGAGAAGCAGCAGTAGGGCGGTGGCGACCCCACCGAGGCGCGGCGGGCGGTGGAAACAGACCCCATTGGAGAGGCCGTAAGAGAAGAGAAGCGCGCTCTCCCTCGAGACCGGCCGTGCCCGAACATCGTCGTTCGCGCCACTAGAAAGTATTCTAGTTCACTAATATCCCACCGGAAAGCAGAGTACGTAGCTCCCATACCCAAGAACTGCACGTACCATACTGGATCAGCAGAAATGGCTTCGATAGCCCTGTCATTATACAACACGGAAACGCTACCGGCCGATCCCTTACCGTCGTGACCGACTCACAGGCGGCTTGTCGGCTCCTCCTTGCAGGTAGAATTCATAAAAGATTGCTGCCATTAGTATCAGGCAACCCTACAGTAAACACACATATCAAACATGAAATAACGTGGACCCCTGCACAATCAGGATTGGAAATGATTGTCGCGTATGGCTTAGCTCGAGAATACACAAACCGAGGGGGCCAATACACAATACCACCCACCCATTGATTGATTGATTAAAAACTTTAATTTCCACCAATTTAGGAGGCCTCCTACTCCCCGCTCCTGGCACGCAGGCCTGAGGAACGGGGGCTGGAACCTCCGCGACTAAGGACTGGCTAATATACATTGGTTATTCGCGGCCTCAGCCGCCAGGCGGACGGCTTTCTGCGGGGACGTCGCTTCGCAGCAGGGTTACCCAGGCTTCTCTACTTTTAATGTTGTCCCTAGCGCCTAGTGCAAGGTATATATCCTGGTGGCTTAGGGCATTCCCAAAGTATATGGTCGAGGGTCCCCCTCGCTTCGCAGGCTTTACATTTATCATCTTTTCTTTCATCTATCTGGGTGTGAAACAACCAGACAGGGTTCGGGAAATTTCCGGCCTGTAATCGCCGCCAGGCTATGGCCTCTTTATTATTTAAGCTAGGATCCGGCGGCGGCATTAGACGTCTTCCTAATCTATAATTTTCGATTATTTCTTTATAGGTTTGCAAACGTTCGTCCATCGCCTGGCAGTCGGGCGGCTCCGCGTTTGCCCGGAAGTAGAGATCTCGGGCTAAATCATGGGCCGCTTCGTTGCCGGGGACAGACGTGTGTGCTGGGACCCAAATTAGGGTGATTTTGCGATCGATTTTAGCTGCAGCTTTTATAATTCGGGCGGCTTCTTGCGAGACCCTGCCTTTTCCGATATTCCAGAGAGCAGCTTTACTGTCGCTAAAGATCAATCTAGCCTTCGTTCCGACGCAAGCGAGCGCTATTGCGACCTCTTCAGCCGTGTCTATGTTTCTGCTTCGGATGGTGGCGGAGACGACATGGTGCGCCGCTACCATCGACTACCGCGGCGACTGCCGCCCCTGATCGGCCGCTTGCAGCGTCTACGTAGGCAACTTCTTTTACTCTGAATTCTTTTGCACTTTTAACCAGTGCTTCTGCTCTCTTCTCCCTTCTCTCCTTGTGGTATTCTGTGTGCATGTTGAGGGGGAGAGGACGGACAATGATGTTCTCGCGAGATTGTGGCGGTAGGACAACCTTGTCGGCTGTGCCCCTATCTATTTTTCGACCCACCCATTCTAGGATGGTTCGATCCGTGCTCGACCTACTTAATCTCTCATGTTGGGCGATTCTCACCGCTTCAGCAAGTTCCGTCCAGCTATCATGCACTCCCATTTCTATCAGGCGTTCCGTAGAAGAGGAGATGGGTAGACCCAGCGCCCTCTTGACGCAACGCCTGATGAGTGCGTCTATGTCTTATCTTTTTCATTGGTCCTGATGTTGAGGAAAGGTGTGGCATAGCATATTCGACTTATCACGTACGCCTGCATCAGTCTCAAGAGGCTTCTCTCTTTGAGGCCTCTGCCTTTGAATGCAATCCTCCTAAATATCCCGTTACTTGCGTCACGTAGGTAGTGAGTTTTTTTATCGTTACGTCGTTATACCCGTCCTCTTGAATAAAAAGTTCGAGGATTCTGATTTGCTGGACTTTTGGTACGGTTTTGCCGTCGACCTTAATTTCTACGTTAAAGTCGCCCTTGCACCTCATTGATTTTGGATTATATATGAAAAGTTCGGATTTTTGCGGAGAGCACGCAAGACCCCTTTCAGCCGCGTAGGACACAATAGTGTCCGCCGCCGCGCTGCAGGCGTTCCTCTATGCTGCCATCGCTGCCATTGTTCATCCAGAGATTAACGTCGTCCGCGTAAATGCTGAACTTTAGGTCTTTTATGACTTTAAGAGCGGCTGGAAGGCCTCTCATCACCACGTTAAAAAGGAAGGGGGAGAGCACCGAGCCTTGCGGCGTTCCTTTACTTCCCAGGTGGACGGTGGGGGATTCTAGGTCCTGAAACTTTAGTTTCAACGTCCTGTTTGTCAGAAAATCCATTATGTAATTATATGTCCTCTCGCCGACTCCTAATTCCTGCAGTCCCGCGAGAATTGCCTGGTGTTTTACGTTGTCAAATGCTTTTGTTAGATCTAGTGCTAGAATTACCTTCGCATCTCTGGATTTCGAGTCAATTATGTCATGCCGACAATCTACAACACTAGACTCGAACACCAACGCATCTTGCGACGCAGCACAGGAGGCTAGAGACTGGAGACAACTCCAGACCAACACTATCCTAACCTCCATAAATACATTATATTCCCAGATAGATAACGCCCCACCTGCCGATGGTGCGACGGCCAGCCCACAACTACCATGTAACATGGGGATGCACCGGGCCTAAACAACCTCATTTACAAATACAGAAAACGAAAGAGCAGTAGGAGGCCTCTCTGTCTAGCTCCGACCTGCAAGACCAACTGGTTCACCAGGCCCGAGCGGCGGCGATGGCCACAGGAGCTCTGAAATGAGAGCCCCAACTACGACTAACGACTACACATCTGGCATTTTGTTACTGCTACTACCGGCGGCCAAGCGTCTAATTTCATCCTTCCCACGCACTGGACTTCAGAGCATAGGTCGGCGGACTCACTCGGGCTCACTCAGGCTCACACTCAGATCATGATCTGAGTCGTGAGTGAGTCCGGACTCACACTCAAATCATGATCTAAGTCGTGAGTTAGTACGGGCTCACACTCAGATTGTAATCTCAGCCGTGAATCCGGACTCACACTCAGATCGTGATCTGAACCGTGAGTCCGGACTCACACTCAAATTATAATCTGAATTTGATTGATCCGGACTCAGATTCAGATCATGATCTGAGTCGTGAGTCCGGACTCACATTTAGATCATGATCTGAGTTATGAGTGAGTCCGGATCGCATTCAGATTATGATCTGAGTACTGCCAAGTCCGACCTAAAAAGTTCCTATGAAATCAAATCAATTCTTGCTCAGAGGTTGAAGAATCATAATCTGAAGTGATCGAGTGAGTAATGGGCACAAGTCGCTAATGACTCAAATTGCCTGGTATACTGATAATGAATAAGCTTCTTAATGAGCTGATGATGTAGAGATAATTCGTTGTTTTTTGTTACGCAATTATTTTGACTGATGCGATTAATGCAGGTTATTCGAACATTAATTTGTTCTCGTTGGCGTGTTGTATTGCGGTGGCTGTATAGTTCTTTTTTTGCTGTTTATTTACTTCGGAATATCGCAAATGATTTCACGGGTTAGCTGCTCATTGGTGCACAACGATGCGAACGAGCCAGGCTAGCCGGCCGTGCATAGCTAATGATATCAGGCTAAGTTCGAAGAGACCATTGTGCAACCACATTTTTAATGCTCTTTCTTATTGCGAAAGAAGTCGCAGGCTCACCACCACAGACCAAAAATCTTGTCCGATATTTCTTTTTGTGTGCCATTGCTCTAATTGGGTAGGCTGTTTGAGGAGGTCACAAATACGTGGCTACGTACGTGGGTAATTTCAACGCATTCCGGTATAGCTGAAATTTTGCTTCGGTCGATTTGGTTCAAAACCTGTCCAACATAATTCGCCTACGGCGACCACGATCGATGGTGACCTCCAGGGCCGCCTTATTATATTTTGCCCACCCGGCCACCGCCGAAATTTGACCTCGACTGATTTGGGCAAAAATCTGTCCAATTTAATATATGCCTATGGTGAACAAGATGGTGACCTCCAAATTTGACCGGGCCCACCCTCAAATTTGGCCCCCTCACCCCAGTACATTGACCTAAGCCGATTTCGGACCAAAATGAACGGACAACATAATTCGATTACGGCGAACACGATATGGTGACCTCCAAATTTTGGTTTGGGTCATGCATGATTTGCCAACCCTCGAAATTTGATTTTGGCCAATTTACATCAAAAGCGATCAATTCCTAATTGCATTGATCATCCTCGCGGTTACCTGTAAAGTTGAACATGACCATTTCCAGAATTTGGCCCACGCTGCCTTCGAAGTTTCACCTTTATAACTGTTATCCAACCATGTATTGTCAGTGCCCGACAAGACGGCAACCACCAAATCGGCCATAGCCATATCAAAATTTGGCCCGTGCTACAGCTAAAAAGACCAAGCTTTCGTACTATAATCCGCCTATAAAAGATAATCCCTACCACATTTTTTTCCTTTTCCTGTAACCTTTCAACTCATCCATTACTGAAGATAATCATGTGTTGTTACAATTTTGTTTTGTTTTTCTATTTATTTCCCGCGTTTTTCTCTGTGCTGCCTTCCGCCTACCTATACAAGCTTTAGGGCCGTCACATCGTCGAGAGTGGAGATGTCAAAAATGGAAATGAGTGAGTCTATGATGAGTGGATCCCGATGAATCAAAATGAGTGAGCTCAAATGCGTCGTGAGTTGAAATGAGTGAGTCCAGATGAGTCTGAGTTCAGATGAGTCGAAGTGAGTGAGCGCAGATGAGTCGCGAGTCAAAATGTGTGAGTCGAAATATATAAGTAAGTTCAGATGAGTCGTAAGTTCAAATGAGTGAGTCCATGATAAGTCTGAGTTCAGATGAGTCGAAGTGAATGAGTGAGTGCAGATGAATCGCGAGTCAAAAATGAGTGAGTCGAGATGAGTGAGTGAGCTCAGATTAGTTATGAGATCTCAGTGAGCCCGAGTGAATCGCCATCATATGCGTGAGTTTGAGTTCATGAGTTTGAGTGAGTCCGGGCCTTGTGAATCTGAGTGAGAGTGAGCCCGCAGATGGACCAAATGTTTCTTGCAGCCACCTCCTTCCAGTAGAATGTAAGAAAAAAAAAAATCAAAAAACGCAGGGGGGAACCGATTGGCGAGGCTCGGGAAGATCAAAAAATTCAAATGATTTGCTGCAACAATAATTGAAACACACTGAAAATCACTCTTTCGCTCATATAAAAATCTAAATATTGTAACATGAATATCAGCTGACCTCACTTTCAGTTCACAGGTTTACACATATATCACAGATGATATTCAAAACGAGGCCTGACACACTCATCCGCAAGCAGAGGGGAGAACTTTTGTTTTATTTTTTGTTTATTTGCTGACTGCATTAAAGTTTGCGCGTCGCTAAACATGCACGAAAGTGGTCTGCACGTCTGCGCTATCTGCACTGTCTGCACTCTCTACCGAAACAGGAACACGTTGCTCCCTGCTCACATCCGCATCGATTGCCATTGACACCAAATAGCAAAATGGTGGCTTCCACAGGCAAGAAACTTGGCAAAAGTGATTTAAAACAGGAAGAAATACTTCAGGCAGTGGTAGCCGCCGACAATTTCAATGACAGGTTCGCTCCTATCACCAAGGACCACCCATGGGTAAAGTGTAATTCCTGCATCCACTGATTATCCGCCTAGACCTTACTGGGTTGTGGCGTCTTTCACCACTCCCACTGTTTCGTCGTGCCTCAACGAAGGCACTGGAGATTGAGCGAACCGAATTGATTAATTTGGGTAGTAATGACATGGCAGCGTCCCGGTTCTAAAATGTTACGGCTTTTCCTCTAGCCCAAATCGTGAAAAGTTTGTCCCTAAGTCGCGGTATGCTTGCCGCTATCCGGCACGGCCATATGTTGTCGTATGAGCACGATCTTGGCGAAGCCCGAAGCGCAAAAAAGAAATAAAAGGGAAAAAAAGGGGGAGGGGGGGGGGGGGGGGGGCAGTAGGACAAAGTGCTTTATCCTGTGCCTCACTCATGTCCCTGTCCTGTTTGCACTTCAGGCTTCGAAAACTGTACCAACTAGCAAAAGAAGCAGCCGCGCTGAATACGTTCATTTCGGCTGCTTTGCTGTTCATTTCATTTATTTATCCCTTAAAAGCCCGATGGCATTACTTAAGGAGGCATGCATTCAAGTTGGGATAGCGGTAGAACAAAGGAAAGAAACAACACCGTATACAGGCAACCAAAAGTAAAGAAATAGAAACAAACATTTAAGTTCAAGAAACAGTATAGGTGGCATTTCAGCATAGAAGTAAAGTTAGCAAAGTTCAATGTCAAGTGACGCGCAGCGCCAAGAAACTAGTTAGTGAAACTATGAAAAGTGGCTAGCTAGTTTGCCACGGAAATCTTGACGATCAGAGCAGGTGATTATATTTAGGTTAGGTTAGGTTATTCCAATGGGGGGAATTAACTGTTTATGGCGAAGGTTCGGGCGCTAATGCGTGTGATGAGATGGCTGTCGTTTCTGTGGTTTCAGCGGGATGAAATTTTCGGGGTCTCTTAAAAAAGGGATGTCTCAAACGATATAAAGAAAGAATGCTAAAGGCATAAACGTGAGATTAGGTGGTGGTTTAAAGTAAAGCTAGTATTTCTTAAGTACTGAGAGGGGACAAAATGGCCTGCTCGGTTTTGAATTGCTTCTAGGTCAGAGGTGAGGTATGCTTGCAAAGGATGCCACAAAGGTGACGCGTATTACCACTTCAGACAAACGAACATTGTGTAGGCCAATATTTTTTACTTCCAGTGATGAATATTTTAGATTGTGTCGGAGGTAACCAAGTGTGCGGGATTCCTTGGAGCAAATGGTTTGGATGTGTGTAGTCTATGATAATGATGACGTAATATGCACTCCTGGGTATTTGTAAGATTGTGTTGGGCTAACGGCAACAGTCTTGATGTAGGGAATGTTGTCGATTAGCGTGCATTTGCGAGAATGCCTCAACATTTACCTAGGTTAAGGGGCATGTACTATTGATCGCACCACAATGCTATAGAGTTTAAGCTCTTTTGAAAGGCAACAGAATTGGTAAAACTCAGGAGGGGCCTGTAAAAGGTGCAGTCAACTGGAGATAATCGTATTGTAGAGTTGATGTTGTTAGATAGGTCATTGATGTAGATGAGAAATAATAGGGGTGGTAAGCATACTCCTTGTGGAACACCAGAGGTTACATTACTAGAGGTGAGCGGCAGTTATTGACGTAGGTAAACTGCTCGCGCTGTTTAAAGAAGTGATAAAGCCAGGTGAGCAAATGTGGAATTTCAGGAGATGAGAGTTTTAGGAGAAAATTATGGGAAACACGGTCGAATGCTTTAGCAAAGTCTAAAAAGATAGCGTCAGTGTCAGCAAGGTCATCCAAATGCTGTAAATTATCATGAGTGGCTTGTACAAACTGGGCCTCGCATGATAGTTGCTTCAGGAAGTGTTGGCTTGGATGGAAATAATGGATTTTAGAGGAGCCATTAGATTAGAGAGAAACGTATCACAGTCTGAAAAAACATACCTGTCACTTGTACTATCTCTGGAACTTAAATGCTTGTTTCTATTTCTTTGCTTTTGGTTGTTTGTGTACGGCATTGTTTTAGTTCTTTCCGAAACCATATGGCCCAGCCGGTTCGCGGCAAGCACATCGCTTGGCAACAGCTTCTCACAATTTGCGCCAAAGGAAGAGTCAAAATGTTGTAGAGCCGAGACACTCGCATGTGATTACTACTCAAATTAAAGTCACAATGTGCTTGCCACAAACAAACAGGGCCATATCTTTTTGGATGAGCGTACTGAACACGTTCGTTTCGGCTGCTTTGCAGTTCCAACAAACCGAACTTAACATCTTGAGCTCCAATTCAGTGCTGCCATGCTCTGCACTTGTCTCCGACTCACTGCAGCATACTTCGCAGCCTGCACTGTTCTCTGCAAAGATCCTTTTTAGTGCGAAAGCATTACTTCACTATCTTCACAGATTTCTGTCGACAGACTGCATTCGCAGGCCGCGTTTGCATACCGCATCATTAAAATCGTGTCCGCAGCAGTTGTGAGTAATTGAGAAGCAGTAGAGGTCAATGAGTGGTCTCAATCGATAGAGGGTGATGTAATGTTGTTGCCGAAAAAATAATTAGGCCAATAACTTAATTAGGTAATTAATTCTGGGCAAGAATATAAAAGTTGTCTGCAGCAATTGTGAGTAATTGAGAAGTGGTAGAGGTTAATTAGTGGTGTCAATCGATAGAGGGTGGCATAATGTGTCAAATAATAATTAGGTCAATAAGTTAATTAGGTAATTAATTACAGGCAGAAAACTCAAATTGATGTCCGCAGCAGTTGTAATTGAGAAGTGGTAGAGGTTAATGAGTGGTGTCAATCAATAGAAGGTGACGTAATGTGTCCAAAAAAATAATCAGGCCAATAATATAATTAGGTAATTAATTAGAGGCAAAAAATGTAAAAGTAAAGGCGAAAATGGTCTCATTAGCCAATAGCTTGGCAGCATATTTGAATGTTTCAAATACTAAAATAGTTAATTAGATCAGTCAATTAAGGTGACATCAAGGATGTGACATCACGCAAACTGAAGTCGAGCCAGAAAAGGGCATAGAAAGGGATTGGCGCACAATTTGAAAGTACCAAAGACTAAAATTGGTAAACAAGATGTGAATTAGTGTGACGTAGAGGATGTGACGCCATGCAACCGGAATTAAAGCTGGAAAAGGGCATAGGAAGGGATTGACGTGCAATTTGAAAGTATGAAAGACTAAAATGGGTAAACAAAAAGTGAATATAGCAACTAGAAGCAACCAGAAGCAACCAACAGAAGCATCCATGCTTTCACATTACTCCAATGAAGATTTTGCAGTGTTCTTCCTTTTTTTTTTCTTTTTTTTTTTTTTTTTCAGTTCCTGGTGTCACTCATGATTTCAAGTCTTTTTATTTTTTATCGATATCACCAGGTCCTCATGCCGCTGGTCAACCGTCCACTCATCGACTACACGCTGCAGTACCTCTGCAATGAGGGCGTACAAGAGACATTCATTTTTTGTGGCTCACACACAGACAAGATCAGAGACTACATCAAGTAGGTGCTTCAGTTGTATGTGGGAAACTTCTTTCATACGTGCTAAAGGCTCACTCAAGATGGATAAAAATTATGCTTGACCATCACATCTTGCTGAAAGATATCATTCCCAGCATGGGTTGCCCAGTTGGTGCATAAGTTCAGATCAATGTCGAATACTGGCAGTGTTGCAAAGTTGAGACATTGTACCAAATGTATCACTCAAGTTTCATAGTAGTGTTATGTTCGCAGTCATTTCATATTTTCTTGCATCAGGTACACACGCTACAGTTGGCAAAAACAATGATGCAAAACCTCTGAGGATTACAGCACAGATGAGCTATTGAGTTCCACAGCATCTGTCATTGCAAAGTTAGTATTATTTGGTTACATCACAGTGTTGTCTGTTTCTAAGTTAGCCAGTTCAGTCTTGCATGAAAAATTAGTTCTAAATAGGATACAGTCGCACGCTAGAAAACACACACAAGTGCTCGCAACTGATTTAGTCTTCTAAGAAGCGTTCATTAGATGGCTTATTGCTAAGACTGCACATGTCATTAAGGTCAAGTAACATTGCTGCAGGCAAACTGATAAATAATTTCCCTTTCTTTTGTGAAGTTGCCCTGACTGAACTTGAAAGTGACGGTTAATTTCAGGCATATAAAACAAAGGTGGCAACTGCACACAGAAGGGCAGGCCACAGCTTATGAACTTTCTGTGTGGATGCATTGGCTGCAACATAATTTAGCCTTTCATGCCAACCAGTAATACCTAAAAAGCTGCTTGAGAATGTGGACTAATGCGTAATGTTGCTGCGACCATTACGTCGCTCGGCTAGCCCAATAACTCGCCGTAAAATGAAAACTAAATATGGAGTATCACGAATTACTACTTCCCAATAAAGTAAACGGTTGCCTCGACCTAAATAATTTCTCTGCCTTACATATTAATATCCGGTCTCTGCGTAACAAGTTTGATGACTTCTCATATTTTGTTGACAGTCTGCAGCACAATTTTGATGCAATTCTGCTAACTGAAACGTGGGCCGTATGCGATGCTGACTTAGTGAAACTGCCCGGCTATGATCCTTGTTTCCTGAATCGCCCCTCTCATGAAGGGGGTGTTGCCACTTACGTAAAGAACAGTGGCCTTCATAGTGAAGTATTACCTGAGTTCTCTATAATGACTCCTGACTGTGAAATGCTCGCACTGAGACTGCGGACAAAATGGTTTCTGTCGTTTTGCAGGCCGCCGTCAGGTGACCCAGATAAGTTCTTAACACATCTCGACAAATTTCTTGATTTTGCCGCTGAAGTCCAATACTCTACTATTATTGGTGGTGACCTCAACATTAATACACTTGAACCTTCTAGTTTAAATCGCCATTTGAATCACACAATTGCTTCCAATGGTTTTACAAACCTTATCACTACACCCACAAGGATAACACCGACGTCACTCAGTACAATTGACCATTTTATAGCAGACATTGTCTCCCCCATCATTTCTGCTGGTACCATTGCTTGTGACCTTAGTGACCACTGTGCCATTTTCGTATTCGTGTCACATGGCTGCTCACCAAGTTACGCACAACCAAATAGTTTTGCTTATCAATGTGTAACTGATGTGACACTTGCCCGATTTCGCGAATCTGTACGCGTTGCAGACTGGAACTGTGTTTTTGCCTATTCTTTTGTTGATGCATCTTATGAGCTCTTTTTTGAAGTATTTTGAAAGACATTTACAATAAGTGTTTTCCCTGGAAAACAAAGAAATCAAACACGAAACTTCGTAAACCTTGGGTGACTCCAACACACGTCAAAATGATGAATCATAAGTCTAGGCTCTTCAAACGCTTTATGTCCACTCGGAACCCTGATCACCTTACAGCTTTCAAAAAATACCGCAACAAGTTAACTAACGAACTGCGAAGATCTAAATTTGCCTATCAATCGCGTATCCTCACTAGCAGGGAAGGTCCGAAAGCATTTTGGAAACTTTTAAATGAATCGTTTCTAAACAAGAATAAAAATACGCACTTAGGTCAGCTTGTGATCGATGGCTTGCCATATTCCCGCTCTTTGCTGGCAGAAAAATTCAATGACTTCTTCACAAGCTTTAGACCGAGTGGTTCCGCGGTCGAAGCACTTCGGTTTCTCCAAAATACAGGTTTAGAAACTTTTGCTTTTCATTTAACGACCAGCGAGGAAGTTTTTAGCGTTATAATGAACCTAAAAGCTACAAGATGCACCGATTTCGATGGCTTCCAAATTAAACCAGTTAAATTTGTTGCGGATCTCTTTGCACCGTGCTTAAGCTACATCTTTAACTTGTCGCTCACATCAGGAATATTTCCTGCACAAATGAAATATGCAAACATAACTGTTATTTTCAAAGGAGGTAATAGAAACAAGATGACAAACTATTGGCCAATTTCTATTCTCCCTGTTTTTTCAAAGGCTCTTGAAAAAGTATTGCTCAAGAGAATCAATGGGTTCTTTTCTAAACGTGCCTTAATAAATGCCAGTCAGTTTGGATTTCGAAAGGGTAAGTCCACGGAACCTGCTTTACTCTTGCAAAAGGAAATTATTATAATATCGAAGCTAAAAGTTTGACCCTTGGTATTTTCATCGACTTACAAAAGCTTTCGACCTTCTTAATCATGAAATACGACTTTGTAAACTTGAAAGCTATGGTGTCCGTGGTCTTTCCCTCCAACTCTTTCGTCCTTATTTAAACAGGCGCCAGCAGGTCGTTTCGGTCGATAATCACAAGTCTAGCTCCCTTTTCATTGAATGTGGTGTCCCACAAGGTAGCCTTCTTGGGCTGTTTCTCTTTAATGTCTATGCTAACGACCTTCTGAGCATAGCCTATCATACAAGTTGTATTCAGTACGCTGACGACGCAAGTTTTTTTCTTAGGGGATCTTCTGCCGATGAACTAATCAATAGTAGTGCAAATCTGGTTCTTTGTGCTCTCCACAAATGGTCCATAGCTACTGGTTTGGTAGTTAACCCTAACAAGACCAAAGCAGTCTTTTTTCGTCCCCTTAGCCTGGATATTACAGTAAACAATACTCTGCATCTAGAAAATAACATTATTGAAATATTAGACAAGTTCAAATCACTCGGTGTTGTATTTGACTCTCGCATGAGGTGGTCTGACCATATAATGTATATTGAAAGCAAGCTCAGTAGATCTGTTGGTTTCCTCTCGAGACTGCGTAACGAATTTTCCCCAAAGCATAAGCTCCTTGTTTATCACGCTATAATTCAATCACACATAAACTACTGTCATCTCGTTTGGGGTACAACATCCAAAACAAATCTAAACATTATACTCGGTCTCCAAAAGAAGGCAATTAGAGTGATCACTGGTGCATGCTACACTGCCCACACAGAAGCATTATTTCCGAAATATAGGATTCATCGTGTGCATACCATGTTTGAGTATCGTCTACTTCACTGTCTTAAATTGTCACCTCAATGCTTAACTGACTTCTTAAAGAATATATCTGGACTGAAGCCTTACGAAAAACCCTTTCACACCAGAAGTAAGCAAATATGGGACGTTTCTCGAACGAGGACGTTATACGGTAACCAGAGCCTTCGTTTTAATTTACCATGCATATTAAATCATTATAGCATACACAACCCAAACATCTTCACCGCCTCAATTAAGGACTTTAAGCTATATTTTATCAATTCCGCACTGTCTCTCTGTACTTTCCGTTCCTTGCCTTAAACATTATTACTAGAATAGTCACTTCATTTTTATTATGTTTTGCCATGTTTTGTGCACACTGTTGCATTATTGTGGGCCGTTAATTTACTGTGCTGGTTTTTAACTTGCTGTTTCATTTGTATATATGTGCTCTTTCTGTGCTTCATAATTTTCATGTTATATATGTATATCTTCACCTTAATGTCAGACGTCCTGTTGCTCTGCCATTACTGGGCCTCGGGCATCTCTCAAGCTATCGTTGTAGCTTTTCGCCCGAGGCCCATTTCCTGTATATTACTGGAAATAAATTTTTTTCAATTCAATTCAATAACTTCTTCAGGAAAGCCTGCCAGCCAGCATGGCCTTGTGATGCGGCTCTGTTGTTTCCCACACTGGTCAGAGGCCACCAACAGTGAGGATAGTAGTGTCTAATCTTGAAAAATTTAAAACACGAGGAATGCTGCAGAGGTTGAGACCATAATGAACAGCAACTGCTGTTGCAGTGCGTGAAATTGGTGCCTACATGTTGTAGGGACTGCGTAACTCATTCTTGCGTTTCCACTCCTACTTTTCCTTGCTTCTCCCCAACAGGGAGTCCAAGTGGTCTGACCCCAAAAGCAAAATGAGCGTGATTGTGATCTCCTCAGAGGACTACCTGTCGGTGGGCGACATGATCCGTGACCTGGATGCCAAGGCCCTCATCCGGTCGGACTTTGTGCTTCTTGACGGGGCCACTGTGGCCAACATGCCGCTGCGGCCCATCATCGACGAACACAGGTGCTTGGCGAGTGCTTGACCGTGCTCCTGTAAGGATCAGCCATTACTCATGAGGTAGCAGTAATGGCTTGTTCCCACACTGACGTAGGGGCTTGCTGGCATATTGAGGCTTGCAGCTAACATTGGGAGGGCATGTTGACAAAACATAAACGAAAAAGAAATTTTTGTGCCCGCAAGTGTGGGATAGAGTGCTGCAGGAATGGCTACACATTTCCTGTCATGACCCAAATATCCATAAGTCTCTTTGCACCCTGCCAAAATATCCCCACAGTTTGACACTCCTCTGTCCAAACATCCGTATGTTTCAGGCTCATTTTGCAAGCAACATTTTGTTTGGGCAGCTGATGAGTGGGAGGGCTTTCACTTACAGAAGATTGCTACAGCACTGTTTACCTCAACATACATGGAGACACAAGTTGCTGGGCTCACTTGGTGCTTCACACTCGTATATGTGGCTCAGGTTGAGTCACAACTATACTGCAGCATACTGCAATGAGCCACCACTTTTATGGTGCTGTTCTGAAGAGACAGTTTTGTTGAGGACAAGACAGCAACAGTTGTGGTGATCTAACAGCTGCAATGTGCCATCCAAAGCAGTGAGTTAGATTTGTTATTGTTATTGTCAAAGCTCTTCAATAGTTCAGTAATTTTATATACATACATAAATGTCGCATAGCTGATTTGGCTCAATTGAAGAAATAAAACATTGCCAACACTGCACAAAGATGAACACTTTCCTTGGCCTGCCTTCAATTTCCTGTTTCTTTGCTGCTGTTTGTATTTGCTTAACCTGTCTCTGTATAACAGCTGACACAGGTGTGCACAAACTTAGAGCAGTGCAATGCTTCCCTGGGTTAAAAATCAAATAAATTACTTTGTACTGCTGTAAGAAGATCAAGTATTGACAAACATAACGGTGTTTCCTTACTCTATACCTGATTAGAGGGCCCTGTGACCCTACTTATCTAACGAAGTAACATTCTGTGTGGCCATCTGATGAACACAGGAATTTTCGTTTGTTACAAGAAGCTGCGGTATTGAAGCTATTGACCTTACAGAGTGTCTCCCCATACACAGCTGCTGCTGCTGCGGCTGTAAAATGACGGCATGCATTGACTGAAATTCGTTACAAATTTGACCTTCTTTTCTGAGCACCCTAGTTGGAACAAGTTTGGAAGCCAGGTTTTTCTTGACTAGTAAAATGTGCTTTGTTGTGGTCCCCGCAGGAAGACGGTGGCGAGGGACAAAGGTGCTCTGATGACACTGGTGTATCGGCGGCTGCCCCCGTGGCACCGTCGCCGCTGCCGCGAGGATGACAGTGTGGTCGCCGTCAACCCAGAGACGGGGAAGCTACTGCACCACATCAAGAGCAGCACCACTAGCAAGTGTGACTTCCCTCTGGTCAGTGTTGCACTACAGGACTGTCACAGGGCTACACTAGTGTTGCATTGCATGTGCGCATGTGATGGGGCGACACTGCATACACAGTGAACAGCAAACAGACTAGATGAGCCATATAGACGTGTGGATGCAAGAGAAATGGACAATGGTGCCAGTATGGCAAGATGGATTCTAAAGAGGTGTGCGAAAAGCCACTGGAACGCCATTTATTGACTGAAAAGGCATGCAGCACTGCCCAGCTAGTGGGCTGATATGCGGCCTTTAGCCGCTGTTGCCACAGGCTCCAGCTGTGGAGCCTATTCGAATAAAACATGCAAGTCCAAGAGTGTCCACATAAACGAGCACCGAACACCATACACTTACATGAATGTTTGTGAGCAGCACCCCAGGTTTCCAGATTTCCAAGTTGAGATGAAATCTGCTATATTTGTGAGGGAAATTAAGGCCACTGGGCATGAGTGCACAAAATGATTGTTATTTGATGTGAAAAAAAAAAAGGGGGGGGGGGACGTTAGGAATTATTTTGCAGTGAGCACATCTTTGCTTCGTGTTTGGTGATGTAAACATGAACAATATCAATGGAAGGAAAGAAGTCTTGGGCCTAACATCTGCGTTATTCGAAATTACGTAGCCATATGCAATTTTCCTTCCATACTGATTTTATTTTTATCCAGTTACAGATAAAGTAAAAATGAATATTGAAATTAACTTTTAAATGCGGTAAAATCTAACCTCAGCGTTCAAAGAACCAGGAAAAAATAAAATGTTCAAATTATTTGAATAGTCCAAAAAAAATATTGCCGCAATCTGCTCACGGTAACTCTATCTAATGATTGCCTGGAATACGGTTGCCTATGCGTTTGAGATGGAAACTAAGTGACGGTGACAGCTTTTTTTGCGGTCTAGGCACGTGGTTTACATTTTCACACACTGTCAGGAATTTCCAAGATTTGTTCCAAAATCTTAAGTGCCTCAGTGGCCCATTTCACAGCACAACGCAGTGACAATGACGTTCTTCCACAAATGACCTCATTGCGTTATTAGCATGCCTCACCACAGATACTTCAAGGCAAAGCACCCTCAGAACAAGATGGGTCAGCACGCTCAAAGAGCAGAAGAAGCAAGTGAATGCAAGAGAGAGAAATATGTGAAGGCATTAGAACACCCTGATGCCATCCCAGTATAAAAGGCCGGTGATGCTCAAAACAACATTTGAAGTGGCGGAACTGCTCAATTGGTCTGTCTGAGGCAGAGGCAGTATGGCATAAATTTAAAAGAAGCAAAACAGAAACTGCTGCCAGGCTCTGTTTTGGCAGTGGCAGACTTCGACTATCATCACTCCAGCCATAGCGCACACGTCTGAGGTGTACAAGCACAGGTAAGCTCTAGGGCGGTGTAGTTCATACAAGTTAACTGATGTCAGCTCACTTATGGCTGAATTAATGACCATCTGATGCCATATAGACTTAATGAGCGTCTGAAAGCACCACACTTTTAGTCAGTTATCTCAGCGTCCTAATTAACAAGTTTTTTACCTGAAGTACTGAGTACTTCAGGTAACTGAACAAAATTAGTTTGATCCTTGTGAAGGAATTCCAAACTTTGTGCATGGGCAAACAGGAAGAGGCAAACAGGACTGACAGAGATTCTTCGTGGTAATGTCAAGTTAGCGTCCATAGTATTCAGTACGCTACAGTAGGAGGTAAACTGTTTTGCGACTTATCTCGGCAATGCCTTGGTCTTCCATTACGAGCATTAAAATAATTCAGCAAATAATAATACCTGTGCAAAAAAATTTTGTTACCTGCATTCTCTACCAGTTAGGTATATCAAAATAAAAGTGCCGTCTAGACGTTAAAATACTTAAAGTATGCCTGTAAGTGTAATCTTTGAGTGTAGGGAACCTCTGAGGCTATTCCCACCGAAATCCATGATGGCCGAAAAAACACTGGGTCATTTGGCATGGAATGACCCGATTAAACTTGTACCTTTGCGCCTTTGAAATTCGCAGTCACTCAGAATGTGAATTGCTGTGTTACTAAGCTAAGGAGGTATGCGGCTGTGAAAGCTTTGGTGAAGCTCTAGGCATAAGTTCTAAACTACAGCGCAACTTCTATGATTAGGTTTTAATTTGTTGTAATTTTTCAGTATTGAATGCTGAAAAGTTTTGCAAATACAGTCGAACCCGGATATATCGAACTTGAAGGGGATCGCGAAATAGTTCGAGATATATCGATAATTCGATATACAGAAATCGGCTTGGGACGGCACTTACGATGCGAAAAAATGATACCATATTTGCCGCGTAATCAACTCACCAACTCACTCGCATAATGAACCCACCCTCCGCTTTTGCACTCGAGAATTTGGAAAAAAAAAAAAAAAAAGCGTTAAGGCCAGCTCGCTCACATGCAAGCGATCTCAGCGACGAGCGGGAGTGACAGAGCAAAACATTTCCAACTTGTTGGAACTGCATCCCTGGCAGCTCAAAACGAGTTCTGTGTCGTCGCAGTCACGGCGGAAATCGCCAACTTTTTCGCTTGCTTGTTGTAGTCAGTTTCGGTCGGCTCATCCACAGCTCATTTCTTGGCAGCGTGCCGAGATGCTGCGCAGCGATAACGTCGCCGCGTGTTTATCTTTTGATAGCTCCTGCGGTGGCGGGGATCGAACTTGGCAGACTGCCCATGATGGCTTGATTGCACAAGCCTGGTTCGGTTTATCACGCCGCACCTGGGGCAGGCGTAGACCACTGCCACAAAATCAGTGGAAAGCGTGATACAATTGCTGCAAATGCTGTTTGAAGCGAAAAATGCTAAAAGCCATGTCATGATCGCAGCTGACCGCATGCTTTCGTTGATTCATACATGCAAGGATAAACGACTCTCGCAAAAGCAAAAAAAAAAAAAAAAAGCAGCTTCGTAACGCCATATCTTACGCTACGCCGCGCGTACAACACAACGATAAAATAGACGACTCTCGCAAAAGAGAAAAAAAAAAAGATCTGCCGTTTCTTAACTGACGCCGCCGCGCGCAGGGGGTTCGCAACACACGCTGGAGAAAGCGTCCGACGTTCTGTCTGAAAACGGGCCGAGCTGGCTTGGCGCATGCGTAACGCATGCTACTGCGAACGAAGGCCGGGAAAGAGGAAGGAGAGAGATAGGTAGGCAAAAGAATGGGCACACCCTTGCGCTTCGCTCTATCGCGTTTTTCCCCTCTCGTTCCCACCGGTTCTCTCTCGTTCATTCACACACATCTTGCAAACGTCACGTGCTGGCGCGCAGGAAACGATAACAACCGCAAATACGCGCGCATTTGGGGAATGGGCGCGGCGCTGCCCTAGCCGAATTGTCCCCCCTCATTCCTTCCGCGTGTGACTTGAAAACGTCACGCGGCAAACGGCCGAGGGTGATGCGATCGTCTTTGGGAAAGGCACACTTTCCAGTGCGTGGTGCGGAGTTCGATATATCGAACTACCGGTGAAATTGAGTTCGATATATGACGCGGCTTTCCTATACTTTTACATGGGATTTTCAAGGGGATAATCCGTGAGTTCGATATAGCCAAAATTCGATATATCCGGGTTCGATATATCCGGGTTTGACTGTAAACATTTTCTGCTCAATTTGACCTGCAGTGAATTTTGGCTGTTCGATGTCATCCAGCTTGAAAAGGTTAAACAGCCTCTGGCTGCACTGCTGTCCTGACCTCACAGTGAAATGCTGTGGTGTGTCTGATCGACACTCATTAACCTAACATGCTTGATATTGCGCTTGTAATAACGGAAAGCACATGCACTTGTACAGTCGAACTGAGATAATTCGAATTTTGGTTATATTGAACTGAAGGAATATCCCCTTGAAAATCCCATGTAGAAGTATAGGAAAGCTTCGTCGTATATCGAACTCCAATTTCACCGTTTATTCGATATATCGAACTCCGCACCACGCACTGCAAGGTGCGCCTTCCTCAAAGACGATCGCATCACCCTCAGCCGTTTGCCGCATGACATTTTCAAGCTATATACAAAAGGAACGAGAGAGACAAGCTCGGCGACTACTGCTCTAGAGCCGCACCGCGCCCTTTCTCCAAAGGCGCGCGCATCTGCAGTGATCGATTGCCGCACGCCAGCACATAACATTTGCAAGCCATGTCCATGAAGGAATGAGAAGGAACGGGATTGACAATGGTCGGTACGGTGCAGACTTATCCAATGCAGCCATGGTGTTCGGGAAAGCAGGAACGATAGAGCGAAGCGTAAGAGTGTGCCCATTTTTCTGCCGAGCTTTCTCTCTCTCCATCTCTCTCTTTCCCTGTCTTCATTAGCAATAGCACGCACCATGCATGCGCCGACAAGCCAGCTCAGAACGTCGGATGCTTCCTCCAATGTGTTTTGTGAACCCTCTGTGCATGGCAGGTGGCGACGTGCAATGCGCATCTTGTGCGTATTGTGTCGTCGTGCTGAAAGTGCGTCGTACCGTAAGCTATGGCAGGTGTGGAGTTTAAGAAGTGGGAGATGTTTCTCTTTTTTTTTATCTTGTGGGAGTTATTCATCCTTGTCGTCGGGCTGAACATGCGGCGTAGCAAAAGCTATGGCGGCTGCGGACGTTAGGAAGCAGCAGAATTTTTTTTTTTGGCAAGAGTCGTCCATCCTTGCATCTATGAGTCAACGAAAGCACGCGGTCAGCTGGGATCATTGCACCAGCTTTTAGCATTGCTCGCTTCAAACGGCATCTGCAGCTATCATGCTTTCCAATGATTTTGTGGCAGTGGACTCCGCCGGCCCTAAGCGTGGCATGATAAATCGAACCAGGCTTGTGCAATTAAGCCATCACGGGCACTCTGTTAAGTTTGCTCCCTGCCACCGCAGGATCTAACATTAAAAGTATAGTCAAAAGGTAAACACGCCGTGACATTATTGCTGCGCAGCATCTTGGCGCGCTGCCAATAAATGAGCTGTGCATGCGACGGCCGAAACGGAGGGACGCGCCACCGACTAGCGTCTTTCATTTTTTCAAAAATTCTCGGCGGCAGAAGGCAGGGTGGGTTCATTATACAATTGGTTTGATTACGTGACAAACGGTATCATTTTGCGCAATCACAAGTGGTGTCTCAAGCCGATTTTTGTATATCAAATTATAGATATATCAAACTATTTCGCGATCCCCTTCGAGTTCGATATATTCCGGTTTGACAGTATTGCTGGGCCTTACATCTGTTGTTCAGTCCCACCCAAAGAGGAATTGAAGACTGCTATGGCACAGCTTCTTGGTACTTGCAGCTTGTGTGCGAACACATCGACAGAGGAAGTGAACAGGAGTCAGTCTTCTCGCGGTTGGTTGACAGCAGTAGCTGAGTAGTTAGCCTCTTGGCTACTGGACTGGTGTACTTGGACTTGAATCCAGTTGCAGCAGCTTGTGATAGAGGTGAAACGCATAAGGTAGCCCTATTAGCCCGAATGGCTTTCGGACATTAAGCTCCCCGCATATGTACCTACCTGTTGTTGCTGTTTTCGGTCACACTTGCACATTGAAAACCAAGTTTTAGGCGCCATCGTTGCAGTCAGAGTTGAATAGTCTGAGTTGTTTGTGTGCAGAAGCACGCGCTAGTTTGGTGCTTCACATTTTTTGTGCCATCTAATTTGACCCTCAGTAATAGTATTCAAAAGGTTCAGTTTCCAACTGCTAGTGGATGAGTATTACTTCATCTTTTAGCTGTTGGAAATCTAACTTCCTATGAGTCCATGCGATGGGAAAAGTCAATCACACAGCAAAAGCTGTGGAGCCAGTCTACATCGCTGCATGCAGTGATGTCCTGTGGGCTGCCTTCGCCTACAGGCGTGTGCTTGGTAGTTTTTTGCGAAATTGCACGTCAGATGCCATCAAATGTCAGTTTCGACTAACTGTTTAAAGCAGCATGAAAATTGGTATGGTGTGCGGAATTTCAACTAGTTGCTGAAAACTAAAGCCTCAGAACAGCCAAGCATTGTTGACATGCTGAGAGGGAAAAATTCCTTAAGATGGCGCCGAGATTTATCTGCTGGTTTTTGTTGAAATTAAGCTGAATTTATGGACCAACCGCGAAGCCTGCAGTGTGGTGAAGCCAACACTTAAAGGCTCAGTGGGCTACTGCTCATTAGGTGTGTACTGCTTCTGAGATGGCATCTTACGTCTTGCGCTTTGGCTAGGTGTCTAGGCAAAGCCTTTTAATTTTTGAACTTTGAAAAGTAGGGAAGCTGATATCAGTGCCTTATGACAGCAATGAGTATGGTCCCTTGTTATGAAAACATTAGGTCAAGTTTTTGGGTTATATTTTTCAGCAAACGTAATTACCTAATCCTGTGAATAATTTTCATGAGGTCCTGTAGACGTCGAGTGCTTGTGCAAGTGTCCAGTGGGCCTTGGAAGTGTAATGGTTGGTTGGTTTGTAGGGTTTAACGTCCCAAAGCGACTCGGGCTGTGAGAGACTGCATAGTGGAGGACTCCGGAAATATTGACCACCTGGGGTTCTACACTGACATCACACAGCACATGGACGCCACTCCTTTTCGCCGCCATCGAAACACTGCCGCCGAGGCCGGGGTTCGATCTCGCTTCCAAGGGCACAGTAGTCGAGCGCCTTAGCCACTGCGCCACCCCTGCGGGGCAGAAGTGTAATAGAAAATGATGATAGTGGTGAGTTTGTGCACAATGGATCTCCCTGTTTTTATGGTCATGTTTTCGTGAGAGTGTTCTTTCATTTAAGCATTTAGCATTGACATTCGGAATATCAGAAAATATTCTGTATATATTTTGCAGCCAAATCTTATCATTCTTTCTTGGTTTGCAACAAAAAAATTGCTTTCTTCACAGTCTTGGCTCATTGCATAGCCAGGTCTGCAATAGGTCATCAGATACAAGTTAGCATTCTTTTTTTTGCAGTGTTTGGAAAAGTAAAGCTGCACTTCTCTGCTTCATTGGTCTCTTATTCTTGTCACACATTATTTTGCAGAGCATCTTCCAAGGGCAGTCACGCGTGTCCCTCCACCATGACCTTCAAGACTGCCGTATTGCCGTCTGCTCGCCACATGTGCCACCCATCTTTGCCGACAACTTCGACTACCAGACGCGCCTCGACTTTGTGCGGGGCATCTTGGAACATGAAGAGGTGAGTGATAGGGTCATAACGATGTTTCTTATGTCTGTGTTTTAAATGCTATGATTAATGATTAGATCTGAGTGAGTTAATGTAGGCTAGCCATGCTGAAGAAACCCCAGAGCACCACTTGTTGCCAGTCGTGGCAGACACCAAGAGCAGAGGATTCAGAACTGCTGTTCTTGACCCTTTCCAATTATCGTGGAATTCTCCATTCCAATTGCGCTTGTATGCTCTCCTTTGTAAGTGACGACTTGCTTTCCAAAGTGGAGTACAGTTGAACCCCGCACACATAATAATAAAGACCATAAGTATGAATTGCTCGATGGAACAAATTATTTTGGAGGCCCTGGCCATTTTTTGTAAGGTTCGATGCCTTTGACTTCTCTCTGCAACGGAACACTGTCAGACTTCACTCCCACAATAATGAAGTCTTTTGAAGTAACAGCCCACAAGTTTCCTTCATGCATACGCCGTTAAATTAAAGTCTCTAGAAAACAGTTCACGCCGTGAACATTTCAGACACTTCCACACTGCCACAAGCACATTTATGGATGTAGTAATTTTGTTTATGTGTTAATGATGACGATAATGGTCTTGGACGACGGGTCATGTGAAAACGATACCCTGCTTACTCACATAATGCTTCCAGTTGTCTTGAATGAACAGCTGACATCAGTTTGGGATAGAATTCATCGAACCTAAGTAAGAAATGCTTTTTACAGATTTTTTTTGTGACAGTCAAAATTTCGTATACAGTAAAAGCTGGTTAATTAAAACTTCACGGGAACGGGAAAAAGATTGAATTACTTAAAATTCGAATTATCGAATGGCCTCGAAAATGTTTTCAAGAACCGCTTGCATTAGGGAAAATTTATTTGGTGAAAATCTGGGCAATGGTCGCCTGTCTTTTAGATGAGAGCAGTGCAACAGTGACTGTTTTTTGCCTTTCTGTCAATGCTTTATTGTGCGCCCACTGTTGAAAATGTCAAAGCAGGACTGCTTGAATACGGTAAAGGCTTCACGGAATCCTTCACTGTGCGACGCAGCACCACCAGCATCCCTCACAAGCAGCCTTTGTCGCATGTGAGGCTTCACTGCGTGACGTGCTGAATGGCACTTGATAAGCGCACATTTTTGGAACATTGTAAGAACTGCACGAATAAAAGGGGTGTAAACGCTCAGTACCGCTAATGATCATCCAAAATGTCACGCAACTGCGATTGGTTCGCTGGCTGATGCATGTGTGACCCATAGCCACCGTCGCCACAGGATGGTGCAAGCAGCGCTAAGCTCATAAAAGTGAAACTGAAACTGAGTAGTCAGCCTATTATTGAAAATGACGCCGTTTGTGTTTCATCACGCTTGCCAAGTCGCACTGTCTTCCCTGCAGTGTACAGTTCCGGTTTAAGGAATGCTGTTTTGGTGATCGCCTGCAATGCCAAGCATACCTGAACGCGGCTTGACCGGCGCGAGACCCATAGCGCCCGTCCAACTCTGTAGCCATACATGAACATTGGCTGGGACCGTGTCGAGATGAAGGTGTGGTGAGGGGTGAGGCTTCAAAAAATAATAAGAACACAAAAGCCTCAGCCTGCGCCTAGACTGTGCTGACATTACAACTTATCCATATTGTGAAAGAAGGCCAAGTCGAGACTGCAAAGTAGTGGTGGCAAGGCAAGGTATGGCGTGTCAGTGTTTAATCCGATCGTGAACCCAGGCGCGTGCCGGAGCCGGCACCGTGGGACGATGACGATGGTATGTACAAAAGAAAGAAGAAGATCATAGTATGTACAAATGAAAGAAGATCCGTGGAGGGCTCACACAATCTGCCCAAGGGGTCGGAAGCGGCCAGCCTGGCCGATCCTAACCAACCGATGCACCGCGGCGCACAAAAGTGGCTTCAAGCGAGAGACATGAACAATTCCAGTTCCACGGTGGTGTCGATCGGCTAGGAAATAAACAGGTGTGACTTGGTAGTTCACTGGAAAAATTTGGTTGATGACCTTGTAGGGACCAAGATAGCGGCGCTGAAATTTATCACTAAGGCCAGGGATGCGCAGTAGTGTATAAAGCAGTACTTCATCACCAGGATGAAATGAAACCACGCGATGCGTGGAATCCTAGCGACTCGTGCGGTCTTCCTGGCACGCTTCTGTGTTGAGGCGGGCAAGATGACGGCATCTGGTCACACGGGATAAGAACTGGGCTGGTACTGATGAGGAGTAGTAGGGCGTAGAGAAGAAGGAAGTGTTGAGAATTGTTGTGGGAGGACGGCCAAAAACGAGGATAAATGGAGAGTAACCGGTAGTTCGCTGTACTGCTGTATTATAGGCAAATGTGACGAGTGTAGAATAGTGTCCCAATTTCAATGATCCGGTGTGATGTGCATGGATATCATATCCGATAGGGTGCGATGGAATCGCTCAGTCAGACCGTTAGTCTGGGGATGGTAGCTTGAGGTTGTCTTATGGAGGGTGGAGGACGCATGAAGAACTTCGGCAACGACTGTCGATAAGAAGACCGTCCCGCGGTTACTTAGGAGCACCCAAGGAGCGCCATGACGCAATACAATTGATCGTAAAAAGAAATTAGCTGCCTCTTGAGTGAAACCAGTTGGTACAGGGGCTGTCTCAGCGTAGCGTGTAAGTGGTCGACAGCTGTTATAATCTAATGGTTACCCCCATCGGAGAAGGGTAGGGGGCCATATAAGTCAATGCCGACTACGTCAAATGGCGTGGCGGGACAGGAAACAGGTTGTAGAAGGCCAGCGGGCGAAGACGTCGGCCACTTGCGATGTTGGCACAGTTGGCAGGAAGCGACGTATTTAGCTACGGTGAAAGAGAGGCAAGGCCCAAAAAATCGTCTTTTCATGCAGTCGTATGTTTTGTCAAATCCAAGGTGACCTGCAGTAGCGTCATCGTGGAAAGCCGCCAGTATACATGGGCGAAGCACACGTGGCACGACTGGGAGCCAGCGAGTTCTATCAGAGCAATACATGTAGCGGCGTAAGATGCCATCTTCGAGCTTAAAATTGCGAAGCTGTCGGCGAAGCCTAACATTGGGCGGGTTCGCCGCCCAAGGCTAGATAAGGTTCGCCGCAGATAAGGCGGTCGATGATGGGCCGGCAGTAGGTATCGGTAATTGCTGTGAGCGGAGAGCATGTTTGTTCTCAGAGTCGTCAAAAGAAACTGTTGTGATATGCATCGGGGGAAGAGATAGTCGGCTGTGGTCAGAGGTGGAAATGCATTGCGAAGAAGAACAGCAGGCTGATTCCGAAAGTGGATAGCGTCTTGGTGTTGGCGACCCGTTTAATGAGTGACGTCGAAATGGTATTCTTGCAGGCGTAGAATCCAACGGCCAAGTCAGCCTGTCAAATTCTTCAGTGAAGACAACCAGCAAATAGCATGGTGATCAGTTACAACTGTGAAGTGCCGGCCGTATAGGTAAGGGTGAAACTTTTGAACAGCCCAGTCATGGTCATGGTCGGACTGGCGAAAGCAATCACTTTCTCACGTGAAGTTGCATCGTGCTGCAGAAGGACAGTGCCAAGACCGTGACCACTGGCATCAGTGTGCAAGATGGTGGGAGCACTGTCGCTGAAGTGGCCAAGAACGGGATCTGATGTGAGGGCATGCTTTAGGTCGTTAAAAGCAGTGTTGCACTGTTCAGTCCACATGAAAGAACTGCGCACTTTAAGTAGTTCATGAAAATGCAGCATTAGCTGCAAAATGCCTTATAAAACGCCGAAAATAGGACGCCAGGCCGAGGAAACTGTGAAAATCTGCAGTCCGTTGCGGACTAGGAAAGTTGAAGATCGCGATGACTTTTTCAGGGTCTGGACGAATGCCGTCATGGCTAACCAGATGTCCCAATATTTTAATTTCCTTCTGTGCAATGTGGCACTTCTTGGTGTTGAGCTGAAGGCCCGCTAAAGCAAGACACGTGAGGACTTCATTCAGGCACATGAAATGGTCGTTAAAATGAACGAATAGATAACAATGTCGTCCAAGTAACATAAACAGGTTCTCCATTTTAGGCCACGAAGTACAGTATCGATCATTCTTTCAAATGTCGCTGGTGCGTTACAAAGGCCGAAGGGTGTAATATTAAACTCGTAAAGTTCGTCGAGAGTTGCGAAAGCGTTTTTTTTTTTTTTTTTTTTTTTCCCATTCTCGTGCATAGGTATTTGCCAATGACCTGAGCGGAGGTCCAAGGTCGAGAAATATTCAGCGCCTTGGAGAAAGTCAAGGCTGTCACCAATTCGCTGCATCGGGTAGACATCTTTGCGGGCAATTTTGTTGAGTGCACAATAATCAACACAAAATCGTACCGCTCCGTCTTTTTTTTTTAGCTAATACTATGGGAGGACCATGGACATTTTCTTCAATTGCTTTTCATTCCAACAGAGAAACCGATAAGGTCGTCCGCGTACGATCAGGTTACCTTCAGTAATGATGCGGTGGTGTGCAACACTAGTCCGTCCCAGTGGTGGCGAGGTTGCATCAAAAATGGCTTGGTGGGCTTGAAGCAATTCCAGCAATTCTTGGCGTTGGTGCGGCATGAGGTTCGGATTGATTGTTTTCGACAGCATGGGAAGAGAGACGTGATGAATCACGCTGCTGAGGTAGCGGGGCGGTGAGCACCATCATGAACATAGGGTGAGCATCCGCTATGCATGGCAGGGAAGTTCCTTTAGTCAGCACGAGGGATTCACGGGAAGTGTTTGTGGCAGCTACTATCGCTGAGCCGCTGCGGAATCGTGCAAGACTTGATGGGAAGGCGATTCCACGTGCAAGATGACAATGAGATGGTGCGATGAGTACATCCCCGTCAGTGATGTGTTCAGAAATAACAGTAAGAAGTTTTTCGCACTGTGGAGGCAATACAGTATCAGCTACGGCAATGAGGGAATGATGTCGTTCACAAATGTCAGATGAAAAATCACTGTCTGTCATATGGATGACACGGTCACCACAAGAAACTAACGCTATAGCGGTTGACAAAAAATTCCATCCAAAAATTATCAGATGCGCACAGGGTGAAAGCACAGCAAACTGTGCATGGTGGCAGGCACCGTCTATAAAAACTCAAACTGTAGACTTTGCTGAAGGGTGCAGAGAGATGTCATTTGCTTCACGAAGTTTAGGTTCATCATATGGTGTAGTTACTTTCCGCAAACCGTGGCACAAATCAGCGTGAATAACAGAAATTGCAGCCCCTGTGTCAATCAAAGCTTCGACCTGTAAATCTTCAGCTAAGACGGAAATCATATTGTACAGGCGATGAGGAGGACTTTTGGTAAGTTCGCAAAGTGCAGTTTCACCTCCGCAAACTGCATCACTTAGTTTTCCGAATGACAGACAGGGAGAGTTGTTGCTGGTCGAAGTAGAGAATCAGAGCAGCGGTATGGGAAAGGGGACCGGCGTCAGGATACATGGGCCCTACTTGGGTCAGACAAGGATACCGGCGGTGGAGAGGATCGACGAGGTGGGCTGGGAACAGGTCGTCGCTGATAATATGAAGGTATGTCACTTTCGAAGGCGTCGTAACCACGCCGCTCGTTCTGAATGCGTCGACGACAGAAGCAGGAGATATTTCCTCGAATTCCACAATAGTAGCACACTGGGCGAAAGGGGCGCCAAAGTGCGTAATAGGGTGGCGTAGGCTGAGCCGTGGTCATGGCGTTGAAGTGGTTGTAGGGCGGTGCTTGTCGGGGTGGGGGAACAAAAGGAAGAGGGGATGCAGCGACATGAGCGTAAGTCTGCACTGGGCGAGTGTAGGAGGGTCAGGTGCGACAGTGGGTGGTAGTTGCCAACTGTTCTTTAATGATGGTGCGGAGGCCAGCGTCATTAGGAGGAGGAGAAGAATGATCGCATCCGTGCCGGCAGATAGGGCTGAGGGCTTGGAGCTCCTCACGGATTATCGCTTGAATTAGGGCTCATAGATTGAGGTCAGCAGAGGTCGGGCCAGTAGCGAAGCCGGGCTGCAGTCGTGAGGACTGCAGCTGGTCGATGCGTTGGCAGGTCGTATTAGTGGAATCAACAGTTGAAGGATTCTGGGCAACTAGGGTGTTATAAGCCACAGAATTAATTCCTTTCAAGACATAGTGTACACGTTCAGGTTTCGGCATGGTGGGACTGATACGCCAGCAGAGTGCAAGTACGGCCTCTATGTAAGACGCATATGACTCATCGGGACCTTGAAGGCGGGAAGCGAGCTTGTTCTTGGCGATCTCAGTCCGAACAGCCAAGTCGGCGAAGTACTTTCGGAACTGCTGTTTGAAGGTGGGCCAGTTATCAGTGTGGGGCTCGCGGTTGATAAACCAATTCCTGGTGACCTCAATAAGGTAGAAAGAAATGTTGAGGAATTTTAAAGTATCATCCCACCGGTTGTAGGCACTGCAGCATTCATAAGTGTCGAGCTAGTCATCCACGTCTTCGTCGCGACGACCAGCGAACAGCAGTGGGTCGCATTGTCGTGTGGGCACAGTCGGAGGCTGCGGTGTAGCCGAGGTGGAGGGTCTGACCGGGTCGGGACTGCTCTCGGTTGACATGATGATGGTGGCTGTTGCCAAACGGCGACCGGAACATAGCTGCAGCAAGAGGCAGGGCACCAGGCAGCAAGGGGATCGAATTTCACCTCCACCACTTATTTATTTTTATTTATTTATTTATTTTATTTATTTATTTGAAAATACTGCAGCCCCTCAAGGGGCTATAGCAGGAGTGGGTACAAAAATGTGGAACAATTCCACGCATACAAAAGTACATACAAGCATTACAAATATAAACGCTAGAAAAACAACATACAATGCTACGACTCAATTGCCGACGCAAAATCAGAGATTGATAGTGCACGAATGTTGCCATCCAAGGAATTCCAACACTCCACAGTGCGCGGAAAAAAAACTGTATTTGAAAACGTTAGTGCGGGCAAAAAAAGGTTGGATATTAAGATCGTGATGGCTCCTGGTTGCAGATGGTTTTGAAAACGAGATATGCTTACCCTCTGAAAGGCAATTAGCAGAATGAACTATGGAGTGAAGAAGTTTTAAGGACTCAGTTTTTCGGCAGGATGCAAGCGGGCTTATGTTTAGGGAAGACATCGCAGATGAGGGTGAAAAATGAAAGTCGTAGCGGCGAAAAATAAATTTTACAGCTTTACGTTGCACAGATTCTATTTGATCGATTTCACATTGCTTGTATGGATTCCAGACATTAGAAGCGTATTCAAGAATAGGGCGAATTAGAGTTTTGTACATGAGCAATTTTGCTTCTTTAGGAGCATCCCGTACTGTGCGTCGTAAGTAACCTACCTTTTTAAGAGCTTTAGCTGTGATGTAATCGGTGTGTTTTGACCATTGCATATTGTGAGAAAAAACGACGCCAAGATATTTATATTCATGAACCCTTTGCAGTGATGCATAGTCGTAAATAGAAGGTGATAGGTGGTTGGTGAAAGACATGACAACTGTTTTGCTGAAATTGATGTTCATCTGCCACGTGTTGCACCAGTCACGGAACATACCAAAAGACTCATTCAGAAGGAGGTGATCATTAACAGAGTTGATAGTGTGGTACAGTACGCAATCATCGGCGTATAGACGGATCTTGGAGGTTATACTGTCAGGTAAATCATTAATATAGAGCAAAAATAGCAAAGAGCCAAGGACAGAGCCTAGTGAACACCTGAGGTAACATCGGCTAAAGAAGAATCGACGGAATTGAAGCGAACAGACTGGGAGCGGTGTGAGAGGAAATCGGCAATCCAATCAGCAAGTTGAGAGTTATTGAGAATTACTTTTAGTTTGCATAACAATTTAGAGTGAAGGACCGTGTCGAAAGCTTTTGAGAAATCGATGAATATAGCATCGATTTGGTTACCGGCGTCTATGCTGAGAAGAATGTCATGTGCAAATTCGGTTAACTGAGTCACTGTACTAAACCCCTTACGAAACCCGTGTTGAGCTCTGGACAGAAGATTATTTGCATCAAGAAATTCCATAATGTGTTTTATAAATAATGTGCTCTAGGATCTTACATGAATGTGCAGTTAAAGAGATCGGCCTATAGTTAGAAAGCAGTTGTTTGTTGCCGGATTTATAGAGAGGGAGTAGATTGGCGAGTTTCCATGAGGAAGGGACAATGCCAGTGGAAAGAGATTTTTGAAATATAATTGAGAGATATCGAGATGACCAGAGGGAATAACGTGCTAGGAAGGTGTTTGTGATACAGTCCGGTCCAGCACATTTTTTTGTGTCAAGGCACAAGATAAGATTTAAAATCCCCGGAGTGCTAACCATGATATCTGAGATAGAATGATCATGATTAGGAAGACTGAAAGGTGGAATCATGTTATTATCACGTGCAAAGACGGAATAAAAGTAGGCATTAAATGCATCAGATATTTGAACAGGGTCAGTCACAATTTCTTCATTAATAACAAATGAGGTGGAGGAAGTGTTTGAGGGTAGAACAGAGTGCCAAAATTTACGAGGGTTACCTCTTAGCAGCCCTTGGAGCTCAACGCGGAAATAGAAATCTTTAGCAGAGTGCATTTTAATTCGAAGTTCATTTTTTGCAGCTTGAAATCGAGCAACAACATCAGGGTTATTGTTATGTGCCATGCGTCTCAGCCGGGCTACACGACGTGACATCTGTAAAACATCGCGATTAATCCAAGGAAGAGTAGGATTTCTTTTCTTTGTTTTGACGGGAACAAACTGTTTAATGCACAGTCTAACAATTTTTTCGAAATATTCAACAAGGTCATTAACGTCGCCGTCACGGCTGAGCGCGCAGAAGGCGTCGAAGCACTCGGCTAGTTTGTCGATTACGGAGTTGTCGTCTGCGTGATGGAAATCCGGAAATGACGTGAAGGAGTACTGTGGGTTACTAGAGAAGCGGGACAGGGTAAGGAGAACTGCTTCATGGTCAGAAATACCATCGACAACCGTACACTGAAACCTGGTGTCTATTAGGTTGGGGCTTAGAAAGATTAAGTCTAGCAATGAATTCAGCCTGGTGGGAAGCGTAACTATTTGAGTGAGTCCAAGAGAGAGTGAGAGATCCATCAACTCTTTTGCTAAAGAAGCGTCACGGCCAGAATAACACATCGATGGCCAGTGAATACCAGGCACGTTGAAATCACCCATGAAGATGATGTTTGATACTGAAAGGCTATGTATGAACTGACCAACAGAGTGCAAAACATCAGCAGAGGTTCCGGGGGGTCGGTAAAAAACGCCAATAATAACAGTCTGTTTTTCTAAATAAAGCTTGCACCAAATTGACTCGGTGTTGCATGGAGCAGGAAGTATAGAAAATCTAAGATAAGAACGCAGAAGTAAAGCAACACCACCTCCTTTGCCCTCATGCCTGTCAGCACGGATAGCAAGGTAACCAGGTAGGGTAAATTCAGAGTCATATATGTCAGGGTGAAGCCAGGTTTCAGTGATGCCAATAATGTGAGGGTCATGGGAGGACACAAGCGCGAGAAGATCAGGGAGTTTGTTAGAGATGCTTCTAGCATTAAGATTTAAGACAACGAGACTTGGTGGCGAGCTAGGTGAACGTCAACGGGGTAACGGAGGAAGCTCACTAGATTCGGTAGCTTCATGACAGGGTAACGAATGAAGCTCAGAAGATTCGGTCGCATCGTGATGGGGGTCCCGTTTCAAGCTACTTGAAGCTTCATCCCATGTGTACCTGACACCATCAATGAAAGCGTGATTGTACCGAAGCTTCACTTTTGAACCACCGTCACGAAGCGAGGAAGATGCATTCCATATTTTCTTACGAAGGGCACGGACGCTCGCAGAGAAATCCTCAGTGATGTAAAAATCTTCCCCTTTGAGTTTCGATACGTTTTTCATGACAACAATCTTCTCACTGAAGTCGAGGATCCTTAGAATGACAGGTCGTGTACGTCCATCACTGGGTCTGCCGATGCGATGACAACGCTCAATGCTCGGACATTCTATGCGAAGATTTTCAGTAAATATTTTGCGGATTTTGGACAATAAACTGGCGCCATCTTCATCAGGACTCTCATGTAGACCGTGCACAACAAGATCGTTCCGCCTTGACCGGTTTTCTAAGTCTTCATTCTTTACAACCAAGTTGGATATTGTTTTTTTTAATGAGGTAATGTCCGAACGGAGGTTAGCGCTCAATGACTCAGAGGCTGAAGGAGTTGCAGATGATTCCAGTGATGAAACACGAGCTTCGAGGACATCAAGACGAGCGGAAAAAGTTTTCTTAATATCTGTAATGTCACTAGCGATTCGTTCTTGACCAGCAATCAGTTGCGAGAGCTGAGAAAGGACGTCTGCGACCCCCGGAGTGGAGGACAAGTCAGTAATGGAACGCGTTGCCCGCTTCCCACTAAGATGTTTAGACGAGTTAGCTGAGACTGATCGTTTAGGGGGGCCTGGGTTTTGTTCAACGTCCCCGCTTTGTAGAAGGCGAGAAAAGCAAAATACAGCATTTGAACAGAAGGTAACAAAACTGTGTGGGCAGGAAAACAGCAGCAAACAACGATCATCAGATCGAACGCAGTGAGCGTTCTTTAGGTAACATACCTGCACGAAGAACATGCAACGATTAGGCATCTTGTAAAGGCTGCTGCCGTCCTGCCCACTGAAGCGGTACGCCGGTGCGGTCCGATTTATAGTCCGAGGAAGAGCTGACGTAGACCAAGGGCCGATGGTGATTGGACGGTGTAGACATGCACGTGGGAAGCCGTCAGGTGCCCAGGGGAGCACGCCAGGTATATCACCAACAAGGGTGACATGGCAGTCCGTAGCGAAGCTGATGGTCCCATCCACGTGCCGCAAGCTTGATGGTTGCGCAGGCGCTCTTGAGTCGAAGTCGCAAAAAAGCGAAACAGCAACAGCCGCGAGGATCTGCACGAAGAACATGCAACGATTAGGCATCTTGTAAAGGCTGCTGCCGTCCTGCCCACTGAAGTGGTACGCCGGTGCGGTCCGATTTATAGTCCGAGGAAGAGCTGACGTAGACCAAGGGCCGATGGTGACTGGACGGTGTAGACATGCACGTGGGAAGCCGTCAGGTGCCCAGGGGAGCACGCCAGGTATATCACCAACAAGGGTGACATGGCAGTCCGTAGCGAAGCTGATGGTCCCATCCACGTGCCGCAAGCTTGATGGTTGCGCAGGCGCTCTTGAGTCGAAGTCGCAAAAAAGCGAAACAGCAACAGCCGCGAGGATCTGCACGAAGAACATGTAACGATTAGGCATCTTGTAAAGGCTGCTGCCGTCCTGCCCACTCTTTTTATGAAAGAAGGCCAGGTCGAGACGGCAAAGTAGTGACGGCAAGGCGAGGTATGCCGTGTCAGCGTTTAATCCGATCGTGAACCCAGGCACGGGTTCACGATGACAATGGTATGTACAAAAGAAAGAAGAAGATCATGGTATGTACAAATGAAAGAAGATCCGTGGAGGGCTCACAATATTTCCAAACTAACAAGCAGTTAGTTCCATGCCTTGAAGATCATGCAGAACAGGCTGCCACCGCCATGGCTGTCATATCATACCCTCCTGCGCCACCAGCCGCCATGCCGGTCTGGCTTTACCCATTCTTCCATGGTTTTACCTAGTTTTATCTCCTCTCTGCATTCTGGAGTTGCTGAGCCTTGTGACTATGTCACCCTATCACAGGGGCATTCCTTTGGCCATGTGCCGGGTGCCGAGCCGCCTAGACGTGGTTGACGCGTAGTTTAAATTATCCTTGGTGGAACATACTCATATCCGAATTAACGGACTTCTTTATACATATACAGTTGAGCCCAATTGTAACGAAGTCGGCAGGAATCAAAGATGACTTCCCTGTGTCTGCTATTTCGCTATAAGTATCTGGACTCTGAAAGGAAGACGAAAAACAAATGGTCATTGGTCTAAATTTCCGACCCTTGATTTTTAGGACTTGCTTGATTATTTGGACTTATTTGCGGCACCGCGACATGCTCCACAAAACTAACGTTTATGAACACCTGAAAGATATGCTCCAAAGTCGTGAGTGCCTCCGCGGCCCTTATCGCAGTGCGACAAAAGTAGCAGCAGTGCCTCTTCGCAGACGGCCCCACCACGCTTTAAGGATGCTTCACCTCGAGGACATTGAGGACTGCGCGGTGAAGCGACCTCAAAACATGATTCAGCAAATTCGTCATGGCAGGTTTGCTTCAACGTCTGTACTTCGTCTAAGTCCGCGCAATCGCTCGCCGCATGTCGAGAGCAACACAGCCATCGAACGCCAGTTGCTGCCGGAGGTCTGTGTAAACACTGCTTGGCAAGTCAGTCTATCAAAACTGCTGACCCTTTTGCTCCGCTATATGCAAATTGGAATTAAGATTATGTAAAGTGATTTTATTTATAAAATTTGATTTTTCTGACATTTTCATGTTCCCTAGCGGGTCTGAAAGATCGGTCGTCTAAATTGTGTTCCCGGAAAACGTTTTTTCAGCACCGACTCCAGGGTAGTGGCCTCCGCGTCGTCCAAATCCAAAGCCACATATTGCTCTGAACTCGCAAGGAACCTCCGGAGAGCGCCAGTTGTTGCAGCGGCCGCCAGCTTGCGAATCTAGCCATAGCCGAGAAGTCAAAGATCGACAGGAACAGCGAACAAAGCTATGCAGTGAAGCTACCTTTCGTTTTGCAGGAGTGCGGACATCCGTCAGCCAAATTTCGCTGTTATTTCCTTACAGAAGTTTGTCTGAAAGCTGTAAAAATATTCCAGTTGATAGATTATTTTTCGTTTGCTACAAAATTTCTTCGCTATGTCTGTTGAGATTTTTTTTATTTGCTACATTAAAACTATACCCAAATTGTATTGAAAATGCAAAAATGGGAGATGGGAATTGAAGTCAATTCATTATAACTGCTATTTCACTATATATGGCTTCGCTATAACATGGCTGGACTGTAATTTCTAAGGAGCTTGGCTGGGCTAAGTAGCGCAGTTTCAATTGTCTAAAGATTCGATTAACTGAGGTTCGAATTAACCAGCCTTCACTGTCCGTCCATCATCAGCAAGAGCACGCTGCATGATCACTTTCTAGTCGTGTTCACTTCAAAAGTCTTTGCTGTTGTTTTAGTTATTTAGTTGACTTAGCTCTCGCGAAAACGAAAAAAACTGTCATTCCTGGTGATTTCAACTGCCTGTGTTCTTTGTGCTGTCTGTAACTACCTCTTTGCTTCATATGTAATGTGTGTTTTGCCACTGCATTTTCTTGGAAAGAGTTCAGAGTTCGCCAAAGGGGCCTCCCATGCTCAGCTAGTGCTATTGATAATGGTGTTTACAGTTCGCATACTTATGCATGTTATGCAAGCATTGTGTATATATAAAATATATACCACCCTCTTGCAGAAAGCCAGTTGATGGTAACAAGGTAAAACTTTTAGGCGATAGTGACTAGGTTTTACGCTTAGTCAAGGATACTAATCGCATAACGTCCGCAGAGAATAGGGTGGCTGAACTTTGCTCACAAAAAAAAAAAATCATGGACTACACCCACATCATTTGGGTTTATGTTTACTGAAGTTTTACTACTGAAGTCTTGCTGAAGTTATTGGGTTTATATGTCATGGCTTCTCATCGGGTTTCTTTTTCCTTTCCTCCCACCCTATGCTTATCCAGATTATGGGCAACTCAATTTACACACACATCAGCAACAGCCACTACGCAGCTTCAGCGTGCAATCTGGTCATGTATGATGCTATCAGGTGAGAAGCTCCCATAGGCCCGCCGTGCATGCTGCCGCATGTTTTTCAAAATGGCGAAAATTTGTGCATTTTATTTAAGGCAAGGTTTCTGCTGAACAGTCCCAATAACTGTGCATAATTCCAGGGTGTAGCTTTTGTCATCAATCATTTATGAACAAAATCGCCAAAGAAACTTCAGGAAGAAATGTGTCATAAACTTCATCTGTAGAATAGCGTGCAGATATATTTTGTCAAGAGTTGAGCATTTATTCAGGCTCAGTCATCCAGGAAGCTGTTGAACAAGGCCTGAAAGAATGCTATTGCAGTATTTTCTAGCTACTCTGTTTTGGTGGGCCTTCAGTGTGGTTACATAAAAAGCCTATAATCTCAACTTGTGAATGTTTTATTTCTTTTAGGGCACTGCAAATGTGTCTCCTGTGCGTTTGACAGCGAGAGCCATTTTTGCAGTTCAGAGGCTTGCATTATAAGCTCATTCATTTTTTTCAAAGCAGAATATAGCATAGAACTTGCAGTCACAGAATACCACACACCATTATAGGCTGGCTGTTTTTGGTGGAGCTTTTATAGCCCTTTCTTTCCCTTTTTTTCCATTTTGATGTTCGTTATTATTTGGAATCTACTTCATACAAGAGACTAAAAAAATAGTGCTTCTGACTATGAAGCATCTGCTGTTGGGCTTTGAAAATTAAAATATTTTAGGAACAGTTTAAAATACCTGGCTAATGAACTTGCTTGTCTCAAAAATAGTCATCACTTGTGGTGTGGAGAGCAGCCTGATAAACATCTGAACAGACTCACAGCTTCACAGGTGCATTTGCGGTAAAAGTCGCATGTCCTGCGGTTATGAAAGGCAATCTGATGGTGTGTGCCCATTGTGTTTTGGTATTTGTGCGGTATGGCCCTCTGCTGAGGGGAACATGAGACCGCATGTCTGCCACACTTCACAAAGCACTTCCACGAGATCCAGCAAAAAGCAAAGGCACAAGGTGCATGCGCGGTAAGCACTGCTGGCTGCCATTCCCGAGCATACACATAGTGCTGCCTATTTTCGCCAGTTGTTGGCGGCAGCACCTTGAGAAGTGTTTAGGCCGTGCGACTTCATGTTTCTTTTAACAGTCGACCGCACTGTAGTCTGGCCTGCTCTCAGTTTGTGTCCGTTACGTTGATGTCTGCGGTGTGTTGATGAGGCTGATAGAAATGGGTGTCTTCCTTCGCGCGTGCAGCCAGGACGTACTGCAGAGGTGGACCCACCCGCTGGTGCCCGACCTTTTTCTGAAAGAGGAGGAGAGGGAAGGCGGTCCTGTGTGTATCTACCACCGGGACAACATCTACAAGCCTGTCTCTGGACTGCAGCTCTCACGGTATTGTTGCTGCACATTGGATTCACTAATATGTGCACATAGGCTCTACAGGCAGTTGTTAAGAACCCAATAGTTGCGAACTATTGAGGTTCGTAGTCAGAGAACTGTAAGGTTGAGAAATCGTTATCCACATGATTTGCAGATCTCATCAACCACATCGGCATGAGAGGCCTCCTCTCTGAAGAATGTTGTATGGTCGCACTGCCATCTAGCACTGCAAATGATGGCGCATTCATGCCTTTGCTGAGGAAACAGCGAAAAGTCTGGGAGTACTTTTTTTGTTTACAATGCAACCTTGTTATATTATATTCGTGGGTGCACCACTCCCAGGTAAAAACCCAACACAGAAAGGGTTAATTATGGACCCTTGCAAACGAGCCAGAAATTTATTACAGTCGAACTCGGATATATCGAACTCGAAGGGGGTCTCGAAATACAGTAGTTCGATATATCGATAATTCAATATACAAAAGTCAGCTTTAGATGCCACTTGCGATCGTGAAAAATGATACTGTATTTGTCGCGTAATCATCCTACTTGCATAATGACCCCCCCCCACTATGGCCTCCGAGAATTTGAAAAAAAAAAAAAATTACTAGGGTCCAACGCTGCTGAACTAAATATTGAGCGAAAGCATTTGCTGCGGGTGATCAAGCATTCTTCTTCTTCTCTTTTTCTTCTTCCTCAGCCCACATATAAAGCCCCGCTTTAGCCAAGCCATATGAAAGTGCCTTAGTGGCCTATAGGGGTAACGTGAATGCCAGGGTCCTTGCAGGCTGATTCTTTCATAACCGTTACATGTGAAATGAGAGACCCAAGTTGGCAGCCCCTGCCAACCGCTTGAGTTGGTAGCCCAGCCCTCACCCTAGTGTCACGTGGGGTGTGACGTCACAGCGTCACGTGGGTAAGACGTGGCTACCAGTCGCGCTACGCTGAAGGCTCGAAACCTAGAGTAGTATTGCTTTCTCATTAAAAAAAAACAACGTTCGGTGACGCGTCTCTCTGTTGTGACCGTCGCATCCACAGCTCATTTGTTGGTAGCGTGCCAAGATGCTAAAGCAGCAATAACGTCACGGCGTGTTTATCTTTTGACTATAGACGATTTTAGTTTCGATGCCTGGGCGCAGCCATCTTAGTTTGATGGTGGCGCCCCGTATGAGCCAAACTGGAGAAGTCCGCTCCAGCTCCTCTTGACGCCATCTTGGGCTGTGCTGTGCGTGTTGATGCTGCGATGCAGCAATGTAAACTGTTGTTTCGCGGTGCTAGTGAAAGCTATCCGACACCTTGGTACTATTTTGTGTTCTCTTTGGCTGCCCCAGCAAACCGTATACCATCCGTTTGGCATGGCGGCCACAATTGGAAACAACAGTAGCGGCCAGGGCGACTGCGAAGCACTGCGCTCCGCTTCTGCTGGCTGAACTCGTCAGAGTTATTGTGAGGCTTTATCTGTCATATATTTCACGATACATGTAATTTCAATTATATTTTATCGCAATGGTAACTGTACACACAAATACACAGCAAATGAACCGTACGGGCAGCTACCGAACGCGGAATACAGATACATACGAATGATGCTTTCCAGTCAGCGCCTCATTGACTTAGCATGAAGTGTGACCAATTTCATATTGTGTATTTCGTCTCGACAGTGCATATTTATATTTGATGTTGCGCTGCTTTCATTTCGCATCAAAGTCACAGACAGCGTTCACCGCGGTTGTGCCACTCACTGCTGCTATCGCGTACCGAGCTTGGCGAATGCATGCGTGTCTGTGGTGTGCCGGCGACGAAGTGCGCTAAGCATACAATCGAGCTGTCTCGCTTCAACAATGTATACTTTTAAGTTAAACCACAGTTCAAGAACAGCACATAAAAGAAGTAGTGTCTAAAGTACCATTCGTCTACATTTTTATGCAGCCTTGGTGTATGTCCGGAGGCGCAGCAACATCGCGATCCCCGTCTTGTCATAGTAGCATCGTTTGCATGACGTATTTATGAGCAAAACGTTGAAAAACGTGCTCTCTCAGCTGCGCCATGAACGAAGGCAACAAATTTGCAGCACATACAGCAGTGCTTACGAAAGCGGCGCCGCCCGCTAGCGCGCCGGACGACGGCACTCTCGCAGAGTGCTTCTCCCTAGTCGTCGCTAGGCCTATATTGTTTCGCATCGAAGGCATATCCGACGGCGCTTTGTAACTGCTCAGCGCTTCTCCCTAGTCGTCGCTAGGCCTTAATTGTTTCGCATGGAAGGCATATCCGACGGCGCTTTATAACTGCTCAGCGCTAGAGTAAATGCATGGTCTCTTGTGGAACTGCCGTACTGTCGATTCCATGTAAATCCCATGTAAAGAAAGATGTAAATTTCGGTGACGCCTTAGCATCGGAGCCAGCATGTATAGATGATGAGCCGCATACCACTCCAGCGGCATGCAGTTGGCTGTGTTGAGAAACTTGTTTGTATTGCAGTTGTCAGTTATGGGTCCGAGATCCGCGAGAAATATATATATTTGTTTTTGCTGTCAGCTTATTGCTTAAGTGAAGAACAGATTTTAGCACTCTCTTCTGGCACTGGTGGAAGAGATCCACTGTATCATTGGCTTGCGGAAGGCATAGCTCGCCCGGCGTAAGTGTTTATTACAGCGGAGGAAGCAAAATGGGCATCATATTTGTGAGTCCGTCATTGGTACTAAGTCTGTCTGGTTTACACAAAACTTTCATAGGCAAATTAAATCAGGATGGACTGGAAATCGGTAAAGAAGAAACATATCACAGTCATCACAGAATAAACGACTCCCGTAAAAAAAAAAAAAAGAAAAAAAAAAGAAAAAAGAACTGCCGCTTCTTAGCGTCTTCAGCCGCCGTAGCTTATGCACGTTCAGCACGACGACACGAGAGGTGCATCGCTTGTCAGCCGCCGCGCGAGCGTTCACAACACACACTGGAGAAAACGTCTCCTGCTACGGGCCAAGCTGGCTTGTCCATGCATGCGTAGTGCTTGCTGCTGCGAACGAAGACAGGGAAAGAGAGGAAGGGAAGAGATAAAGCTTGGCAGAAGAGTGGGCACACCCTTGCGCTTCGTTCTGTCGCGTTTTTCGCCCCTTCCGAACACCACGGCTGCATTGGTTTCCTCTCGTTCCTTCACGCACACCATGGCTTGCAAACGTCACGTGCTGGCACGCGGTAGCAATCACTGCAGATGTGCGCGCCTTTGGGGAAAGGGCGCAACACTGCCCTAGACCAGCCATCGCTGAACTGTGCCCTCTTATTCCTTCCGTGCATGGCTTGAAAACGTCACGCGGCATACAGCCGAGGGTGATGTGATAGTCTTTGGGGAAGGTGCACCGTTCGATGCATGGTACGGAGTTTGATATATTGAACGACCGATGAAATTGAGTTCGATATGCGACGCAGCTTTTCTATACTTTTACATGGGATTTTCAAGGGGATATTCTGTGAATTTGATATAACCAAAATTCGAATTATGTGGGCTCGATATATCCGGGTTCGACTGTATATCAAGTTTTGAGCAATCCTTATTTTCACAACTCATGCATGGTCACCACATTGTGGCAGTTTTTTCTAAATTAATGTCCTAGTGAGTGCTTGTTGCATCGCGCTGCTTTTGCAGCAGGCATGATGCCATGGCTGCACTTCCTGTATGTCTACAGTAGAACCCTGCTGTTACGTTCCTCGCTGCTGCATTTTCCTGGTTATGTGTTTTTTCCCCGGTCTGATGAAAAACATATGAACTGGTTACCACTGTAGTTGTCTTCTCAGCTCTCTGCACTCGTATCCATATTCTATGTCCTACCAGTTAATCCATGCATTGGGCAAGTTCCATGAGTCCGCTGAAGGTTTGTGGCTGCCATCGCCGGCGTTGAGCAGCTGATTTCTACACTGGACACACTTAGTGACACATTACTTTTTCACGGATAGGGCACAATCCCAGCCTGTTATATATTTATTTTTTATTTTTTTTGTAGGAAGGGGGGTAGGCAGGAGAGGTCATGCAGATTTCAGATTTCCACTGTCTTCACCCACATCGTAGCGTGCATTGTCGGACGCCGCCAGGTAGCTCTTCACAGGCTTTGCTTTCGGTGCCATTGGCCTCAAGACTCTTGTCCCTGCATTGTGAACACACCGCCACTGTAAGCAGCATCGACATTGGGCCTCCTACCTGCAGCTGTGCACTGCAGAGAAGCCACTGCGCTATTCAACAATGACTTCGCCATTTGATATGTAGTAGTCGCACAAAAAGGCACTGCATGCTCTCCTAGCAAATTTCGCAGGTTCGAATGCTTTAATCTCATATAAATCCAAAAACTTCTTTAACTGCTCTTTAAAGGCAGGTCAAATTGGAATAAACGAAGAAAAGGAAGATAATCAAAAAAGTGAAGGTGGGGATGGGGACACTTAGGCTCAGCCATTAGAGTTACGTGACGTGACCTCCGTGGCGGGTCCTTGCCAGCACACTTTGCCACTCACCACCTAGTCACTGTTCCCTTATTTTGTGCCTTTGTTGTCTTACAAATGCACTTTAGCGCTCAGATGTAAGCTACCGCATCATAACCACCTGACTTAGATACAAGGTCTCACTTCACGAAGTCGTGCGAATGTGAATGCGTGGCCAACTCGGCATCCAAGTGCCCTGGAAGGCTGGATTCCAATCTCACCCTCCAATCTTAGTGGTGTAGCCTGAGTTGGCGGCCCCTACCAAATCGGCCACGTCATGTGGCCGCATGACGCCATGTCAGCTACTAGCTACCACCTGCCTGAGCCATACCGCTCACAATATCGTCACAGGATTTTTTGGTGGACAGCGCCTTTAACACAAAGAAATCTGCAAACAAAATACATAAATGAGGCCTTTGCTGCTATGTAAAACTTCATTACAAGAGACACTCAAGGGACCCCAAAAAGACGTTTCTTGTTACCAGAAATTCTTACCAGCTCGTATGTGCGGTAGTTTAGATTCCCTTAACTAAATTCTGTTCCATATCAGTGTCCTGTTTTGTTGCAATATGTCAGGAACGAAGAAGGAGTGCCTCCTCTTGACTGGAAGTCAAAATGTCCCCATTGGTTCAGCCACTGTCATCACATCCCAGTGTGACTGAAACAACAGAGATATTTTGACTTCCCAGTCAAGAGGAGGCACTCCTTCGTTCCTGACATATTGCAACAAAACAGGACACTGATATGGAACAGAATTTAGTTAAGGGGGGACGCGGGTCTTAGAACGGTCAAAAATAGCCAAAAAATCGATTTTGAGAAAAACTCATTTTCGGATTGTTTGTACCTTCAAGCACCTGCCATTAAATTATTAACGCTGAATTTGATCGGGAAATGCGCTAAAATCTGTTTTCAAAACACCAAGGGAGCCCCGAAATGACCGAGAAAGGACAAAATTTGTTAGAACTTCCCGCGCGCGCCACGAGCAAAGCAGCCGGCCGATCGGCGCCATTTTGGGCTTGTTTCGAAGCTGGTTTCTTTGTGCGCATTTTGCGGCCTTTCAAAATGGCGTCGCTCAAACAGAACGGCCGCCCTAGCCGGTTTTCTGAGGGAAACTTCCGGGCCGCTGATTGGCTCGTGGGGCGCGCGCGTTTCAAGCGTCCCGTTCCGCGCCTCCCATTGGCTGGCGCGACCGGCACGTCACGCCTTTTTCTTCTTTATTTCTACGTTCGCCGCCGTGACTGCCGCTTTGCGCGTCTTGGTTTCCGATCGTGTTTCTCGACACAGTACATTTCTGTTTTGTGCCGGAATGGCTGGAGACGCTCGTCTAAAGAAGAAGACGCGTCAAGCGTACGGGAAGAAACGAAAGCGTCCATGGAACGCGCGGCCGAAGGACGACGGCGTTGCCTTGACGCCAGCTGCCCCGGACGACGGCGCGCTACCACGATCGCCTGTTGCATCTGAACCGGCCTGTTCTCTGCTTAGCCAGCCCAGCTGCAGTACATTTGGAGTTACTGAACCGTCAACGGATGCTTCTGGAGGCATCAAAGACCGCATCGACACAGTATTTTATTCTGCTGGTGAGTCTGCCGAGTGCGCGAGAAATGCTGCGGACGTGAAAGAGCATCTGGCGTCGCAGAGCGCAACAGAACGCAAGTTCAAGCTTCTAGACATCGTGGACTTAGCCGCGGTGAACACGTTCCTTGGGCTTGTGCTTTGCCCTGAGTGTGGCACGCAAAGCGTGACTTTATCGAAGTCGGGCCCAGAGTATGGGCTGTGTGCAAAGCTCGTGCTGTCCTGTAACACCTGCGACTTGCGCGAGGAGCGTTTCTCATCTCCGAGGGTGGCCGGTGCGACTGATGCCAAGATAACTGCTTTTGAGGTGAATGTGCGCGCTATGAAAGCTATTCACAGCATCGGCAAGGGAGCGACAGCCCTGTCCGACTTTTTCGCCGTGGTGAATATATCACACCGCGGCTTGCATCACAAAACTTATCAGGGCCACATGAAGATGATGCAAGAAGCCTGCACTGCGACCGCTACCGAGTGCGAGGCCGCTAGCGTTGCTCGCATCAAGGAATTATATACGGAGTTCGGCAACGCGCCAGGAAACATCGACGTAGTGTATGACGGCACCTGGCTGACTCGTGGACACAGTTCCCACATCTGTGTGGGGTGCATCGTTGAGATGTATACTGGTCTTGTAATAGACCATGTTGTTTTATCAAACTTTTGCCTCGGCTGCACAAAAGGCCCTAAAGAAAATGAAGAAGGACATGCAGCCTGGCTGGTCCAGCATGCCCCACTTTGCCAAAAAAACGTTGACTGCAAGGCTGGCCAGATGGAAGTTGAAGCAGCCCTGTGCTTGTTTCGGCGGTCGCTTGTAAAACACAAGCTGCGATACACAACAATGCTGTCTGATGGGGATAGCCGGACGTACCATGCCCTGACTGAAGATGAAGTATATGGGTACATAAAAGTGGATAAAAAGGACTGTATAAACCACATTCACAAACGCATGGGAGCTGCCCTGCGCACCCTTGTCGACAAAAAAAAAAGCCCAAGGTCAGCCACTTGGTGGGAAAGGAAGGCTCACTCAAGAAAAGATTTAAAAAATCACGAGTTATTATGGCTATGCCTTACGGAGCCACAGAAACGATGTGCCGGGCATGCAGAAAGCAGTCCAGGCTACATTGCACGACATGTCGTCAACGGATGAGGCACCAAGACACGAATTCTGCCCTGAAGGCCCGGAGTCTTGGTGCAGATATAACAAGGCCGTGGCTATGAATGAGGAGCCGCCACCACACAAAAACAGCCTGCGTGGCTTCGTTTGCGAGGCATTGGAGCCTGTGTTTAGGAGGCTGAGTGACGATGCCCTCTTGAAGCGGTGCAGTGATGGGATCACACAGAACTCAAATGAAAGTCTCCATGCCATGATCTGGGATCAGGTCCCAAAAAGTCAGCATGCCTCACTGCGCAGCACTGAAAGAGCAGTGGCTGAGGCTATCAGCCGCTTCAACCAGGGAGCCGTCAAAAGCAGCACACAAATTGCCCAGAAGCTCGGTTACAGTGCTGGAAATTGCTTGGTGCGCCGCAGCCTTGAGAAGGATAGAAACAGGCTACAGAAGTCTCGGAAAGAACACCAGGAGAACAGTGCTGCCAAGGCAAGGTTTGCTAAGCGACACAAGCCAGCAAGGGATCCTGCATATAGCCCTGGTCTGCTATAGAACAGTTATTCTGGGACAGTGACCAGCCGTTTGAATAAACATGCCACCATGTTTCAACCTAAACTTCGTGTAAGTTTGTCTGTCTATGGCAGGGCTGTTTTCTTACACAATTTGAGCATTTATCTTGGAGGGCACTGAAACGGGCACCTCAAATGCTAAATTCAGTTTCTCATGCTGGTCTAGGGGTACGTACATGGCTTTATGGCTGGGATTTGCCAATTTTATGAGAAGCTACAGTTACATATTTAGTATGGCCTTCTTTCTGAAAAGCATGGCTACACAATGATGCTATTTAAATTGTTGTACCTGCATTCTAGCAAAAGTTACAGTTGTCTAAAACTTCAAATGCGTTTTTCTCAGTTCGATGTTTTTGGACACCGCACTCAATCTTACGGGCCTTTTTTCTATGTTGTCATTGAGTGACAATAATAAATATGGTATCACTGTAATCATGAGGAAAAATGCTAGGGGGTGATGCTATTTATATCATTGTAGCATTACTCTGCTAATTACAAATTAGGATAGTAATGAGAGGAAATTTGAGTAAATTATTCACTGTAAATGTTGGTCCAGTTTTCTGCCTATAAATTGCATTAAAATGAACAAAAATAGCATCACCCCCTAGAGCACGTCTTTGGCATTGCAGCCACATACTTGCTTTTCGCATTTTAAAAGGCAAAATTGTCAAAAAGTCCCGTAAGAAATTACCACTATTGTTTCCTTTTAAACCTCAGAATTTCATGAACCAGTGCAGCTATCACAAATCTAATTACAGATTTGAAATCAGTGTGAAAAACTGAACAAGGCTGTGAAGTTTTATTCAGATTGGACCAAGAATAAAAAAAAAAATTTTAAGACCCACATCCCCCCTTAAGGGAATCTAAACTGCCACGCATACAAGTTGGTATGAGTCAGCTGCGTTGCATGAGTGTACCTGAGGTAATTGTGTCTCTTATAAATAGTGAAGAATTTACTTTAGGGACCTGCAAAAGTTGGCCTTAGTAACGGTGTCTCTTTTAACCATGTCTCTTGCATGCAATATTGTTAACGTGGCAAATGACAGGACATACTGGGCAGGTCAAAGAGGCAACCAACGAGCACTGAAGATAGAAAGCTTTACTTGATGATTGTGCACCCGTGGCGAACGTGTTGGCTATGCTTGAGACTCTCAGAGCCATTCTTGGTGCGCAGAGACAATATATTGGTTAGACTGTACAGTGAATGGCAACAGCGCAAGATCATTCTTGCTGTACCTGCCGTGCATGTACTGCAGCCTTTCAGCTCATAATTTGAGTGATTTTTATATGATCGTGAGGAGGTTGACACTAAAGCCCCTGAAACCTTCATTCACAGGAGCAGCATCCTGGAGCCCAGTACGTTTGTCGGGTCTGGCACCAAAATTGGGGACAACACCATCGTGGCGAACTCGGTGATCGGCAAGAACTGCACCATAGGTGAGTCAGATGCCACCACTTGTGTTAAATAGTGAGCCAGAGCTAAATCATTCAGATAATTTCTTGTGTGGAGGGTGGGATGGGTGTCATTTATATGATTTTCTGTAGGCACTGGCTCTTTCATAGATGATGTCAGCTTGATGTCTTTCTTTGGATTGTCTCGTGGGCCACCTTTATGACATTTGGCAATATAAAGTACAGTAGAACCTCACCCATGTGTTTCAAAAGAATTCAGGTAGAAAAACATACGACCTGAAGGGCTAATTTTGAAAAATGTAGCTGTTAAATGTGTTGTTAAGGAATTTTTTGGTAATTCAGTTTCCTAAAAATACAGATTGGTATTGTTTGGCGCAAGGTCTGAGCAGCTGCTATTATAGTTTTCGTGGAATTTAGTCCACATTTTCGTTGCTCCTTGTTCAGAAGAACCCCCGCGCTCGTATGTTTCTTCTTGCGCTTTTGGTCGCTAAATGTGTTATGTGACCAGAATTTAAATGTCACTCTCTGGGACATTTTTATTGCTCGCAGTTTGTGAACATGTGAAGCAGGAACTCATATGAACCTGGAAGGTACCAACGAGGTTCTGCTGCAGTTACATGTGAAGACCTGGTCTTTGTCTTAAATTAAAGGTCCACGGAAACGGCCCCCAAGAAACCACTGATAAACGTGTTCAGTGTGTAGAACACATCCTTTTGAGCATTAACGCAAAGTATAACTCCTTGGAACAAAGCCAGCGATTTATTATTAATTTTTAAAAACAGCGTTTTTTGAAATTCGCGGGCAGAGGAAATGTCGCTTGGCGGTGTCGCATGGAACTATTTCCTAATCCCGTGACGTCACGGGTCGGTTGACTGGCAAGGCTTGCTAGAAGCTGCCATTCGCTGCGGTCACTGCAACCATGACGTCACGAACACACTTCCGGTAGCTGCGAAAGTCGTCTGCTCGTACGCTGCTCGAACTCTGTGCGGGCTGTTACAGCTCGCCGCCCTTATCGGTTAGGTGGCCATTGCCCATTAAGTGCAACAACCGAAGCGACGCAGGGATCGGCAGAACGAAGCTGCATTTACAAATATCTTATTTATATAACGTGGTTTCAGGAGTATCGGAGTGTCGTCCGACGAGGCGTCAACAGCACGGTCAAGCACCGCACGATGGCAGCACCTCCTTGACCGCCGTAAACATCGCCGCTGTGGCCCCTCCTCCCGCATCCCGTTCGCGAACCACACGGCGGATCGTTAGCACCGATGTCCGAAATAAAGCGTGCTAAAATTTGTTGGCGTCTGGAATATCGAGCCGAATATCAAGTATGAAGCCCTCGTGAGGATCGCTGACCAGCAGCAAATTGCTGGTAAGAGCGATAGCAGTGATACAAGCTAGTTTCTGCTCAAGCCTGCTGCCGCTGGTGCATTTCGGCTGATCCGATCTGCTCATACTAGCTCTGCGATTAATGCGTCGGCAGAGTTAATCCTATAATTATTTTACTATGGCAGGATAGGAATCACTATAAGGCAGTTTCATACGTAGACGATTTACGACAGCGTTGATCATGTTCCAAAGCGTCGACTGCCGCGGCTTCGAAGCGAAACAATAGGCCTAGCGACGACTAGGGACGGTCACGCACGGCGCCGGCGTTCGCCGCGCTCGCACGTTCCACCCCCGCGGTAATTGTGTAACGTACCTCAGCCTGCTCGCGGCATGCCGTGCTGCAAGCGTTGCAAACTCGTGTACTTTCATAGCTAAGGCCGCATATTTTTTGGCGTTCTGCTCAGCAACAAGCCGTTCAAACGATACTGTAGGCACGACAAGGCTTCAGTGCGCAGTCGCTGCGCTGTCGGCCGTAATCGAAGACGTCGGGCGGCACCATAATCTATACATCGAACTTAAAACGTGATACAGTGGGCAAATGAATAGCTTTGTGAAGCAGACCCGCTCGTACGTTTCGCGCACTCGGGCGCCGACGAGTAGCTTCCGTCAACAGACGCCGTCATAACCTCGGTTAACGACGCAAACCGAGGTCGTCAAGCTCGGTTTGCGGTAACCGCGGTTAGTGGTGCAACCATGGTTTGGTCCGCCGTGTAACATAGGATAACCACGGGTTCGCGGTTACACTAACCGTCGCTGCGCGAACTGGCGAACTCCTCAGACGTGTGCAAGCGAGGACGGGTTGGCGGAGCAGGCGGAGTATGCCAGCGAGCGAGCGCGCGGCAACCGGAAGTTCGTCGAAGTGACGTATGTCTGGGCGGAGCTTTGAACTTGCTTGTATTCTTTGTTTTTTTATGGCTCCCTTCGGCGTACGAGTTGAGAGGGAAAATTGGAAGGGTCATTTTTAATCGCCGATATCTCTGGTGTTGCAGAAGCTAGATCGAAAATTTTTGCGGGAGAATGGTGGGTGGTTCAATAACTATCAGTGTTATGGCGTTGTTTACCCTTCTTGGTCACCCCTTTCTGGGGACCTTTAATGGACGATTAAATCCAGTTTAGGCAGCAATGCAGTGTAGGACCATTTTTCTTGCGGAATCTTGAATTTCCTACCATGTTCTGCTGCAAATCCCTTGCGAGTACAGTCAAATCTCGATATAATGAATCCCTTGGGACCGCAAACAATTATTCGTTATTTTGAAATATCGTTGTAATGAAAAATCTGCGATTATAAGCCAGTGGTCAAACCTACGTATGCAAATGACGTACCTTGGCAGTGGGCACGTGTGTAGACAAGCAAAACCTCAAATGAAAATGTTGCACTAACTCCAAAGCTGATTTATTTGAAGAAATCAATTGTTTTCTTCTCCTGCATAAGACCGTGCACTACATTACACCACTAGAGCACATACACCTTCCACTTTGCGGAACACATCGTCGCATGCGTGATTGCACCGAGCGATGAAAGTATGGACTTTGTCCATGTGCAAAAAATAAGCAATAAGAACATAAGAGTTCGATATGACCTTATATTCAATTTTCCCTGAAGTTTGAAAATCTTGTCTCGGTCTTTCAAAATGATTGCGGCAGTCAATGGAGCAATGCTGCCTGTCTGTAGAGGCCGAATCTCTTTTTCCCTGCGTCGATTTCTTGCAGTGAAAGCGGCTGCGTTCATGTCTTCTTGGCATTTCGCTGGCTAATATCATCGCTCTCGCACAAACTTCGCAATAAGTTAATCCACCGCATAAAAAAAAAAAATCTTCCAGCACGCTCGAATGCACAAACTACCGTCGTGTACGACACACAAGAAAAAAGCGCAGGCGGCTAGGCCTGCTGACTACTGCGTAATAAACCATAGCTTCGTGGTGGCGCTAGGAGCTGGTACTAGATGTGCTGATGGTGATAGCTACAGCCCACTGACCATACACACAGAAACGGCGGTTTCTGTTTCACGCAAGAGTTGCAAGCTACAGCGCTGTTAATTTTCACTGAATTCGTAATACTGATGTTCCAAAATTATAGAAGAAAAAATAAAATATGTTTGTAATTTTGAAATTCGTAATTCTGAAATATTTTTACATTGAAAACATAGCAAATCTGATTATTAAAAAATTCGTTAATGTGGTGTTCATAGTAACAAGATTTCACTGTACATTCCACCAGTACAGGGCATCAGCAAATTTCATCTTCCTGAGACTGCTGGCGCAATTCTTTGGTTCGAACTACATCAATCATCTTTCTGGCAAAATATTGTTACGGGGATGCACTTAATGTAACAGCACTGCGATGGGCTGAACTCGGCGCTGAGACTTCAGTAGCCGTGCAGTGTCCACTCTGTGTGCGTCGTCCTCTTTCTCAACGCTTTGTCGTCGTCGTCTTCGTCAGTGAGCACATCACTTTGGTACCGCGTTTCCAGGTAACACTACCCCCCTCGGCAAAAAGCAACGTCCCGGTGCGTATTACGCGTGCGATGTGGAGGGGGAGTAATATGGCTTTAGGCGGGCGACATGTACGATTTCGGAAGTGGGTGTAGCAGTCGGTGACTTTGGGTGGAGCGGTGAAATCTCATAGGTAACGTCGGTCACTGGGCGTAGTACACGGTAAGGACCTGTGTAGTGGGGCAGAAGTTTTTGACACAACCCCACACGACGGCACGGAAGCCAGAGCAACACCAGAGATCCGGGAGGGTAGTGCACATCGCGGTGGTGAGCGTTGTAGCGGCGTTTTTGAGTTTCTTGAGACATGGTGAGATTCTGACGAGCAATCTGGCGAGCAGCGTCGGCTCGGGCGATGGTATCGCGGGCATAGGTTGTGACGGGGCTAGCGGCGGAGAGCAAAGTGTCGAAGGGCAGTAAGGGGTCTCTTCAAAGAGAAGATAGAATGGAGAGTACCCAGCAGTGTCATGACGCGAAGAGTTATATGCAAAGGTGACAAATGGCAGACTAATATCCCAGTCGCGATGACTGTCGGATACGTACATTGCGAGCATGTCGGTGAGTGTGCGGTTAAGACGCTCCGTAAGGCCGTTCGTCTGAGGGTGATACGCAGTGGTGAACTTGTGCCGAACGGAGCAAGAACGAAGTATTTCCTCAACAACTCGGGAAAGGAAACAGCGGCCACGGTCAGTAAGGAGTTGACGGGGAGCACCATGGTGTAGTATGACGTCGTACAAAAGGAAGTCAGCAACGTCTGTGGCGCAGCTGGTTGGAATGGCGCGAGTGATCACGTACCGCGTGGCATAATCGGTGGCCACAGCGATCCATTTGTTTCCCGACAAGGACTCGGGGAAGGGCCCTAGGAGGTCAAGGCCAACACGAGAAAATGGCTCAGTCGGGATAGCAATCGGCTGCAGGTGTCCAGGTGGTAGCACAGGGGGTTTCTTCCGGCGTTGACAGAGGTCGTAAGCGGCTACATAACGTTGGACAGAGCGGTAGAGTCCAGGCCAGAAGAAACGCCGGCGCACGCGGTCGTATGTGCGTGAGAGGCCAAGATGACCAGCTGTAGGAGCGTCGTGCATTTGTTCGAGAACGGCGGAGCGTAGGTGTTGGGGAACGACCAGCAAGTGCTCAGCACCATCAGGTCGCATGTTGCGGCGATATAGCGTATTCCCATGAAGGAAGAACAGGGCGAGGGAAGAGTCACGGCTGTGTGTGCGGAGGCGGTCGATAAGAGAACTGAGGGTTGGGTCCAACCGTTGTTCGTCGGCTATGTGGGAAAAGTCCGATATAGAGAAGACCCAGGGGTCCGACTCATGGTCAGTAGAGGAAGGGGGATCGACGGGATAACGGGACAGACAGTCTGCATCCTGGTGAAGCCGACCGGATTTGTATACAACGGAAAAGGTATACTCCTGCAAGCGCAGTGCCCAGCGGCCGAGGCGGCCAGCAGGATCCTTCAGGGAAGAGAGCCAACATAAGGCGTGGTGATCGGTAATTACAGTGAAGGGTCGGCCAAACAAATAGGGTCTGAATTTTCCAACGGCCCAAACGAGAGCCAGGCACTCCCGTTCCGTAATAGAATAGTTCTGTTCTGCTGATGACAGGAGACGACTGGCGTAGGCAATAACGCAATGTTGGCCGCGTTGACGCTGTGCAAGAATGGCACCAATCCCGTGGCCACTGGCGTCGGTGCGAAGTTCCGTCGGGGCAGACGGGTTGAAATGGGCCAACACAGGCGGATTGGTGAGAATAGTGATGAGGGTGGAGAATGCGTTAGCCTGTTCTGGTTCCCATGAGAAAGAAACGCCTTTTTTCAGCAGGTTGGTGAGAGGACGAGCAACAGCGGCAAAGTTTGGGACAAACCGGCGAAAATAAGAACACAGTCCTATAAAGCTGCGGACATCACGGGGTGAACGGGGACATGGAAACGCACTGACAGCGCGAACTTTGTCGGGATCGGGTTGCACGCCGGTGGCATTCACCAAATGGCCAAGCACTTTAAGTTCGCGGCGACCAAAACTGCACTTCTTTGAGTTCAGTTGAAGTCCGGCACGGCGGAAAAGTGCCAAGATGGAAGAAAGGCGACTAAGATGGCTTTCGAACGAGGGCGAGAAGACAATCACGTCATCCAAGTAACATAGACAAGTCGTCCATTTGAAGCCGCGGAGTAAGGAGTCCATCATGCGTTCAAACGTAGCAGGGGCGTTGCAAAGTCCAAAAGGCATAACCTTAAATTGGTAAAGTCCATCGGGTGTGACAAAAGCTGTCTTCTCGCGGTCTTGTTCGTCAACAGAGATCTGCCAGTAGCCGCTACGAAGGTCGATGGAGGAAAAGTAGCGGGCTCCATGTAAACAGTCCAAGGCATCGTCTATTCGCGGCAGCGGGTAAACATCTTTCCTTGTAATCTTGTTCAGATGTCGATAGTCGGCACAAAAGCGCCAACTGTCGTCTTTCTTTCTAACGAGCACGACAGGAGATGCCCAGGGGCTGTTCGAAGGTTCGATGATATCGTTGCCCAACATCTTGTCGACCTCCTGCTGGATGACTTGGCGCTCAGAAAGGGACACACGATAAGGCCTCCGATGTACAGGCTTTGCATCGCGGGTGTCAATGCGGTGAGTCACAATTGATGTTTGGCCCAGAGAACCGGCAGCAAAGTCAAAAATGTCGGAGAAGGATAACAAAAGATTGCGCAGGTCCTGAGCGTGTTCGGGGCTGAGGTCAGAGGCAATCATTGCGGAAATAGGGTCGGTAATTGTGGTGGAGAGTATGGGTGTTAGAAGGACGCTTGAATGTGGACCAGGAGTGAGTGCACAAATGGTGCAGTCTGTGAGAGGGGACAAGGTAGCAAGGGATATTCCTTCGGGAAGAACTTGGGGTGACAGACTGAAGTTCAGGATAGGAAGGTAGGTGCTGTTCTGTGTAACGCGTACGATGAGATGAGGAAGAACGACGTTGCGGTCAAGAAAGACTTCGGTGATAGGGCAAGCAAGATAGTCACCGTCAGGCACAGGCGGGAAAGGTGACAGAGGTAGGTAAACAGCAGAGTCAGGGGGCAGGCGAGCGAACTCAGTGGAGCGAAGGCGGGGTGCAGATGGAGGATGTTCTGAGCAGACAGGTAGGTCCAAACGAAGAAGGCCGCTGGAGCAGTCGATAAGGGCAGAGTGGGCCGTTAAAAAGTCAAGGCCGAGGATCACATTGTGAGGGCACTGGTTGAGGACAGTGAACAAAACAGGGATGTGATGACCGGCAAGGGTGACTCGGGCAGTGCACTGCCCAGTGACGGCAGCAGTACTGCCATCGTCAACACGAACGGTGGGCGAAGCGGCGGGGGTCTGTACTTTCTTGAGGCGGCGGCAAAACGATGAGCTCATGATCGAAACTTGGGCACCAGTGTCAATGAGGGCAGAGACGGGAACACCATCCACGAACAGGGACAGGAGGTTACAGGGCGAAGAAATGGGCAGTAGAGGATTTCCAGGTCGGGGTACCAATGCAGCGTCACCTCCGGGAGCTGCATTGGCTAGTTTCCCGTGAAGCGGCCGGCAGAGGACGGCGAGGAACTGCGGCCAGGAAGAGGTGAACGGGAACGGCGGGCTGGCGGGGAAAGAGACCGACTGGACACAGGAGGAGGCGGAGTAGTATCGGTGCGGGGCGGCTCATAACGAGGCGTGAAACGGGGGTGACCGTAATTGGAGTAGCGGTCAACGTAAGGAAAACGTCGAGGTGGTGATGTCCAGCGGCTGCGGCAGTGGCGAGCGATGTGGCCAATACGCGAGCACGTGAAACAGATAGGCCTGTCGTCAGGGGTGCGCCACTCATCAGGATTGTGGTATCGGTAGCGCGGCGCGTAGGTGTTGCGGGGTGTAGCGGTGGCGACCATGGGAGGGACAGAGCTCGAACTGTGTTGTTCTACGGTGTGGCTACAGGGGACGCCCAAGTTGGCAACCTCTTGACGAACGACGGCTTGAATGAGAGATATCGTCGCTAGGTTGCTGTCCGAGGAGGGCGGGTTGGATGCAGCAGGGGCGAGCGCTTCTAGTTCACGACGCACAATGCGTGTCACATTTTCAGTGTTGGAAGGTTGCCTTAGGGTCGGCAGATCCTCGCACGTGGAGGTAGGGGCAGTGTTGGGGAGCCGATCGAAGCGATGTGCAATGCGTCTGTGTTTGGCCTGCTCGAAATGTCGACAAACCTGCAAAACGGAGTCAACCGTAGTGCAGTCCCGACAGAGTAGAAGATTGAAGGCATCGTCGGCTATGCCTTTCAGGATGTGCCCCACCTTATCAGGTTCTGGCATGTCTTTATCAACTTTTCGGCAGAGGGCCAGAACGTCTTGTATATACGTAATATAAGGCTCGGTAGATGTCTGGGCACGTTTGGCGAGGTCCCTCTTAGCGGCGAGTTGACGGCCAACCGGTTTTCCGAACAGGTCACGGAGTTTTTGTTTGCAAATATCCCAGGAGGGTATTTCTGCTTCATGCGTTTCGAACCAAACGCGTGCCGTGCCAGTAAGGTAGAAGATGACATTGGCCAGCATCAGCGTGGCGTCCCACCTGTTGTGCTGGCTAACACGCTCATAAAGCGAAAGCCAGTCCTCGACGTCGACCTCATCTGTACCGCAGAATGAGCCAGGGTCACGGGGGTGGGCTACGACGACAGTTGGGGTTGCGGAGGTAGATGGAGCCGCGTCGGTTGTCATCGTGACGGTTCCGAGGTGACGGCCACTGCGGAGATCCAGCGTCAGATTGTGTCGAACCCGCGACCTCCACCAAGATGTTACGGGGATGCACTTAATGTAACAGCACTGCGATGGGCTGAACTCGGCGCTGAGACTTCAGTAGCCGTGCAGTGTCCACTCTGTGTGCGTCGTCCTCTTTCTCAACGCTTTGTCGTCGTCGTCTTCGTCAGTGAGCACATCACTTTGGTACCGCGTTTCCAGGTAACAATATAATGCTAATGCTGCTTGCCTTCTGCTCCAATATGCTGTGTGCCATAGTTACCGCATAAAATATGTTTTTAATGCGAAAACATTATATGTCCTATCGGGAAAAATCTGGCGGTAACGTTTGTGCTCATGAGATTATCATAAAAATCCCAGCAATAGCAAGAAAAATGGCGATGTCATTGAACACACGCGGTATGACGCACACAGCTGGTCAAGCATCCACAGCGCATCACTAGATGCGTCCAGACATATCCATGACTGAGACCACCACCTCTTCAGGCAATCCTATACATGTTTTTCGTCTACATATTCCCTTCCAGCCTTACTTTTTGTAAGGTGGAAAAAAAAAGCTTTACTGTTTTGTCCTGGTTAAAAAGCGGTTGAAGAAAATTAGATGATCTCTTAAATGTTTCATAAAAGGAGGACAGCAAAAGCCTACCCTTCCTCTCCTATTTGCCTCACGTCATTTGCCTCTTATCGGCGTTCGTTGCAGTACTACATATAGCTATAATTGGTTTATGGTAAAGGAAAGGCACAGTATCTGTCATACTTTCTCCGACAAGTGTGCGTTTGGATGGTACGCCATCGCTCCTGTCGCGTGGCGTCCCTTGGCGCACATTCAAGTGTGGGATCGCAGATGCCAGGAGCGCTAGACGAGAATACATCTCGCAGAATCTTGCAAAATATGACAGATCTCGCACACAAATTTCGCGCACGGGATTTCGTTCCATGAGCCTAGACAGGCTTTCGCCTTGAAATAATGAAGACAACCACAGGAAAACAGTGGCCAGCATACTGGACTCTGGGATTGATTTATTGCATTGAGAGCAGCACATATTCTCTTTTTGTTAAAACAGTGAACATTTAGGTCAAGTCAGGAGTTTAGTGAACTCACATGAGTTTTTTTGTGTAAATTGCGGAAAAAAATATTTTGGAATAATTTCCCTTACTCGAGCATTTCGCACGTGGCAGTCTCCTCGTTGGCGATGCAGCCTCTTTGCTGCCTCATCATCAAGAAAAATGTTCCCAAAAGAGCAACTATTTTGATTGAAGTGTTGCTCATTCCTTGAGGAAAACACGAAAATGGTTCTGGTTTTGATGGATGCACCACTTTTTTTCTTATGTGCAGTACACCGGTCACCGATTCAAAATAGAATATACTCCCCACTGGCCGACCTCCTGTGGTGCCAGTCTACCCGCCTTTCACATCAAAATTGTGACACAACCATTTGTCGTACAACGTTCCGCATGGTGTCACACAGTTTCTCATTGCGACGTGCGACGTGTGACGTGCGATTCAAGTTGGAGGCTAGCTAGCAACAGCGATTCAAACCAACGACATGTAATACTATGCTGGAAACATCACTCGGAACATTTCATCCGTGAGACTATAGCACTTTCGTGTCCGTGCACGTAAGCGGTGTTTCGTTGGCCAAATTTTTTCTTTCACTCGGAGTGAAGTTTGCTCTAACATGCAATCTCGTTTCTTGTTTGTTGTGGTTGTTGACCCCTTGTTCCGTAACGGTGTGTGTGTGTTACGTTGTGTGGCAACCAGGGCAGAATGTGGAGCTCCGCAATGCCTACCTGTGGGACAGCGTAGTCGTTGAAGATGGCTGCCGCCTGCAGCAGTGCTTGTTGGCCACGGGAGTATTGGTGAAGAGGAATGTCACCATTTCACCTGGATGCGTGCTGTCATTTGGGGTGGGTTCCATTGCATCCCGCATGCGCGCCTGGGAAACTTCTCTCGCTTCGCAGTCGTGTGCATTGCTGAAACCAACACTACTCTAATTTAACGAGTGATTATTTTGCTTATAGCTTACTGGTAATAGTGCAAGGCACTTTGTGGCTTCAAGCACAAAGCAGGTTAAGCCTGTCGATACCGGCAGGTGACACTTTGCAGCAAGAAACATGTCACTTTCCATTTTTTTACATGTAGAACCATTCCGATCTTGTTTGAATTTGGTATGTACTATATCCAGGCTCGACTAAGCATGAAAACTAAGCAAGGGACAACAAATTTCAGTGCGTGGTGTTCATATTCTCAAAGCCAGCTTTAAAATGAACTCCGTACTCTTTGAAGTGTAGCTGTCATTAAAGAAAACTGAAATTTCTGTGTCGGCTCTTCACTGTTAGGCGAGTGCTGTATGCTGTCGTTCGAAGTTTTCTTCGCTTTTTGCATTGACATTGTGACTCTTCTGCATGCACGGTTTCATCATCACAAAATTGGATGAAGCTTCCTGAGACTGTGGTTCCTATTTACTCACAGCGTACCCAGAATTACTTACAGCCACCACGCACCTACCAGAGAAATGTGTATCAGAATTTATCCATATTTATAAGAAAATGAACAACCATGACACCGATGTGTCAGCGTTGCTGTTTGAGTGCTTTTTGTTAATAGGGCAGTGAGTTATTGAAAGAGTCCCCACAGCATACAGTTAAACCTGGCTATAGTAAAATTGTAAAATGTCCGTGATTTTTTGTTAGATCCAGGTTTTCCATATAAGCAGTTTTTGCATGAAGACTCGAAATGAAAGTGCGGAAGGGAAACCAGATTAAAAATTTTAATGCAAGGAAATTCGCCTTAAAAGTGTTTACAGTAAATCATGATTACTCAAAGTCATAGAAGTGGTGAAACATCTTGAGATCACGCTGAGAGCATGGCGTGACTGTGTCAGCAGCCTCCCCTCTGCCACGGATTGTATGACGCGTCTACAAGAGGGACAGGGAAGAGGGGAAAATAAGGTTACAGAGCGTGTGCTGAGCAAGACAGCGCATGCACGCACTTTCCCTCTCACCCTCTCTCGTTGCCCTCATGAAACCTACTCTTTTCACCTCGCATGGTTATCACTTTCCGCTCCTCTCCCTATCAATGCACGAGAGCTATCAGTGCCAGAATTTTAACACCAACTGCAGGGCGGTGATGGGTGCACACAGCTTGCCTTGTGTATTGGAGTTTTTTCTTCCTTTTTTTTATTTTTATTTTTTATTTTTTTACGCTTTTTGTAGTGCCACATTCTGAAAGCGAAAACTGGGGAGACTGCTATATTTCGTGCTTTATGATCACAAAACTTGTGGAGTACTATGAAATTTTCAATAATTCATCTCTAGCTAAAAGCCAGTCTGCACCACGAGTTTGTTTATATCGAGGTCAACCGCTGTGACATGTTCGTTACGTGGAGTTTTCACATACATACACGCATTTCGAAGGGGTAGATTTTGGAGAATTGAAAAATTTCATAAATATTGAGAAATTTACTACATTGAGGTGCTTTACATGGAGGTTTAAGTATATATCTCTTCTTTTTGTCCTAGACACTGTCTGCGTCTGTAAGCTTATCTCCTCCACTGTGTGCTCTGCAGGTAGTTGTGGGGCCTGACATCCACCTCAAGAAAGGCACCTTGCTACAGTCAACGCCCGACACGGATGGCTTTGAAGATGAGCCTGCAAATGTTGAAGGTAAGTCTGCATTGTTGAAAGCATGGGAAACACTGTGCGCACTGCTGTTTTTCATTAGATGAGTTGTGCATCATCTCTCCATATCTACAGGCCATGAGGTTGGCATTTAGGGAAAGGGCGTGTGCAGCCGGTGCTTTTTCGACCCACTTTCCAACCACGTGCCATGTCTGCTAAACTGTAGCCCAGCTTCGCTTTCCACAGTTCTGTCACTACTGGACTTCAGTCAAGTTCATTGTCGCTCACAGCAGGCACCATTTGGCTTCGCAGTCATTCAATATGATTTGCCGCAATGTCTGTTTGGTAGTGGGCAAATTCAAAGCACCAGGCTGCATTCGCATTACCTATGTGGATAGCAATGTCTCATATTATTTGTCTTTTTATTTTTTTTTGCATGTACATTTCTTTCTACTTTGAAAAAGTTCATCACAGGTAAGGTGTGTTCACATAACGAAGAACCGAATCGCGAAGCATTTGGTCATGTGACCTTTGATCTGCAGTCCGCCCATCTGCAGAGAGCATTCACATGGCAGGGGATAATAGCAGATGACAGGGTGAATGTACTCTTGCTCCCAGAGCACTGTGCGAGTGGAGAGCCTCGTGCGGGCGTGCCATTGTCCGGAGTAGCCTGCGTTGTTTACGCTGGGTGGATGTGCCGCGGCCTGTGGCGGGCCTGCAGCTATGCTGCTGCACCATTTTAGTGCAGTCACCACAGTATTGCTATGCTGACTGTCCCGCTCGATGTGATATAGCATGCAGGCAGTTCTCTGCAGTGCATGCGATTGCGCTTACTCTATGAGGGCTGCATAAACATGCTGCTTTCAACCCTTGGAAGAAGACTACTCAGACTGCTGCCGCTATGCCTCTGGTACATGTCAAATGCTGAAGCCTTTACAGCATAACTGTAAGCACACTAAACGCTAGAGGAAAGTGACAAATACATTGAAGCGACTGCCCTATGCAGCCACCAAACTCACGCATTTGGTGTTGCACAGTTGCAAGCTGAGAGTGCTCGTGAGAGTGCTTCGCGATTTGTTCCGTCGTGTGAATCCAGCTTCCAAAAAATCAGGAGGCATTCTGAAATGGAGAAAAAAAAGTCAGTTGAAGAAAAAAAGTTGAATAAAGGAGGATGGGGGGGGGGGGGGGGGGGGGGGGAAGGGGGGGGGGGACTGTTAAATGTACAAATGCCTTCTAAGGGCAGCATAGGCACTAAAGCATTTTGTGCAATGAACACAAAAAGCAATAAAAGCATAAATTTTGTGTCTAAGTTACACTTTCAATGTGTGAATAAATGAGCACTTTCACCCTCAGTGGATGTGGTTATGATGCTGTTGGTGCTTGTGATGATGATGGCAACGGTGTCTGTGCAGAGTGCGACCCAGCCCTGGTGGGCAAGGAAGGACGCGGCTTCCTATGTCGCCTGGACCAGGACGAGGAAGATGAGGACAACGAAGAGGTCATGATTGAGGACGTCTGGGGGCAGCCGCCTCCGCCTTCGGAGGACGAGGACAGTGCACCGGAGGAGGAGGACGTCTCCACTGATGGCACAACATCACCTGTCGATGACACAAAGCGTCAGTATCTTCCTACTGCTTTTAATTTATTGAACGCGGAAGGGCAGTGAAGGTTGCTGTGGAGGTTGCATCGATGCACGAGGCACGGATACAAAGAATTCATGGTGATACTGAACTCCTCTGACAACAGATTTCACCATCCCCTATAAGTTTGATATATTTAAAGCCACCTGTAATTCTTTTTTTTTTTTTTTTTTGCAAGTTAGCTGATACAGTGGATAATGGCTGTACAATCTAGATGAGACGTGGAAGGGAGAACAGAAATGGACTACAATGAAACTTGTGACATAATTGGCTTGCTGGTTTATTTCTTTGCTATATCCAATTTGTGGGGACTCATATTCCTTCTTCAAGTGGGAAAATAGGAATGAATGAGTCTGCAGTTGCTAGTCGCTAATCGTTTGGCTTTTAAATTGAAATTTCCGTCCATTCTGCACTGAAATTCCACCTAGAGAGGTTGTGCACAAGGATAGGTCAGTTTTTAATCGCATTCTTCGATCACGTGAATACCCACTGCTTTTCCAGTGAATCTTTCCGCTAGGCTGTTCACAATTTTTTTTTCCGAAGATGGGACTACAGCTGCTTGCTTGAGAAGTGGTTTTTATGTAGAAGAGTATTGCACTGAGATTTCGCGTGAAACTGAACTCACCGTGCGCTGTCACCTCTGCATGAAGTTTGAGATGGCGTTTTGCGTAGGTCTTGGCAAACACTGCACTGATGCTCGTCTCCGTTATTGAAGCACCGTTCGTGCGAAATGAGGCCCGCCAGTATGCGTCCGCCTACTCTGCAGCATTTTCCTACACTCACATATACTCATTTATTGTACTTTACAGTCTGGCCTCTGAAGAAGAACGGGGCAAAAGCACATGGTAACAGGTAATGCAGCGCAAAAAATACACCAGCACGAAAAGTAAGAATCAGATTACAGGGGAAAGAAAAGGCATTGAAAATGTGTGTGCACAGTGAAAAATTCTAAAGGCAAATATGAGTGATGCATTTGCAATCTGGGCCATTCTGTTCCTGAATGGATCGTCATCTTAAGTAAAAGGATAATGATGCTGCAAGGTGAATGTGGGCTTTCATGGTTTGCCATGCAGTGTTCTACAATGAGGTGGTGGAGAGCCTGCAGCGCGGAGTTGAGGAGAATGTCAAGTGTGACAACCTCATCCTTGAAATCAACTCTTCGAGGCAAGTAGACTCACACATACTCATTTATTTATGTATAATTCATTCATACAAGCAGCAAGCCGTAATTGTGGCTCAAACAGGAGGAGTTTTGTAATTGACCCTGCAATGGGCAATTTTTAAAAGAAATTCTTGCTAGAATGATCTTATAGTACCCATGCTACCATCTTCCGGGTGAACAAAGTGCGTCATCTTCAATAGCTACACAAAAATATTTTGTGATCAGATCATTGCAGAGGCAAGCACACCATACCGACTACCATACCGACTATGTGTGTGTAACAAGCTTGTAAAATGTCCGCAATTTTTCGTTACATCCAAGTTTTTATTATATGCAGTTTTCGCGTGAAGACCCAGATACCGAGCGCATAACGGAAACCAGATTAAGAATTCATTGTAAGGAAAACCACCTTGAAAATGTTCGTAGTAAGTCATAATTATTTGAACTTATAGAAGCGGTGAAAAGTTTCGCAATGCGCTAAGAGCGCGTGGGCGCATGGTGAGACTGCGGTGGCAGCCTCTACCTTCGCCGCGGTTCGCTTGACGCGTCTATGAGGAAGTGGGGAAAGGGGTGGTGGAGGAATCGGTCTGGGGGAGAGCACACGAGTTCACGCCGTTGCCTAGCGAGGAGGTGCTTGCGCCTTCAAGCATGTTCCATCTCGTCTACCACAGTAGCCCTAAGAAACCGGTCAGCGTGCTTCACTGTAACTGCTGACGCCCGAGAGCCCAGCTGTGTGGCAGCGATGGACGCACGTTGCTCACCCCATGTCTTTTTCCTTTGTTGTTATTTTTCGCTGCTTCTGAGCATGAACCAGCGCTCTTAGATAAGTCTCTTATCTAAGAATGTTGGCGTGAACTACCGTAGTGCCACGTTCCAAAAGTGAAAGCAGCGGAGACTGCTGCGATCGCTCGTTGCTATCGTAGACGTTTCTCTCATGTCAGTTCGTGTTTTACCGTCCGGAAACTTGCGGGCTTCTGCCATATTTCTAGTAATTCAGCCCTAGCTAGGAGACAGTCGGCGCCACAAGTTTATTATATCAAGGTCAACCACCGCAACATATTCGTTACATGGAGTTTTGAAATAGATACTCTTCAATGGGGGCAGCGTTGGAGAATTGAAAAACTTCGTAATATAAAGGAATTCACTACATGGAAGTTCGTTACATCGAGATTTAACTGTAGTTGATATACAGTTGCCTGCGAAGTTAACTCTCAGTAAAATTGCATAAGTTGATGATGTAGTACATGAGCATGAAAAACATTACCAAGATCGGCCACAACACCAGACAAATTTATGCCAGCTGAAGTCCAAAAAAATTTAAACTGTAAATGATGCCTGCAGTGTGTTCAGCATTTTAAAAGAAGCCATAAAAATCCGTGTATAAGACGATCCCGCATAAATATGAAATGTAATTCTGGGGTAGCATAAACAGAAAAAAAAAAAAAAAGTTTTCATCTGCATATACAGTTGAACCCGGTTATATTGAACCCGGATATATCGAATTTTGGTTATATCAAACTCACGGAATATCCCCTTGAAAATCCCATGTAAAACTATAGGAAAGCCGCGTCATATATCGAACTCAATTTCACCGGTCGTTCGATATATCGAACTCCGCACCACGCACTGGAAAGTGTGCCTTCCCCAAAGACGATCGCATCACCCTTGGCCGTTTGCCGCGTGACGTTTTCAAGCCACGCGCGGAAGGAATGAGAGGGGACAGTTCTAGACAGCGCCGCACCCATTCCCCAAAGGCGCTCGCATCTGCAGTTATCGTTTCCCGTGCGCCAACACATGACGTTTGCAAGCCATGTGCGTGGGTCTGTCCATTCTTTTGCCGAGCTATCTCTCTCCTTCAGCACGCGCTACGCATGCGCCAAGCCAGCTCAGCCCGTTTTCAGACAGACGTCGGACGCTTTCTCCAGCGTGTGTTGCGAACCCTCTGCCCGCGGCGGCTGACGTGGCTATGGCGCCTGCGAATGTTAAGAAGCGGCAGCTCTCTGTTTTTCTTTTCTTTTTTTTTTTTGCGACAGTCATTCTTTCTTATCGTTGTGCTGTACGCGCGACGTAGCGCAAGATATGGCGGCTACGGACGTTAAGAAGCGGCAGGCTTTTTTTTTTTTTTTGGTGGGAGCCGTTTATCTTTGCATGTATGAATCAACGGAAGCATGCCGTCAGCTGCTGCGATCATGACGCCCGCCCCAAGCGCGGCGTAATAAATCGAACCAGACTTGTGCAATCAAGCCATCGCGGGCACTCTGCCAAGTTCGCTCCCCGCCACCGGAGGAGCTATAAAAAGATAAACGCGCCCTGACGTTATCGCTGCGCAACATCTTGGCACGCTGCCAAGAAATGAGCTGTGGATGCGACGACCGAAACAGAGTGAAGCGCGCCATCGACATGCAAGCGAAAATACTCGCGATTTTCTGCCGCAGCGACACAGAAACCTTGTTTCGAGCTGCCGCGGTGGCTCGAGCGGCCAGCGGGACGCAGTTCCAACAAGTTGGAAATTTTTCGCTCTGTCGCTGCCGCTCGTCGCTGAGATCGCTCAATCGCTTGCATGTGAGCGAGCTGGCCTTAATGCTTTTTTTTTTTTTTTTCAAATTCTCGGGTGCAAAAGTGGAGAGTGGGTTCATTATGCGAATGGGTTGATTACGCGGCAAATACGGTATCGTTTTTTCGCATCGTAAGTGCCGTCACAAGCCAATTTCTGTATATCGAATTATCGATATATCGAACTTTTTCGCGATCCCCTTCGAGTTCGATATATCCGGGTTCGACTGTATCCGGGTTCGACTGTAGTATGAGCGAGGAAAAATCAGTAAAATATTTTTGCACTACGGTTCATGGTTACCCGGCGAAGCATATGTGCTCTGCGCTTTTGTGTCCAATGCCAACCCGCACCGAGTATCATGAATATATTGCCACGCACCTTCATGCACCACTCGCCCGGTGCTGGTTCACTTCCCTTCTCGCGCCAACATGCTACACCGGAGAATTTCATGCTCCGTGAGAAGATCAGCTCATATTTTCCCCGGCAATCATGGAAGCCACATGGTCCTCAGTTTGTTCTAAAACCATTCGGCCGCTTTCAACTCGGACACGGGACGGCACGAGCTGCCGGCTAGCATGCGCCGCACTCATGCCTCCTTGCATCTAGCACCGTCCGCAGGCACGTGGCATCTGTACTTCGTAAGTGCTCAGGGTTTCCGTGATCATCATCGTCCAGTGTATCTTTTACCGAGAGTCTGTTGCTAAAGACGTCTTTGCCATACCTCTAAATGCGTTCGGTATCCCACATTTTTCGAATGCGCGACCGACGCGCTCCTTGGGAATGCTGGTCAAGCGTCCACGATTCGGCTGTTGGGCGTGGCCGGAGAGGCCCGTGAGAGACCCGCACAACATGCGGAGTGATCCTTTCGCTATCCCTGCATCGTGTGAGGTGCGATCGACCTCCTTCCAGTCGCATGTGTATCATGGGCGCCGCGGTCGCAAGGATCGCGAGGTCAGCTTGGTGAAACCGAAACCATCGAAACAGTCAGCCGATGCAACCGCTAGAAGCGCCTCCTCTTGGAAGCCTGATGGTGGTAGTGCTCATTGATAACAAGATCGGAACTGCACATTTAGGCTGAAATTTGTTTGGATTCACATATAATATGAGGCTGAAGTCTGACATGATAAAATCTGGAAAAAAAATCTTGTATTATATGCGGGTTTTTGCGTGGTTTCTGGAACTGGAATGGTCTTCCTGTAATATCAGTTTGGACTCGAGTATAATGGCCACAAAGTGTCAGTGTTTCTAGGCAGTGTTTGGCCCGTAGAAACTGGCAGCCCACCAGCAATCTTTAGACGTAGACATTTAGCTCAGGGAAACTGCGTGTGCTAACGAGAGGCTCAAAGATTGTAGTGCTTGTCGCTGGAAGCTGTCATAGAATTTTGCATTCCTTCAGCTCGAGTGGCGCTAGAGTGAAGGGAAGAGTTTGATGAGAAGTGGCTCTGCAGGTACGCGTACAACATTGCCATGCGTGGGGTGATAGCGGTAGTCACTCGGGTGGTGCTCGAGATGCCGCTGCTGCTGGGCTCTAGTGGAGGTGGCGAGGCTGTGGTGCAGCAGCCCAGCGCAGCGGAATACGGCACCAAACTGCGCAAGTGCCTGGCCCAGTTTCGCGCCCTGCTCCACAACTACATTCGAGACAGTGAATCCATGGCGGACTGCCTCTTGGGCATCGAGGTGAGGTCTCTGTTTTTCTCTTGACACATCGCAGTTTGTGCACTCTCGAGAAAAGCATGGCAGCACACCTACACTGCATGGGCATCTCCATTTCTTTAGACTCGAGGGGAATGCCTAGCCAGTATAGACCTTTGCAACAAGGGCCTCCTGGGCATCACCATATTGCTCGCTGGGCTGTTGTCTGCGCCTGACGTCAACACGGTGGAGGCTGCAATGGAACCGGTTTGCAACAGTCCAGAAAGGAAGCGTTTCGACAACCTCCTCACCCGATGCAAAGGTCTATAGATTTGATACAGAGCAAATAATAATGCGTACAGGTAAAACTTCATTTCACGAAGTTGAGAGGAACCATGAATTACTTCATTCAATTGAATGAGGCATTCCTCGGTCACTTAATTCGATATGACCAATTACATTGTGTAGCGGTATGCAGCATCATATTGGCAAAGTGTAATTGCACTCAAAAAGAAATACCAGGTCGCGGAAGCAACCGGCACCACTTGAGTGTACAAAATGAATCAACAAAAATTGCTACCTCAACAACAGCAGCGTCAAGGGACAGTATATACAAATTTATTTCCCAGCAAATAAGTCGTCATCGTCATCGTTGTTTGCGTGCACTTTGCAAGCAGCGACCACATGGATTCTTCTTAAATTTTAAAGTGCGTCCAGCACACCTTTTGTTTCCTCGTTAGTTCCGGCAAACTGCCTCAGCAAATGGTATCCACGACTTCACTGCCATCTGGTGAATTCAGTTCAGTATTACAGATGTCGTTTTGTGCGGCGCAATGGGACGAAGGCACACCCCAGGTTGCCGTTGGCTTGCAGTCAATAAATTTTCAATCCTGGAATAAATCAACAAAATCGACCAAGTAACATTTTTTCCCCTTCATTATTAAAAAAAAATTTTTTAAATAAAGGTTCGTTATATCGGGGCAGATCACAAAATTGGTTTCGTTATCTCGAGTTAGTCAAAGCATTGGACTGTATGGTCATCTTAGGGAGAATCGGGATATCTTCATTAAATCAGAGTTTCATTAAATCGTGTTTTGGCTGTACTCTAATTTCTTAATGATAGTTTACACCCAGTATACAAACTGGAACAGTCAGTGCTAGGTGGAAATTATGTACATTACATGTGCAAGGGAAGGGTGCATACAGCTTGTGAATATGCGTTATTGTCACTCCTGTTGTTTTCTTTCATTTGCAAACATGGGTGGTTGTTGCTGCATTTGTTGTGTTTCAGTTTCCAGTGTCTGTCATGGTCACTGTCATCTGTGCTGCTGGAGCGGGAAGGGCTGCTAATTAACTAAAGGTTTTTTTATTCATAGCCTTTTCACTGCTTCCATATGAGGGCAAACCAAGTTGCAGTGTTTGCTTGTCACGCTAGCATGACTACTCACACCAGGTGTGTAATAGTGAAAATATAGGTACCACTTAGAGGCACGTTGCTGATCGAGTTGCACTAGTGATGTAGTGATTGATAAGAGCTAGTGCTACTAACCGCATCTATAACGAGCAGTCATACAATGACAACAAGCACAGCACATAATCGTAAAAAAAAATATATATATATATGTATATATGTTCTGTCGGAGTAGAAATACCTGTGTGCGTGGTTGTTCACGCAGCATAAAATGCTAACTATTAAACGTAACACAGTCTGTGGAGCCAGGAAGTCAGCAGCATGGGTCAAGAAAGAGGCACGATATACAGCCGTGTTAATTAATATAATGTGATGACATTAAAAGCCCTATCCTCAAGAAAAACTGCAGTCGCCGTTGTGGGCGAAAAATCACAGGCCTGCCTGTGGCAGGTTGTCTGACGTCGCAAGGCCAATGGCGTTGAGGTGGGATTAGATTGCGGACAATTAGATTGCGAGTTAGGCATGCTACCCATAGGCTACACAGGTGCGTTCACAGAGCTTGGTTAGAGCGGGGCTTTATATCTATGTTGCGTGGCCTCTCACATAATGTGGTAGCTCATGACTGTACTGCTAATGAACACGAGTGACAGAGATATAAATGAAGTGTCTGATGATTAAGCAAGAAAAACACTGCATGTGCGCGAGTGAGGATCCACAAAGGGAGCTACTATTAGGTGAGAGTCATTGGCACTGTCTCATGTCATATCCTTAATGGCAAAGCTTAAGTCTCTTGAGTTTTGTAGAGAAAGCTACACTGCGCGAGGTTTTCAAGCTTTCAGCCTGGCAACGTGTTACCGTGACACTGTGGCACCGTGGAAGACAAAAATGAAGGAGAGGAAGAAGAATTCTCAATCACCCGCAGCTAATACTTTCGCTTCGCATTCAATTCAGCAGCGTTGAACCCGTCTCATTTTTTTGCATTCTGGTAAAATAATTCTAAAATCAAGCACATCAGAGAAACGAGGGAGAAATCGCGGGCCTATTTAACCTGGCTGTGAAATGTTCCCCAGGCTGATGCTTGTATCTTTGGCACTTCTTAGTTCCCACACTGTGTAAGCAAGTAAACATGCAACTAATGCAAACGGTGTGGAGTTGTTTAACCTAAGTAGAATGCAGCTCACATAGCAGTCCTCTGGTGCGGCTGAGGGTGGGGTGAAGCTAGGAGAGCAGCGGGCTTTGGTTGATGCAGACAGGCTTCGAGCTGCCATTGTGTTGCAAGGGAATTAGCCGACTGAAGTGCTCTTGGCTATGGGCCACCGACATGGACATCCACCAAGTATCGGCATAGCAGCAAAAATGTGTAGAGAAATTGAGATAGTACATACTCAAGGAGCCAACAGCCACCGACACCTTATGCAAGCAATCGAGATTGTACTTTTATTTTTTGTGTGTTAAAGAGCAGGAAATAGTCACATAATCATGAAGGTAACTGATTAAAATGTAGAAGAACAAACAACCACACGCAGCCAGCAGGTTAATATCCCACTAGTGGTATGTAGTTTTTTTTTCTTCTACTTTCTAATCAGTTATCTCCATGATTACATTACTGTTTCTTACCGTTTCGCATTGATCAACACTGAAAACAAACAAAAACAAAAAAAAGACTTCCCTGTGCTTCCTTGGTGTCGGTGGCTTTTGACTTTCTTCATGAGCATAGGCGTAGTGTGATAAAACCAGGTACAGCAAAGAAACCGCATTGCCACATGCGGTTTGCCGACTGAGATCAGACCAAGTGACCTGCTCTCTTTAGAACTCAGTGGCGTGTCTCACATGCTCGGCTTGTCTCAACGTATTATTGTACTGACCAAGTATGGCAGTATTTCGAGAGGAGCTCGTTACATAGGAGAGCAGTTGGCACAGGAAGCCATATGTCACAAATTTCGAGACCTATGTGACCAGGATTACTCCTCTTCCTTGGTTCACACATCATAGCATTGTTTGGCGTTCATAAACTGAAAGTGAAGTCATTCTGTGCAAATAATGCAATAATAAATTATCTGCCATGCATATATGAGTACCCTAGGGCACGTATCACACGTCCGAAATGATCACACAACATTTGAAACAAAGAAGTTTGGCATCTCTACCCATTTAATTAACCTGCAGCTGTGCACAATTTATTAGCTGCAAAAGTAGCTGTTTCCTTGGCATATGGAATTCGTGAGAATGTCATGTATGTCAAGGACTCCACATACCGTCGATGGCAAAGTTTTTTTGTTTTTTTTTTATTTTATTGTTCTAATTTGGTGCAGCGATGTATAGCAGCTCCCTGCAACTTGGAAGTTGCTTAAGCAGAGAAATGTTTCGAGATACTCGAGTTCCCAAGGGGAGCAGAGCGATAAAATTTGCCTTTCCCTGGAGGTATATTTTGCCGAGCAAACGTTTTTACACAAACCAGCCACTTAGTTATTATTAAAATTTCTCACGACTTGGGAGTAGCAGCCAAGAACACAGTCAAAGAGGAGCACCCCTGCTTCTGTTATAGCATTGATAGAGAGTCCATGGCTGTTTCTCTCCAATGAGGAATCCTTGTGACTCACGTTGCGCCTGCTTTGAGTTTTGCAGGGTGTCCACCATAAGTGGTGCCAAGGGCTGTGGGGTGCTATGGTCACTGATTTGCGGCATAGCTCGGGGGTCACACAAACCATTGGCTCGTGTTTTGTGGCTTATTTAAATTTTTCTACCTTCTTGATCGTTAGAGTAAAGGGGAACCTGAAGTTAGTTTGGGCAATCAAAAAGAAATAAAAGTATTGTTGCCCAGCCCACACCACCTAAAGCACAGTGTGCTTAAACGAACATAAAGTATAAGATTGGCAAAAGAATGTTTTCATTACAGAAAGAAAAGGGGGGGGGGGGGGGAAGGGGAGGTGGACGTCTGCGTCAAAGCTATTAAGAGCTGAGGTGGGGCCCGCCATACTCCCCAGTGGTAGATTGGAAGTCTTTACAAAGCACTCGCAATTAACTTTTGCAGCTAGCTGGAGTGGTCTTGCATTAAGTAATGCACGAGTAATCGTTCCTTGCCATCTCCAGGATGCAGTAGTTTGCGAGCAATAGTACGCTGCTTTTGGGGAGTTTTAGCGAATCTTTGCGAGCTAAGTAAATGTATGTTAAGTTAGAGGTTGTTAATAAAAAAATAAGATACCGACTTACCTTTTCATCTATTATACATTCCAACAGAGCATTGTTTAAGAGGGGACTTTCGGCAAAATGTTATTTCTTCTATTTGCACAAAACATTTTGCCCTCACTGGCAATAATATTATGATTAATAATATTATGATGAATGCTTTTGCAAAATTTCTTAGTTACATTTCAAGATTTATTTCTTGATTCTTGTGAAGAGCGTGCAGCGTTTATAGGATGTGTGCGGACGGCTGGGTCACTGCCCATTGTGCTTCCACTGTCATGCTGCAGGCCAAGACATCCTTGCGTTACTTTTCCTGTGAGACGCAGATTTTCAGTTCTAAATTTCGCAACGCAACCATACCTAGACCTAAACTGAGGAGAATATTCCGTACAAAACATTTGAAAATAGAAAATGTGAAAAACATGGATTGTCTTAACCTGCAGAATGGTTCCAGGGGTGCATTTTATGGTGGAGAAATCTGCTTCACAATTTATTCGCTTAGTTAGAAGAGCGGAGCGAGTGAAAATGTCCATTGTTTCAGCATTTTCTTTGACATGACACATGAAGCCAATGCCAGTCACAAACACAAAAAGGCTACTTCCAAGTGTATTTCAGCAACCAATTTTTGGCCCAACAAAGCAAAATGTTTATTGTTACAGCATTTCCCTTAACACACAAAGGCAGTGCCGGTCAAATATATATATATATATATATATTTAAGGCCACTTCCAGTATACTTCAGCCATTAATGTTCGGGACATAGCACATTATGAGGTGCACAAGCTAATAAAATAAACATTTTTTTTGAAATTAAATGTTTGGCAATTTCTCATTATCTCAAGACTGCATCACCCCTTAATGAGAGGGATAGGGGGGCTAACCAAATGTGTGAAAAATGCTCCTTGCAACCGACTGTCTTCTACAGCTGTGCCTCTCATACTGGAAGTCAACTGCACCGCGGAATTTCAGACGGTGCTGAAGAAGTTGGCAAGGCACCGTTTGGTCGCCATTTCAATTTGTGCGTCGAAATGATTGGCACCTGCCACGCGACGAGTCCTTTTCGTTTCCTCATTTGCTGCACATCCGCTTGCAGGAGTTCGTGGCCGTGCGTGAGCAATACTCTGCAGCTGTTGGGCCCATTCTCAACTGGATGTACGACCAGGAGCTGCTGTCCGAAGAGGCCATCACCGGATGGTTTCGGGAGCATGACCCTAGCACACCCGGACCAGCTGGGCTCGCTCGGAAGGCGGTGGGCACTCCTTTCTGCCACACTTGTTGGCTTGTGACGAACTCTTGTATGGCACATTTTACGTTAGTGAAAGAAGCCTCTAACCGAATGCAACTCTGTTTGGAGGGAAGCTGATGACCAGTGGAACTGTTGGTCCTTTTGTTTTGTCAAGTGATTTTTACGGCTACGTTAATATTGGTGTCCCAAGCTTTCCTTTCTTCGTGTATTCCTCGTTCCTTGACAGTTTTATTATTTTATTTTTTTTCTATAAAAAATATAGTAGGATGTTAGTGATACAAGCCTCACCAGAGTCACAAAAACAAAAGTCCATACTCAGAAGCGTGAGAGAGGCATGCGAACAGAAATGCTTACGGTTGAGGAGATTTATGTACGGTTGCATAGCCGCAGCTCGCCACTCGCGGCGTATACAGTGCAGCAAAAGATGATCGCAACATCAGCAATGTCTTACTGCTCCCTGCGTGTACAGCCCAACGAGCGGTTGCGACTGTGGCGACATAGTATGGACCACCAACTGCTCACGGTGCATACAGAGTCAACTATGTGCAGGCAGCGCGTAGCGTCCAAGATGGCTGTCACTGTTGGCACATTCATATCATCCATAGTGTGGCGCGACAGTGTTCGGAACATTCGAAATTCTACACATTGTACACAATGCACTCTGGCCCGGGAATTTCATGAATTGGTATCATCCCGAAATTCCTACAAAATGGATTCGTATCACAAAGATTGTACTTTATCAGTTACAAGATCTACGGTGGGATCTGAATACATCTCTGTTTGTTCCAAGTTATGTATATTAATAAAGTGTGCCAAGCTTTTACTTATTGTTACCATTACAGTAATAACTCATTAATTTGACCCATATTAATTCGGAAATTTTAATAACTGACTGCTAGCATGGCTCTGGTGAACTCCTGTCTATGTCACTGGATGCTTGTTAGTTTCATTGTTGCGGAGTCTTCGGGTGAGCTCTCACAATGAACCCACATTTTTTTTTTCCCAAGAAAGATAGCTTAGGGGAAGGTTTATAATTATAATGCGGCGAATAAGGTTGACAGTTTCTATGCAAAAGTCGAAAGTTTATATATATATATCTGTCCATCATCTTCCGTCTATCCATAAATCACCCTTTAACAAAAGTGCGTGCAGTCAGTAGCAATCATGACGCCAGTCTTCAGCTTCATCTGCTTCAAATAGCGAAGGCCTTTAGACTCTTGGTGAAAATCTGGCATTGGCGAGATTTGCAAGACGCCGCATTGGGTTCTGATGTTGACATAATTTCCTCGTCAGGCTAGTTACGCCTAGTCCCTATAAAAAGCCCCAGGGGCCACATGTAAGTCAGTTCAGCCGATGTCACCGACAACAAAGCCACAGAAAAGAAAGAAGAAAATTGAATTGTAACAAGCACTCAAATGCACAAAATAGCACAAGATAGAGGTAGAAAAGAAGAGCTGAAAGAAAAGGAGGAAAGTCCTTCGCCATTAAGCCCTTAAGCGAAACTAAGTACAGTCCTGTTACTTTTTTTGCTGTCATCATGTATATGTTTCATGAAGCCTGCTCCAATCCTGGCATGCTTGCTCGATCATAATGAACATCGAGCTTGTGCAACTGGACATGCAGCAGTTCAGGCGGTATGCCAAGAGCAAGCCACCACCAGCATTCCTGTCAAAGACACACAGCGTCACCCCCACCGCAAGAGCTGTCAAAAGATATACACACTATGATGTTATCTATCTTGGAGCGCTGCCAAGGAACGTGCTGCGGACAGTGAAGATCAGACAAGACTGTGGAACACGTTAATGACAAAGGTTTTTTTTTTTTTTAATTCTTAATGACAAAAATGAGCCGTGGCTTTATTTGAAAGTGGATTCATTACACGAGTAAATATGGTATTTCTTTGAAGGCTCCTCATTGTTCCAGCAAGCAGCATTCTCCTAGTTTGCTGCAACTCCGCACTCATCATGTGCTGTTCATAGTTTGTGTAGTGAGGCTTCCTGTTACACCGCCATTTCTGAAGGAGATCCTCCCCCTCTTTACCGCGTTGTGGCATGAAAGAGGCCGCTATAGCTTGTAACACTTTGGAATACCTCTGGTTTTGACATTCCCGACCTCTGCAAAATGTTAAAGCATTTAACATCAGTACAAAAATCCTTGGTATCACACCGTTATGTAGTTAGGTTAAACAAGTTAACATCTCGAAAATAAGGTATATAAGCAAGTCTCGAAAATAAATAAGTTATCATCTCGAAAAGAGTAGATTGGTGCCAGGCTGTTTGCCGAATAATTTTACTATGTGATGCTAACGAGTCTTTGAAGCTTCTTTTGGAAGACAATTTGATAATTCAACCTTCAGGTACTCCTTTTTTGTCGTGTTTCTTCAAGCCCTTGTTAACAAAGTTTTCTGTTAGTTGCACTGCCTCGTGAGGAGAAGTGATAACAAAGTGCTGTTATTCTGCATTCAACCACATTGGCATTATGTGTCAGTGTGCCTTTTTTTTTTTTTTGAACCCCATTCTGTCATGTGCAGGCAGCCAAGTTTGTGCAGTGGCTTGAAGAGGCTGAAGAAGAAAGTGAAGATGAAGACAGCGACTAACAAGGAAAATAAATTAATTCAACCACTCACTGCAGTTGCGAGACTGGTGATATATTTGGAATCCACTAGTGTCCGCAGAAATCGTCAGCGCAAGTTTGCCAGTCACACTTCTTAAGCTTTAAAAAAAAAGAACAATAACAGAGGGCCTCTGAGGCAACCAGTTATTCCTTCAGAGAAAAATTATGCAGCTCGTTCTGGCTGTATTGAAGTTTTCTCACAGCAAATAGAGATGCGTGTATCATTCAGAAAATTGCATCTGAAGTTTTCTCTCACCTTTATTCAAACTCATGTGACTTCTATACAGCAAGACAGACTCCATGATCCCCATAGTTACTACCCAAATTTGATGAAATCTCTCAGAATTGTTCAGTATTTTCTTTTGATTGCAAATGCGCTAAAATTTTCCTTCTGGGGCAATTAGTTCTAGGGGTATTAGGAAATTATTGCTATTGTCTGCTCAAAGAATTGGGAAAAAAACGCTCATCAGAAATTGATTTTTAATACACAGTTAGATACTATACATATTATAATGAATGCAAATTGAGCTATTAGAGATTTAGCAGCCCACCGAGCTTGTAACTCGCAGCCATAGCAACTATATTATTTCAAGATAAAATACAATATCCTTATAGGTGAAAACAAAAAATATGCTTCCAACATAGCATTCCTTACACTTCATAGTATCTACCTGTACACTAAAAGTTAATTTTTCATGTGCATTTTTCCTCTATTGTTTGAGAAGGCAAGAGCAGTTATTTTTTTAGAACCTCTAGAAATAACTGCCCCAAAATGAATATTTTCGCATATTGAAATCATGAGAAAAAAACCTGTGAGCTTTCATCAAATTTGGGCAGTAGTAAACAAGAAAATCAATTTTAGGACCCGTGAGCCCCGTAATTACCGGATAGCAGTGCCTTTGGAGAGTCTGTGCAAAAGACTGTTGACGCATCGCACTTTGCTCACAAAATCAATCTATGTATTTCCAGGAGTAGAAGCAGGCTGGAGAATCTTGGAGCAGCTCAGGGAGCAGTAATAATGCCATTTTGGAGCAGATTTGGTACAATGGTAAAAGTGTTGTTTTGCTGCACGTTTCTAGAGTCAAACACCTTCGATAATTGCAGTTTTCTATTCCCGACACACAAAATCGCCAATCTGATTCCTTTTTAATTGTTTGCGCAGCATTCAATGCTTTGCAAGCAAGATAAACTGTCAAAATATGTTAAGATGTTTAAATAACACATGCTCACCTAAGCAACAATTGGGAATAAACTAGCAGCAAACGGAATGCTCTCTTGTGCACTTAGAACTGAACACCATGCTTCACCTAAAAGTCAAGCATGATGCACATTTCATTAGCATTAAGCTCTCCTACAATTTAATGCATGGGTATTTTCGGGGTGTTGATTACATCAAGCCAGATGATATGTTTCTTTATTGCGATGCGTTTCAGGAGTGATAGATTGAAAGGTAATAAAGCTGACCTGACTAGATGAACTAATTAACCACTGTTTCACTATCCTAGCCACCAGCTGAGTGCCCAGTGCAGCTGTGGGGTCTTTAGGAATTTAGCTCGGCCTGCTTTTATTAAGGTGAAAGCCTTTAATACCTCATCGTTGTCGACAGAGGGTTGTGTCACGCTTTCGAGAGCGAGACTTAAAAATAAATTAATAAACCTTGTATCCACTGGGAATCGAACCTCCATCTCTTGGATCCCCAGCCCAGCACTTTACCAACTGCACCACGCCCCATATCCTAAAACGCTCTTCATAATTCCGCTTGTCTACCATGAGGATGATAGCGGGAATCCGCGAGTGACAGATACTGCGCCTTTCCTTTCCTGTAAACGAATTATAAAACGCCGGTGAACTCTGATGTGTTCCAGACCCAGATGTCTAGAAGGCGTTTAGTACAGCAGGCATCAGCAGTGTTTGAAATTGATTTACAGGATAGAAAAAGGGCAGTATCTTGTCACAATTCTCCACGAACACATACCATGCTGTAAAGGAAAGGAGGAAGGTGGGAGTAAAAGAAGAGAGGGACATAGAGGTGCCTTAGTGGAGGGCTACAATCCACCGCGCCATAGTGGCCTTCGCCTCATCATACTTTAGTGGTCTAAATTGCCCTCTAGAATTTTTAAAGTACTTTCGCGTTATAACGGTCATGCTAACAAACAGTCTGTCTGTTTGTGCAAGGTGCCAATTAGAGAGAAGAAGGCAAGACGGAACGAATGCATCCTCGACATTTTTGCCCTAGCTTTCAAGTAAGGGGGCCCTCCCAAAGGCCTCGTTGCAAGTCTCAAATGCTACCATAATGTCATCATACTCATCCATGCATCATGAGCCTGATCAGGTGCATCACAGATAACATTCTTCAGTTTGAAGTAATACCGGTAGCATGTCTCTCAAAGTCTAACACAAGGAATCAGGTTAAAATTGGGGAGTGCGTCTGCCAGTGCTAATGATATGTGCAGTCATTAGCAAAAGTGGTATACAACACTTAGCCGGTGGCGGGCCTCGGCAAAACTGAAACTAATTGCCATCTAGCGGCAGCGACAGGGACAGCGACGATTCATCTCGATAAAATGGGGCACCGCCATAATTGTCTCGACACCAGAAAGTGTCTGCGAAGTGGCGTTAAAATGCAGTTTTCCCGAGGTCCGCCGCTGGCTGAGTGTTGCATACCACTTTTGCTCACGACTCTACATGGTTCCATGGTGCTTCTTGATGTGTTGGAAGGGTCCGAACAACACTTAGATGCAATCAGTGATGAGTACTTCTTAAGAAAAATGTGATGGATATCCTGAACGGAGAGAAAGAAGGTACATCTCTTCTCTGTCAATTCTGCATAAATGATGAGGGAACGTTTCTTGGTCTGTGTTAACTTTCGGCACCCACTTGGACCAAGAGAGAACCAACAAATGAAACAATATGCATCCATCTCGCCAAAATGCAGCTTCTCTGGTATGACTCTGCTCGCCAAAGAAATGCGCAACTGAGCAAAAGACCACAGGTGTGATACTCGCGCCACGGTGGAAGAATATAATTAGGTGCAGAGGTGTGGAGACCTGGCAGCGTAACCCATGCTTCTTTTGAATGCGGACAGATGGTGCTATACAACAGGGTCCACATTCAGAGTTTGTGTCGTTAGCGATAGTTTTGCTATCTCCCCGACATCGATTGATCTCACTGGTGGAAACACCGGAACCAAAAATGGTAGCGACATCCAGTTCTGGCGTTTCCACCACTCAGATGACTCGAGGTGGGGAGATTGTGTCACTTTCGCTAACGACGCAAACTCTGAACACAGAATTCTTATGAACCTACCTTGCTGCAGTGACCATACTCGAGGTTTTGAGAAACCATTCAACAGGGTGGCATGTGAGTTTTTGTATGTGCGGCAAGGCATAGAAGAAGTGAAATTGCTGTCAACATTGAGTCATTTTAGGCTCCTTCGTATTTCATTTGCTGGGACTCCATGAATGGGCTGCACAGCAGTGAGAACGCAGCTTGTGAACGCAATATGTTCAGGGAAATTCGTTCCCGTGCACACTACTACCGAATGCGGTTAACTACAGCACCGCTTAGCTAAATGGTCTATCTCAGTTCAAACATTAAGCGGTCTAAAGTGCCAACACTGTTTAGATGAAGACCATCATGTAGAGAAAGTGATGAACTTCGGTAATCTGGGGTTCCTTAATAGGCATAGAAATCTCGAGGGCGTTTTCGCGTTTTACCGCATCAGGAATATTGCCTTCGCAGCTAGGTAGCAGAATGCCTCGGCCGCCATATGCTTGTGTAAATTTGGCATTCCGCCAGACAAGCTCATTTTTTATGCGGACACCAATGATGATGAGTGGTTGACCATCTCAAGGAAAGGGCAAAATGCACGTGGAGAGAAAATATGCAGCATGACGCTAGGCATTATGGATGTCTGAAAAGAGTAGAATTTAGCCTGTTAAGGTAATTATGCTGCCCTCAATGATGATCATAAAATTCTCCGCCGTGCATTCGAAAGTAGTACAAATTAAGTAGCCTTAAAACGTTGCCGATATATCTTCTATCGGGCGCGAGCGCCACCACTGGAGCGAACGGTGCTAGTGTGGACCTAAGGGAGTAAGTGGGATCACGTGACTTCTCTTGCTGCTGCTGAAGCAGACGCTCGATTAGATTTGTACATTTTAAAGGCTAATAGTTGTGTTTATGTAGTTTTGGTTGATAAAGAGTGCCAGCCTTAGTTTTTTTATCTTGCATCGTTACTGAGGCTGCTGAAGTTTAAGTTGTTGCGACAGTCCATTACTACTCTGTACCCGGAGGTAAGCGAGGAAACCCGGCGGTAGCTCCCATTGCTATCCAAAACATAAGCTCAAAGAATCTTCCTTGATCAAGATTTGAATGGGCAAAGAAGCGAATGATCATTCTCATGATGTGTGCAGCAGACATTTCAGCGAGCAAAATTTTTGTCCATGGAGGTGACGCTAAACAGTTCGGTGAGCGGCAGAAGAAACGGTGCATACGTTTTAATTTGCGCTTGTCACTTGTGAAGCTAACAATATTATTACTGAAAGTATGGGAAAGATGGTGGCTTCTTCATGAAGCAGCACGCTACCAAAGAAAGGAAGGATCGTGCGAAAGCCAGAAGGTCTCAAGTTATTCTAAATGAACGTGTTGGCATGGAAAGTTTCACTGAACTGAACTAGAAGATTGCCTCGGGCAGCGGTATAAATGGTGGGCTGTCTCGGGCAGTGTCTCCAATACTGTAGTAATTTCAAATGACAGAGTCCGTGAATAAGCGAATGATAGAGCATTGCATACATGTTGTGATGTGGTCATCGAGATATGCGTAAAAAAAAAAAGAAAAAGAAAGAAACCTACTGGGCGCGGGGATATCCGCTCTAACCAAGAGTGCCAATGATGATATTCACCGCGCAAGAATTCGCTGCGTAGAATGCACGTCTTCACTGTTAAAAGTTAATCCATGTCATCCTCACAGTCAAATTTGTCTGGTTCAAGGCAGCAGGCGAACAGTGCCGCTTCCGCCGGCGCTATGCGAAGGTGCTCAGCCTTCGTCAGACTCCTGACTGTCCTCTGCTCTTGCCGAGGAATCCTATTACCTGTTCAGTGACCGTTTAAGTCTGACTGCTTGTGTAGCAGATTCAGTTTCGTTTTTTTTTCATAACAGCAGCAATGCTGCAGCTGGTGCACGTTGTCGTATGTAAAGCTCGCCAACTTCGATAACTCTGATTTGGTAAGTGCTTTCTTGCCGAATGAGTGGGTCCAATACCACAAAATAAACTTGTACAGGCACAGACCAAGGTGTATAATAAATAAATAAATGAATGTAATGTTAACGCGCAACTGAATTGCCTAGGAGAGCATCCTACAGCAGCCATTCAATGCGCGTTATCCCACTTAGTTTGTCACACGGCCGCTTCCGAGGGGCGGCGTCACGATATGTCCTCGCACCCAATACCTCCATGTTTTGTGGCACCGGAATGCACATCTGGTGCAAACTACCAAGCATGAAGTGCACAACAGCAAAATGGCTACATGCTCTTTTCTGATGGGAAGAAACAGGGGTTTTATATTCTGAAGTTAATGGAGGTTTCAAGAATTGTCATAAAAAAAAAACAGGCAAAGGTATGCGCATATAATAGCAAGCTCCTCTAAAGTCTCAAAGTATGCTCTCACGTATACTTATGCTTGTTTGGGCTTTTCTCGTAGCTTTTAAATCAAAAGAGCGACGGGCAATAGCTCGGCTATCAGCAACACAATGCTAATCCCTCTCCCCTTTTGCTACACATAATACGACATAAGGACCTTTGGACATGTGCCTTTTTATATGTGGGAGTGCTTGTTGCTAAAACAAGCCAACTCTCATAACGCAAAAATAATATGTTTCTGTTTGTAAGCTCAAAAGTATACAGCATGAGCCCATCTATTTCAGCCTCCTCGATAATGTCTAGACAAGGCCCAAAACAAGTCCGACGATCACAAAGGTCACATATTATAGAGAAGGCTTCTCAAAGAAGAAAGGGAATATGAGAATAAAATATTTTTGCTGAAGAAAAAAAAAGCTCGCAGTGACCACCGTCCAAACCGTACATGCAAGAGTGCAGCCAATACCGCGAATAGCAGACGACATGGGGATGATATCTCGTGATGTCAGCAGCCAATGGTTGTCAGACCAGAAAGCTGATTTCAATACTAATAATAAAAATTTGTTTTAAAAATATCTAATGCACCGAATGAGCTCAAATTTCGAGAATTTATAATTTAACGTGTGTGGAGCAAAATGCAATAATCAGTTTATGCCCAATTGCTAGCTGTCATGGCCTAATCGCATGTCCCAGTCAATTAAGACACAGTGTACCTTGCTTGCAAGCTGCGGCAGTACACCTCACAGCAAGAGACCCCTGCAGCTCCAATGGAGTGGAGCGTAACACATGAAAGCTTTGTAAAGAGAGCAAAAAAAGTGCACAAGCTTTGCCGTCACGGCCACAAATTGTACGGCAGTCTGCTTGTACATATGCTAGCTTATGGCTGATGGCAGTACAGATAATCCTGGTGGCGCATAACCTCCAGAGAATTGTTTAATATATATAGTGATCAATGTATTGGGATGCACAATAACAGTAACAACCAACAAACTTTTAGCGAGTGAATGAGGCATGCTAAACTTGAGCGCATACAGACAACACTCGCAGAAACGGTCACATTTACAATGCTCTCTCCTCCCATTTTCAAGAACAGAACACTGAACACGGTATAATAATGCAATGATGCCCATATATTATGCTGACCTTTTTATGCCTTCATTCAGACTTAAAAAAAACAAAAGCTGATTCAAGCTTAACTACACCGCATTTTAAGCACACCACCATAGACTCGGTACTTGCCGATCGACCCAGAAGGGCAGAAGTCTGAGTATCCAGCATGCTTTGCGCTTTCGCTCATCCCGTGGGGTCTATGACATTAGTCTCCGTTTTTTTTTTTTTTTTTTTTCCTTTCGATACCAACCTTGTGTTCCTTCCTCTGCAGCAGCTTCCTTACAGGTGCACTAATGTGAAAATCTGAACCGAAGTGTGGTGTGTCATCTATATGAGCATTGCAGCTCTGCCGTTTTATTTTGTTTTTTTTTATGGCGTCGTGAAGAACCTTTCACCAGCATGTAGTGCACTAAACACCTCAATCAGCTTTGTAATACTGAACTATATTCTTTGAACCGACAAGCAATACTGCATGCTGATTCGTCACATGCATATCAATGAATGAGAGGTCACTATATGTTCTCCCATCTGCGCTAAATGAAAATATGCACCTCTGAAACATTGGAGTGTTGTATTGCTGACAGCACACGTATCGGTACACCAAAGGCAGAGGGGACCAGATGGACTTGCACAAAATTTAAGCCTGCTTCACGTGCGAGCAAAAACGCTAACGATTTCTGCCGCGGTGACGCAAAAACCAGTTTTCAGCTGTCGTTGCCACTTTTGCTGCTGTGTTCCATGTGAACCAGCCTTTACACTGCATCTTGTCTTTGTATTATACACACTTATCAAAAGGTATGCAAGATACAGTAAACAGACATCAGCTGCTGATACAATGCAGTGCAGCGTGAACATCACTGGCACAGTCTTTTCATGTCAAACTTTGGTGGTGGTTCAGCGTTCCTTGCACATTGCTGTGGTATAATTCATCTGCGCATCTTTCATTTCATAATTTTCTAGACACAAGCAGGAATGAAAATCGAATAGCATCATTTATAAAAAAGCTCAAAAGTAACAACACATTTCACAGGGTCATAGAATTAATATTTAATGGTCATTGTTATGCTGAAAGTGCAGTGACAATCTTTTAGGCATCAGATGATCAGAGGCACCTGTTTGAAAAGGAATTACATAAAGTTTATAAAATATCAGGACTATAAAGAACATGAGTGCAGTATCTTTAGCAAAGATTTGCTGTTAAGTTGTAAGTTTTGAGGCATCATATCAATTATTAGGCATTTTCAACCTTTTTTCAACCTTGTTTGACCCAGCATGCATTAGTAGTACACAGAACTTCATGTGCAAAAAGAACCCTAGGTCCAAAAGTTCCACATAATCCTTCATTCTGCTACTGCAGTCTGGACACAGATTCATCACACACACATATATATATCATATATGCTTCATCGCAAACCCTAGCTCGATATGTGCACCTTCACATTTCCAAATGCATACCGGGACACACACTTCAAATTTTACATGATGCATGAACACTGCCACATTTTCCGTTATTCATGACCAGAACGGCAGCCAACTGGAACAACAGCCTCCATCACCTGACAACCATCTCCTTTCATTTTAAATTCTGTGAAAGTGCTAACTACTGAACTTAGTTAGGCTTCACTTTCCATATCACCGCACCCTCTACGTAATGTCAATTGTCAGGATTATCAAGGTATGAAATGAAATAATATAGCACACGTTTGTACATTTTTGGAGTAGAAAAGGACAGGCAGTCCTCTACAGTCTTGCATTTCGCATCTGCACCTGCTTCGATATGTTGCTGCAGTGAATCAACCCCTTTAAACCCCATCTTTCCAAGCATCTTCCAAGGTTCTTTTTGCCCAGATATGATGCAGTTTAATTTATCCAAGTGTGGCCAGGTGGGTGTTCGTTTTCTTTTTTTACCTGGCCACAACATCAGTGTGTTGGGGACCCCATCACCAGCATTGTGCACTGCAAGATGTGGTCCCTTAACCAATATTGTGCTTCTTGATCGTGGCAATGTCCAGTTGTGGTTTGCAACCTCTTAGCAGTCACAAATATATGCACTTGCTGAGAGAAATGAGCAACAGCTTTCCATAGGTTGGTGGAGGAATATACACATGCAGTCCTTGTCAAAAGTTATACAGCCCAGGAGGCCTGCTTCTAAGCCACATGGTGGTGCTCCATTAACATTTATTAGAGTTCTTGTTAGAGTGGCATAGAAAATTATCTTACCTTCAGGAGGTTTGAAACACTCATAATGGATTACGAGACACACGGTGCGGCCAAGGAACAGACCCCCTGAGCTCTAAACCTTTGACACAGACTGTGCTACCTTGTGCACTGTGGAAACAAGGAACAGCACTGGATACGGTCGTATTTCCTCTCACAGGCAACTGCGATCTTAAGGAACTGAAGGGCCTGCGTTGGGCTAGACACAGCAAAGAAGATCGACGTTCAAGTGACATTTCCATCAGAACATAGCTCGTCAAGGGGCGTCCACTCCCCAGCAACTTCGTTCATCTCTGACACCAGTCTTTGGGTGCTGAGAACTTGCCCAAGCTGTATACTTGTTGGCTCGCTGCAGTTATCTCCATACTTCCACAGGCCTGGGCTGTGGCTTTCTTCTTCCACAATGGCTGGTTGAACCAGGTTCTGATGTAGCCATAACGGCGTGCGGTGGTGACAACGGCCAGCAACGTCGACAGCTAGGAATCAGAAAAAGAAATTGCAACGGTGCTTTACTGCAAGTGAATACTAAATGCTATAACTAGAAATGCAGTAAAACACTGTAGCAAAGCAACACTGAGCAAACTTTTTCGAACCATATAGGAAAAGAATTAGAATCCTTCCTGCATTGGTGGTCGGTATTATGAACTGCATGGCAACGTGCAATAACCGCGATACTCTGCTTGCGCAGACATTTTTGCTTAACATGTTTTGTGTAACCTTGCGATGGAATATCGAAAAAAATGAATTATGAACAGCAAAGCAAAATCAAAGCACAGCTACACATCAAGTTAATGCAGTGAGAACTAGTTCACCTCTAACGCAGGCTTGGCAGGAAGACAACACAGGTTGCAGAACAACAGCAATTGCAGCAAGCGCACTAGATATTTCCAAGTCTTTTTTTTTTTTTTTTTTCTCCTAGTACAGTGTTCCAGAAGGCTTCTAGAACATTTCACTGCCAGCTTAAAAGAAGATCATTTTTCCTCAAAATTTATGCATACACATATCTTCTGCACGTTCACAATCATCGAGGTGCGCTGCAGTGCCCTTATTCTCATATGGTCAGCTTATATTTCTGTCATTTTCTCAAACTGACAAGGCATTTGCTCACAGCGTATGACAATAGCCACCACAAATATACTTTCACCCGGTATGCAATGCACTGAACAGATATTGCTTTTGGAGGCATTTTGAACCTTGCCAACTTAATGCGTTGCTGCCACTAGCATTTGACAGTGTTATTTTCAAGCAGTTGAAAGTACAGCTTGGCATTAGCACTTTTAACCTCTAGTGTTTAGAATGTTTATGCCACGATGTTTTTTTCTACATAAACAAAATGCCGTCATTTGAAGGATGTCCATGCCTTTTTTTTTTTTTCTTTCTGCTTTGGGTGCAAATTAAGTCCCTGCCTCAGCTAGAGAATGTTACGTGAGTTGTAAGTTGTTAATCATGTGTAGGTGCAAACTCGAGGTCAGGGTACGTATCGTACTTGCGAATGATTTATTAGAAGAGAGAGAGAAAAATAAACTCTGCTTAACAATAAAAACACTGGTAATAACAGATAACAATACAGGCCCATAAAACGATAATGCTAAAATCTCCAGAGACAGTCTTATGTTTTTCTGTGAGAGCATGAGAGACAGCATTTTTTGTCAAAAAGGGAAACTTCGCATATGCGACACTGATTTGTGACATATAGCCAACAGTAACTGATACCAAGTGAGATCAGAGATTTTCGGTGTGTGCAGTGATCGACATGAAATAATATTAATAAAAATAATCAATTAGCAAGCAGAAGGAGAAACAACCACATGTTACCAGTGAGACCCAGACCCATGACCTCCAAATTTTGCATCCGGTTTTCTGCTGACTGAGCTACGGCAATGGCTGTTCACTACTTTCCTAAGTATTTATGTGGGCTATAGCCTAACCTCGAGAGTGTTTAGCAGCACCAGCAGCGTGGAGCATCCTGTATTACCGTGAGTGTCACATAGAATGTGGATCAAAGGGGAGGGTGGGAGCTGTGTATAACCCTTCTCACTACCTACGCTATCAAGGCTAACAGATCAGAGGTCCTTGTTAGGCTAATCAGCAATGATGAATGAGAAAGCAAATGATATTAGGAAACTCCATATTCCCACTGACAGCACAGAGCTGTATTCTTGAAGAAAAAAAACATTGAAATACATGAAGTTGCTGATCTAGAAAATGAGGATGTTATGCAGAAGATCCAAGATCTGGCTCAAAAACTACATCTCCCTGTGCCTGAAAAAATAAATAGAAGCTGTGCACAGACTGAAAGTGCGAGATGGGAAGACTGCACCAATCTTGGTTAGGTTTACGCACAGAATGACCAGAGACAGATGGATAGAAAAGCGCAAACAGTTGAACTTAGAAGGAATTTTCGTACATAAAAATTTGACACCGCGAGCGAGAAACCTTCTCTGGATGACAAAGATAGCAGCAAAATCGAAAGATTTCAAGTTTGTTTAGACAAGGAACAGAAATATCTTGGTCAGGAAGACTGCCAGGGCCTCCATGATTCAAGTGAAGGACGCGGCAGACCACGATAAGGTGCATTAAAATGTCGAAGAGCTTCTGTTAATTCCACGACTGGGGAGTATATGTGCACGACGCCTTAAATAATAACTACAAGCATTCCATTGAAATTGACCGACATACAAATTAATATAAGAAGTGTTAAAAAATACTGGGATCAACTGAAGTATTATTTAGCCAGTGCAACCATTTGTCTGGACATAACAGTTGCATGTGGAACAAATTTGCAAAGTGCAGAGTGCTGCATTTACAACCTAGACGGTTATAAACAATACAAGTTTTGAAGGGTTGAATGCAAGGGAGGAGGAATTTTAGTTTTTGTGAGGACAGAACACTGCTCAGAAGTGATTCATAGTACATTCAAAACCACTGAATCGGTTATATAACTTACCACTCGTAATGAAAACTATGCCATCTGTGGAATTTATAGGCCTCCAAGTACCGATGTAGAGCAGTTTTTGATAGAGCTAAACACTGCTTTCACAAATGTGCACTATAAATCCAATTCTCAATGGAGACGTTAATACTGATGTACAGAACTCTGTTAAGCCCCATGTACAAGGTTACTTGAATCTTTTATCAGAATATGGACCAATTAATATAATTGAAGATTAAACGAGGGCGGAGCGGCGCGAAGATCAGTTTACACACAGCTGCATAGACCATACTGTGACAAACTGTAAAACGAACTGTGGCTGGTGTGATGAGACAGGAAGCAGCTGATCATTATTTTGTCTGTGCAGCTTATTTGAAAGAGCAAGTGGTCCCAAGCTAAAATGAACAGCATAAAACGACGGAGATAAACATTGCATTAGCGGACAAACTGATAAAGCAGTTCAATTAGAACTCTCTGACGCAACACAATCATGTCAAAATATATGAAAAGCTTGTAAAACATATTAGCTGGCATATACTCTAAAGCATGTAAGGAGAAGGTGATCAAACAAAAGAATGCAAAATGTCTGTGCATAAACAAGGAAATAATGGAGATTTGAAATGAAAATGATCCCATTTGGAAGCGGTGCAGGAAAAACCCAGAAAACTTAGTTCTAAAGGCAGAGTACAAGAGAATTTGCAATTTAGTAACAGCAAAACAGAGGTTGGCTAAAGAATGTTTCTTTTTCAAAAGGTTCAACGACAGTTCAAGGAACGTGAGAGCAATATGGGAGCTCCTTGGGGAGCTTATGTCCAGGAAAAAGAAGCATAGTACTGATGATACCATTCAGGAAAGCTAAGTGAGTGATTTCAGAGCCTTAGCATGTGAATTAATGATCACTTCATAAATTCCAATGATGAACTTAGGGAAGTACTGTAAAATTTGAAAACAAGGTTGATGTGGGCACATTTCTGAACTCAGCATATTTACCAACAATGACAGAGAATAACCTCCTCTGTATCCTAAACAAAATACAGATTGGTAAACCGCCATGTATTGACAGTATAAGAGGAACAGATCTAATTTGAAACATTATTGAACTGAAACATGTTATCCTAGCAATTATTAAAGGATCACTAATGACTGGTGTTACACCCACTGCGCTTAAAAAGTGTGATATGATTTCTGTACAAGAAAGGGAGAAAGTGATGTACAGAATTATAGGCCAATAGCAATACTGCCTGCTTTAGTGCACATTATGGGGAAATATTTAGTAAAAGTAATGACTAGCTTTTCAGAGAAAAGCATTGTTTTTATCTACTCAATATGGGTTCAGGACAGGGCACCATAACGCTGCTTGAAAACTTTTCAGACCTTCTGCACTCAAAAAGTGATGACAATGAAATCATACTGTGCTTGTTTTTGGATTTGACAAAAGCATTTGATACTATTAACAGAGATCTGCTATTGTTTATGCTAGTAAATATGGGATTTCGGGGGCCATTTGTGTCGGTAGTGAAAAATTACTTTGTGACTTGCAAACAAACAGTGAGAACTAGTGAAAGTTATAGCGACCTGAAGGAAAGCAAATATGGAGTTCTCCAAGGTTCTTCGCTGGGCCCTTTATTATTCATTTTACATGTGAATGACCTCGAGCTCCTGATTTTGCACTCGATACGCTATCAATTTGCAGATGACACAGCGCTGGTCTTGCCTCAACCAAACCTTCACGTGGCATGCAGTTATTTGCAGTCCGATGCTCACAAAATCGTGAGCTGGTTTGAAAAAAAAAACTTCATATTTGTCAACGAGTCAAATACTAAGCTTTTGTGCTCCCACAATCCCCACAGGAAACTAGATATGCCAAGACCAATAATCCTGCACACGGAAGCATGCACAAACTGCACGTGCATCCCTATCCAATACATACAGTATCCGTGGAAAGTATTTGGGCATCGAATTTGACGATGCATTCTGCTGGAATAAGCATGTGGAGGCTGTGTCAGAAGCTAAGAGCTTTGTAAGCCAAGCTGTATCATATCAGAAGCTGCACAACCCTTGAGATGAGAAAAATAGTGTTTAAAATCAATTGGTGAAAATATTTTACGTTATCAAATCAAATAAACAGGCTCGTAAATAAATGCGTGAAAAACATGGCATATGGTGTTGCAACGGGTGCCATGAATGAAAATGATATAGCCAAGCTGATAGATGTTTTACATTTAGAGGAGTTATGTGACTATGTAATATATACAAACCGATATTTCATCCGTGAATTTAAAATCGTAAAACCAAAAAGTAAATCCAACCTGCAGAAAACAGACACATACATATTGCCAAAAATATACACGAAGCATGAAAAGAGAGAGAGCATGAAGTGGATTATGACTAGCAGCTTACCGGTATCGCTAAAGAGGAAAGTATATAACAGTTGCATCTTACCTGTACTCACCTATGGGGCTGAAACGTGGAGGCTAACCAAGAGGGTTCTACTTAAGTTGAGGACAACTCAGAGGGCTATAGAACGAAAAATGGTAGGGGTAACATTAAGAGATTGGAAGCGGACAGAGTGGGTCAGAGAAATACCTCAAGTTACTGACATTCTAGTGGAAATTAAGAAGAAGAAATGGACATGGGCAGGACATGTAGTGCAAAGAGAGGATAACCCATGGTCGCTTAGGGTAACAAACTGGATTCCGAGGGATGGAAAGCGTAGCAGGGGGCGGCAGAAAGTTAGGTGGGCGGATGAGGTTAAGAAGTTCGTAGGGGTCAAGTGGATGCAGCTAGCACAGAACCGGGTTAAGTGGAGAAATATGGGAGAGGCCTTCGCCCTGCAGTGGGTATAGTCAGGCTGATGATCATGATGAAAAGAGGTGCAGAAGTTTTCACTTCCCTTTTTATTCAATTTGTTATCTAAGCAAGACTTGTGCTTCAGTTCGGTTCAAATGCGAAGCAAGCACTAAGAAACATTTGTTTTTTACGTAGTATGTCATCAAAAAGTTGATGCCATTGCTACCTGCTTGTTTTTTCTTTCATTTTGTTTACATGGGTTTTTGTTTTTTGCAAATTTGTCTAATGTCTGGCGGTCCCCCTGACAGCTTCGCTTTAGGACCTCCTTCTGTACCAAACAAATTATACTAATTTGTAAAATAGATTTCTGAAAATACAAAACCTGAAAACAAAAAAAGCAGAGAAAATTTGAAGCTGTGCCTTACTTTATGTACATAACTGTGCAATTGAATATGAACGCTAAGTTTTTAAGATTGTGTGGAAATTGTAACATCTTTTTGTTCGTCTGAAGGACCACTTATGTATATTGCTAGCTGCAAGCGCCGCATACAAGCAAAACGTGCTCACGTGGCAAATGACTGTAATAATAAAATGTGGTAGACTACTATTAAGCTTAATTATGATGCCTGTTACCTTAATTATTAATGCTACAGAACTAATATGTTACCAACTATATGATTATTATGCACACACTCTGGATACCTTCACTTGCTCACGAGTCACTACACATTCACACATACGTAAAATTTATCACTTTCACTCGTCGTAGTTGAGATCACTCCTAACTCCTTGATAGATATCCTGTTCCCTAACATAACTAAACTGCTTTCTTCACTCTTTCAAAGAACTGTCATCAAACTTTATCACTGTGACCATTTCACTTGGCTCCACTCCATAACTGTATACGATAACCGGTATACCTACACTCATTAAGTCATATCCTCTGCCCCTTCACGCATTTTTGGTTCTACATCCTCGACGATGACTTCTTTTTACTGGCCCTTCACCAACTGCAAGAAGCACTGCTTTATGACAGACAAAACGGGTTCTGCAGTATTTCACAAGTTTGAAGTGACTCCATTGTGGAAGATCAAATCAATTTCATGTGCTGCAGTTGGTTCGAATGGCACTCATAGCTGGTGCCATCACCAAACCAGCCGACGTATACAGCATCTACGGAAATTTGCTTGTTACATGGATGTTTTGATTGAACTCGCCTACCACCACTAATGGCTTTTTCCTCATCCAAGGCTGCAGAACTTATTGCTGCTGCTTCACTTGTTCCAGGCACGACATACGCACACAAAGTCCTCACACTGCCTAGTCACAAAGCACAACCTCATCGTACTGGCAGACCTGCTGAACCAAGAAGCCATCACCTGCTTCTATTCCTTGCTTGGCGTAAATGGCTACAACAGCAGCTTTGTTGTCAGGGCACTTCACTCTTCTTAATGATGAACAATAAAACACAGATCACAGCACCCTTTGCCCTGTGGTGAACATTAATCTAAGTTTGAATAATTGCCAGAATCTTAATAAGCATACATAACTACTCATGTATGGTTTGGTTTGGTTTGTGGGGTTTAACGTCCCAAAGCAACTCAGGCTATGAGAGACGCCGTAGTGGAGGACTCCGGAAATTTCGACCACCTGGGGTTCTTCAACGTGCACTGACATCGCACAGCACACAGGCGTCTTGCTTTTCGCCTCCATCGAAAAGCGGCCGCCGAGACCGGGATTCGATCCCGCGTTCTTTGGGAACAGTAGTCGAGCGCCGTAACCACTGCGCCACCCCGGCGGGGTTCTACTCATGCATGCATCATTAACTTAACTTTCCTTGAGAATTACTTGCACGGTCGAATCCAAGTAATAGTTCTCGGAAATATTAAAAGCAAACCTAGACAGTTGAGCGCTGGAATTCCCCAGGGGTCGATTTTAGCTCCCCTTTTATTCAACTTGTATGTTAATGATCTCAGTCAAGCAATTTTTCACTGTCGGGTGTTTCAATATGCAGATGGCACGCTTTTAAGTATCTCGTCATACTAATTACCATCAAGCCGTGGCTGAATTACAAACTGACACCACAAATGTTATCAGTTGGTACTGTAATAACTTAATTTCTATTAACCAAAATAAAACTAAATTAGTATGTTTTCACGATCCGCTGAAATCTATTCCTGTCATCACTCCAGTGTTTCTTCATTCTCCTCTGTGTAACAATTGTTCTTGCTCTCCTATTCCATACCTCTCAAGTGTCAATTATCTCGGTGTTCATTTCGATTCTAACATGTCCTGGAACACTCACTTGGCTAACGTTTGTGAAAGGCTGCGCAAAGTAGCCTGCCTGCTGTATTCTATTAAAGCACTATGCCCAATTTACATAAGGAAAACAATAGCACATGCATTGGCGTACAGTGTGTTGAGATATGGAATCTGTTCTTTTTATTTCTGTTCAATGTTTTGGGGCAATAAAGTTGATTCTTTACTAAAATCCATAATTCGGGCGGTGATGTATGGTGTGCACATTACTAACAATCCCGGTCTTTTTTTATGCTCGCACATGCCCTCGTTCAGGCTGTTATTCAAAGAAACGGTAATCCTTTCATATATATGGAACAATGAGTTCTGCCTCCCGCATGTGCCTGCCAGAACATTACGTCCACGCGACCGCTTTACCTTACCAAGAGTACGGACAAGATATGGCAAACGTGTCCGTGCCTTCTATGTACCTGATGTGTTGAACAACCTGCCAGATAATGTTTTATCTTCCAGCACAGGGAAAGAAGTAAAATCTTATATCTTTGATCTGTATGTGTAATTTTGTTTCTTTTCTTTCTTTCTTTGTTTTTTATTTTTTTTTCCCCGTCATTTCTTACTGCCTTTCTTTAGTTTTATTTTTATATATATATATATATATTGCATGTCTCTAAGACAATTCAATACAACAAACACCATCATGCATTCACTAGACCCACATCTATTCAGCTTGGAACAACGACCATTCATGGCATATGGGTAGCATGCCCAATTCACAGGTAAGGGTTTGATTCCTACCCTAAATGAAATTGGCGAATTTTCGTTTCAGCTCAGTCAATTTCCTTTGGTTACAGGAACTTCCTGCACAGTGAGGCACTTTGCACAATGTGCACTTTCAGGGCACAAGTGGCCCTGAAAGTGATGATTACCTCGCCTGTTCTTGAATTTTATCTATTTTTTCCCATTCGTTAAAACTTCTCTGCCCACGTCCGATTACTTTTTTTGCAACACATGATCTTTAACAATATTGCATGCTATATTTATCACAATGCTCCAATGGTGAAGTTGATGCATGTTGATATAGTAAGCATGCTACGCAGACTGCACAATAAATTATCTCAAAAATGACTGATAACAGTATAAGTACAGATTTCTTTTTCCTCTAAGCATGCTAGCATTGTTTGCAAGATGATGAGCATTATTATGCACCAATTTCATTTCTTGACTCACATGTTTGTGTGCCAAAGGATCTTTTCTTCACTTTCACGGTTACCTGCGCCGACTTGACTGCCACTTGAACGTTGACTTGCGTCGCCTCGTCGTTAGAGCTTTGGCATGGACAGTTCGTGCCTGTAGGCAAACACAGGGAAAAAAAGAAAGGCGCCTTAGCTCCTTGAAATCAGGACATCAAAGTGGCCCTGATCATCAAACATGAGTGGCAAATCTCGCTCGAAGCTATCTTTTAAGACCAATCGAAATTCCGTTCTGCCTCGGGTTTGTAAACACTGGAAAAAAAAAAAATAATAATCTGAGATTCTCCGATAGATTGAGGCAAATAATTAGAGCAAGATACATGTATGCACAATTACAGACAACTTTTTGTTGTGCTCGGCGGCGGCGTTGAGCCTCCGCTTCGGCGGCGCGAACGGCAGGGTCTGCTCGGCGGCGGCGCTTCGCCTCCCTTTCCGCGGCGCGAAAGGCCGGGTCCTCTCGGCGGCGGCGGCGTAGAGCCTCCGCTTCGGCGGCGCGAACGGCACGGTCTGCTCGGCGGCGGCGCTTAGCCTCCGCTTCGGCGGCGCGAAAGGCAGGGTCCTCTCGGCGGCGACGCCTAGCTTCAGCATAAGCGTCGCTTACTCCTGGCAGCTCTCGGCGACGGCGTTGAGCCTCCGCTTCGGCGGCGCGAACGGCAGAGTCTGCTCGGCGGCGGCGCTTAGCCTCTGCTTCAGCGATGCGCACTCCTGGATTTTCTCGACGGCGGCGACGATAAGCTTCTGCTGCGGCAGCACGCACCTCCGGGTTCTGGCGGCGACGGCGCTGGGCCTCTGCTCTGGCAGCTCGTTTGGCAGCAGCGGCAAACGAGTTACTTTCACCGGTCGCCTTGCTCATGGCCCAGAAAGGACTGGCACTAAATGCTGACATTTTGTGGGATGGTAGCATTGCAGCACCCTTGTCGTTTTAGAGCGCAGCTGTTTGGTGCCCGTTCCTCGTCGTCGTTGCCGGTGGCGTCGTCCCTCGTATAACCAGCTCAAGAAGCCTGGGTCAATGTTACTAGACCCAGCCAGCCAATCCAGCCACCCAGCTTCAGTTTAAAAACTGCGGAGCGCCGCGCGGCGCCGCCGCTGCCTTGCGCGGCGAGTGGCGCTGCTCCGCCCCCCTTTCATCCCCCCAGCGCTAGCAGCGACCGACTGATACCGCTGGAAGCCGCTGACGCCTCTAGAGAGTCAAGATAACGTGACTGCATAGAACACCGTCGCCGCCATGCAGAAAGAGGAGGGGAGGGTCTCCCCCCCTGTTCCTGTGTGGCGGATAGGGTGCTCTTCAGTTGCCGACGCGCCGGTTATTTCACGTAGGCCCCGGCACGTCGACGAATACGTGACCACCTTCCCACGGCTAGACCTGGTTCTTGGCGCTGCGGAAGCGAGGGTATCATATTGTTTGCGTCGGCATCGGCGGCGTTGTCCCTGAAACCAACTCCGCAGCTGGGGTTGACTCACTATCAGCGTCAGCAGCATCAGTCAGTCGCTGCTATCTCTTCCTTCCTCCCTTTATCGCGTTGTCCGCTTGCTGCGCGCGCTTCTGCCCCCATCGTTTGCCGCTGGGTGTACACGCCGCCCCCCTCCCCCCTCTTCCTGCGAGTCTCCGGTTGTCAAAGCGCCGGCTCGAACTTAATTCATTTCTTCGCTCCTCCTCCAATGCAACCCCTGTGCGGTGGCAATCAGAGAGCCAGATCGGTGGCGGCGGATCTCCAAGCTATCGAAACAAAGATAATAGGTTTGACGTAAGCGAAAAGAAAGAGGGCAGAATAAGTCAAGGAAGAAACTCGAGCTAATGACATTCTAGTCCAAATCACGACGAAGAAATGGGCATAGGCAGGACATATAATGTAAAGGTGCAGGGAGTAGTGGGGGACTTTAAAGGCCCACTGTCCACCCTCCGGTCGAAAATATTTTCTTCCCCGGGGACTGTGAGACTTCGCCCCTAGAACGCAAGGCCGCAAAATGTTTTTGAAAAGAGTAACTAATAATGCAGTTATAGCCACCGCAATCACCCGATTCTGTCATGCCTCTCTCCTTCCGTTCCCTCGCAAAGGTTTTTCACTCTCCTGCCCGATGTCGTCTAGCCTCCGCAATACAAATTCCCCTTCCTCCTCCGCGTTTGGCGGGAGGTGGGGCGTGGCTCTCCGCGAGCGCGAAAAAAAAGAAACGGTCGAGGGAGCGCGCGCCGCTGGATTCAGCCCGGCCGTGGCGAGGGAAAAGCGCGCTGCGAGCGGTAGACTCATCCTTCTCCCGTCAGTCAGCGAGACGGACCAATGGACATCGTTCGCGGTACGTACGTCATTGCTGTGGCCCGTCGGGCCAGCGCAGGAAACGGGGAAGCTGGCTTCCCGGAGGAGAGCATGAGAGAGCTTTGAATTGTATTTTCGATGCTTTGCGGCGCGCGTGTCACTGTAGCATTTCGCACAGACCATCTCCGGTACCTGATCGAAACACTGGGCTCCTTTGCTTAAAAGGGCCTTCCCTGGACAGTGGCCCTTTAATGTTGACATAAAGACAAACAGGAATTTCTTCACACTTATGCGGGAGAACATCCCATTCCTCTCGCTCGTAACGCGTCCCACGGCTGTGACAACCTCGCGAGGCATTTGTATAGATCTCGTCTTTGAGAATCAAGCATTGGTGTACCAAGTCGAACATATATCAGTCTATTTCTCCGACCACAAAGCTTCCTTCATGACTGTCAAGAACTGTTAGTGGAGTCTTTGTTAAAGGAATACGTGTGAAAAATAAAAAAAAAATTTAGCGCATACATGTGTTGCTCGATTTCTTTGCCTCAATCTGTCGAAAAGGTGAAACAGCTTATTTGCTGCGCTCAAATTTCGCATTAGGAAGTAACGTAATCGTCGGTAATTTTTTTTTTTTTTAGAGCGCAGCTCTTTGGCGCATGTTCTTGGGTTTCGCGTCGGCGTCGGCCTCCCAGCGCCGCCCCCTTTTCAGCCCCATACTTCCTGCGTGACGCCGACCGTGCCAACCTCGCGTGTTATCTGATCGCTGTGCGCGCTCCCCCATTCCACTGTACCCGTTCGCCGTTGCCCCCTCCCCACCTCTTCCTGCGTGGCGGCGAGGGTCTCTCCGGTTGCCGAAACGCAATGTTCCTATGGGCTTTCACGCTGCCTCCTGCAATTTCCCGATAACTTAATTACTCTCTTCATTTCTCCGACCAAAGCTTCTTTCATGACAGCCAATAACTCTTAGTGGAGTGCTTTGTTTCTTGAAGGAATACGTGTGAAAAAATTTTAAGAAGTCTGTAATTGTACATACGTGTCTTGCTCGAAATCTTTGCCTCAATCTATCAAAAAGGTGGAACAGCTGATGAACTGTGCTCAAATTTCGCATTAGGAAGTAACGTAATCGTCGGTAATTTTTCGTAGTTCGCTAAGTTGAGTAATATATTTAATTCGGCGTGGTGTGCTAAGTTGCCACTGCACCTAATAACGGCAGCGAGAAGGATAGCACACAAACTAGAGCACTGCACAGGCCTGATTTAACTTCCGACCCAGGTTCATCGTTTGCAGATCGAGCCCAGCCCGGGCTCATTGCTCCAGGGCTGGGGCCCATGCTGACATGAAGCCCGCTCCACCGAGTCTCGCCCTTGCCCAGAATTCAGTCCGAGCGGATTCCTTAAAAAATGTACATTATGCCCAAACAAGAAATGCTTAACGCTTTTTTATTCCATCATAAATTTAGTCCTCATTTACATGCAACAGTACATAAAAGAGCCAATATTCCAAATAACACGTTACGAAACCAAGCGCGTAGAAGAAAAAAATTCCAAAACACTGCAAGAAATATTGCTCTGTTATCGAAAGAGCGCGAGCTCTTATCTGGGCTAGTTGGTTGCTAGATTCGGATATAGAATTGCTATCACACGAGGAACTGCCCATCTATTTTCTGTATGCACCTTCCACGTGCTCTAGCCACTAAGTCCGAAGTGAGATTGTGATAAATTTATCAATAATATTGAATGTGCTAAGAGCCATAATTATGTTATCTGAATTGTTGAATTAGCACTTGTGGGTATGCTGTTCGCGAATTTTCCTTTAGCCATGACTGTCGTATTTCATGTGTAATATTTTAGTTTAAATTACTATGGGTTTACTTTTGATGTAGTCAACCCACTCCTTAGTCCTGAATATGACTGATGGTATATTTAAAATAAATGATACTGCTTAAATGTTTCGTAATCACAAATCAAGATTTAAGGTTTGAGAGCTATAGATTACAGGAATTTTAAATATATATGGCTTTTTATTAGCAATTAGCTCTTGGGGCATATTATTTGCTCACACAGGCTGCCCCTGGTAGCTATGCCTCTAGAGGGGCAGGAGAAGAAAAGAACCTACATATTCTTGTGAAGCGTTCCATGCCGCACGATCCGCGCCACTATGGAGACGAAAAGGCTGCCCCCCTGTAACTATGCCTCAATAACTTCTGTTAGCAATTGGGCAGGAGAAGAAAAAAAAATTGGAGGCTTATCAAGGTTAAGCCCAGTGGATGCGAAGCATGTTAAGCAGCTGCCTCAAGATCTCTTCGATTTGCCTGCACCAGCTGCACTAGTTCAAGTAGTGCAGCACCGCCGTCCTCGTTTTGCCAGTGCCGCGCGCGCAGTCTGCACTTCTCTCCTCGTTTTGTCAAGGTGCAGGGCTAGTTCTGCACGAGTTCTCGCTCACTCTGCACTCGCTCCAGAAGAGGTGCAGAAAAAAGTGCAGCATGGCGTACGCTCCGCTTGGCCAAGAGCAGACGACGCTGCGCATCGTTCTGCATAGCTTTTGTAAAGTCCGTCTCCTTCAGAACCCGGACGGTTCGCTACTAACGGATCCGCATATGGTTGCGTACACAAGGTAGTTGGGCTGCATGCTGGTGATTGGCATTTTGTTGATGGAGGAGCGGTATTATATGTAGTTGTGGCCACATATGTAGTGGTACGTGGCCGCGATACGGCACCTTCGCGCGCGTTGTCCTATGTAGCGTTTTTTTTTTTTTTTTTTTTTTTTTTTTTATCGAGTTGTGACCTCGGAAGACGGGTAGATGTGAACAGAAATCAGTTGCGATCGATCGAGTTTCTGTCGTGCCAAGTGTGTGTGCCACAAGACAGCTTGCGCAGCGACTATGCGACATCAAACTTGTCGCCCACGGAGCACATAGAATGTCTGAGAGTGCAATGAGGTACAAACATACGTGCGTCAGCTAGTGCTTTTAGACAGAAGTTCGTGGAAACCAATCAAGCGTCTTGTTAGGCATTCTTAATTATTTAAACTAGTACTCGTGGCAACTGCTTACAACGTTAATTCTCTCGTACCCAGGCGCATGAATGGCACCTTTGCAGACCGTCCGATATAACGATCGTGCGCAGTCGCACGTATTTGGTCAATTGGTGTCACTGTTAGTCGTCGTCACTTTCCGATCGAGCGCTCTCTGATCATCATGTTACAGCACCCGATGCATGATGCGCGCACGCGTCTGCTAGGTTGCAGAGTCCTACACTTGCGTACTCGTTTTGGCAGCTGCCGCCGCACGCCAGTGTCTGAAGTGGCACTGCACGCTCACGTGACCACCTGGCACCGCTGCAGCACTTTTCAGAACTAGTGCAGCCAGTGCAAGCCAAATCGAAGAGGCCTTCAGTGTGGATGGGGCTAAGTAGCGGAGACGTGGTTTTAGGTTAATCGCCGTACTTTATTCTTTGCAGCCCGACAAACACACTCTTATGGTCCGTAAATGCATGACTCTTGGTTTGCACGTGCTTACCGGCACGTTCACGATGGGGCCCTTGATGCCGTACTGGCCGTTCTTCCAGTTCATAAGCCTTCGGATCTGAACGAAGGGTATGCATGGGGACACGAGTCTCTCGGCGACCGGGTTTAGGCGCGGCAGCCCATTTGGCATCGGCGGGTACTTGTAACCGTTGGACGTGCTGTAGAAGGGAATCTTTTGCTTTCTGAGGCTGCCCTTACACGTGTTGCAAACCACGGCGACGCTGGCACGGTTGCGGGCACAGAGACACTGACGCGACAGCGGGCGCGCCCCGCTTCATCCCTGGCGTGACGTCACATATCACGTGATGCAGCGATGGTGGCGCCGCCGCCGCGTCGCGCGCGACGGCGCGAACCGAAGACCGAAGCGTGGAGGCCTCCGCCGGGCGACGTCCGACGGCGCGATATAAGGCCCCATCTGCAGCCGGTGTGACGTCATCACGTGACGTCACATCATGTGATCTCACTTCCAAGGTCAATGGTGGCCACCGCCGGGAGGCGACCGACGGCGCGATATGAGGCCTCATCTGCAGCCGGTGTGACGTCATCACGTGACCCCACCAACCCCACTTCAGGGTCAATGGTGGCCACCGCCGGGCGTCGTGCGAAGGCCCGAAACCTACGTTAATATTATAGTGAACTAGAATATATAGTTAATATGCTTCGCATAAAAACCTACATATATTCTTGTGTCAAGCGTTCAATGCCGCACTCCGCGTACCTATGGAGACGAAAAGCAACACTTGTTTATTGTGCATGTATTTGTGTTTGACTACCCGAATATTTCTATTGCTGTACGCGCTTATTCAATGCCGTTTATCATAGCGTAGAGATGGGTAATTTTTTTTTTTGTTTTTTTTAGGCGGGGGGGGGGGGGTGTGTACTAATGCAGAGAAATGCTATTTTTGAAAGGACGGGGCTGCCTGCCGAGCTTATGAGGTTTCAAATGGCCAGTCACTAAGATAACATGGACACAAATTTGAGAATGCTATAAAAGAGTGTCTTCTGCTATAGATCCGACGGAGTACATGTGCTCACCAAAGATGCTAGTTCTATATAACCTCATTAATACTCACTGATTGCTGCAAATTCCCGATTTTGTAGGCGCGTGCTCATATAAACGAGGCTTGTGTGATGCATTGCAGCGGTTCATGAGACCTATACCGTAGTAGAGCGCGCTGCAGGGTTTTGTGCTTTTTCGTTTTAACTTGTTCGTATGCGCCGTTGAACATATGCGTGCGCGCCCAAAGTAACTTGGGCGAACCTATGCCGCCGATTAAAATCGGTCTACCAATGAGCTTTCCCTCATACGGCATTAACAAATGTACATTTAGTGTTTGAACTGTTTGTGCCGGGATTCTTTCATTTTCGAAAGAAGACTACACAGCTAGCTCTATCCTGGCCTGGGTCAATAACTTCAAGTCCTAGCCCAGCAAAAAAGTCATTTTCAGGCCCGGGCCGAGCCCATGTAGTGTCCTAAGTGGAAGCACTTTATTATTCCTGCCTACAAGTTCATTTTTAAAGCGTGCGTATGTCCGTGAGTCCTTTTCGTGCTTGAAGGTCCCTCTCCGTGATACTACGCACAACAAGTCAATGTAATGGACAACTAAAGACCCGCCTACGCTGGCCGGGCCCGTTACATTCTAACAATTCTGAGGAAAAAAAGAAAAAAAAAAAAGCAGTGCGCGGTGTGAAGAACTTAGCGCGACAACTTGAAGAGAAAAAAAAAGACGAACGCAGCCTGGTCGCCTGCGTTTGTCTACGCTTCCATCCCTCTCCAATTGTTACCGCGCTTTCTGACAGCAAAATGAAACACCAACTTGCCTAGCAGCAAGTTTAGTGCAACCAATAGTGATATCGTACTCGATACAAGCTGTCCAGAGATATATGATGATGCAGTAGCGTAACGTTCGCATTTAATCACAATTCGCCAATTACGATAATCAATACAGAAGTGGAATTATGTTAGTCATAAGCTATCTAACGATATTGGATTTGATGCTGCAGCATGAAGGTATAAATTTTATTCACAGATAAGTAATTAATTATAACTAAATATGTCCTAAGCTTAATCCAGCGAATCCAACAATATATTACTTAATGACGTAGCGTTCAATAGTCACAATTAACTCATTAAAGGGTAGCAACGAAGAACTACAATTAGTCGAGTTTAACCATGTCAACATAAGCTACACAGCCACTGCACACACATTCTGCATGTACGCACATTCCGTACACGGCGGGTAAGAAACAAGTGAAGCTACGCATTAAAATTTCCCATTGATCAATACGCTGCACGCTCATTTCATTTCACATTACTTAACCAACAATAACCAACAACTGGGAATAGTCCCTATTGATTAGCAGATCGCATGACCAGCAGTTCCTCATGCCGCTATTCTGATATTTCACTATTCCAATTGCCAAGTGTGGCAGGAAAAAAATTGCAAAGCCTGCGCTCTCGAAGCTTTTAGACACATAGACAACTTGTCTCAGTTAAAGCATGCGCACACAGCTAGTTTCTCAAAAGCAGATGTGTGGATTTGATTGTTCGCACAAATCGCCCAAAATATACCAGAAAAGTATAGTCTTCCCTGTTGGTGACAACCAGACAAACATCCCGCGCGCAGGCTGCAGCAGCGTAAGAATGACTGCTTGCAAGGTTTTACATCAGTTCGTAACCGTTTTGTGACTAGAAGGTTGCAGCTATTGAAAAAAAAATTGGTCTGGCTTAGCTTATGGTTAAGCCTAGGATGCGAAGCATACTAGCCTAAAAAATTAAACATTACCTGGCTATACCTGGTTAGCCATTTCATAGACAAGAACAACTCATGTGTTACTCTGCTTCTTCCTTTATTTTTCTCAAACCAATAAATACACTATGATCTGTTTCTTCCTTTATTTTTCTCAAACCAATAAATACACTATGACCTTCTGGCATCGGCGTGTATTTGTAACCATTTGAAGCACTGTACAAGGGAATCTTTTGCTCCGCCTTGTACGTGTTACACACCGGTTAAAGGCCCGTTCACACTTGCGACTAGCAGCGGTCGAGCGACCGTTTTGGTCGAAAAGCGACAATCGCAAATGGTCGCATCGGTCGAAAAGCTACTGCCGCGGGCCGATCGGGCACTGCTCGAATTTTCAGTCGCGCGACTACTAGTCGCATACCATTTCACCAATCAGCGAGGTCCCGGAGTACTCGATCTCGCACCCCCTACCTTTTGAACAAACGGCACCCGGAATTCAAAGGCAAGGAGCAGGATATGGCCTGGGAGGAGTTTGAGAAATGGGTTTTTCACGCAGGCGCACACTGGCGACTCGCGGAGGTCGCGCGACACGATTCGTTACGGAGGGGGCGACCCGAACGAGTCGCCAGCGCCCCGTTTGAGGGAGTCGTCACGGAGTCGCTCGCTGACCGATTTCTTGCGACGCGACTTGAAGTCGCAAAGCTACTGAGCCAATCCGCAGCGCTTCTGCCTCCTTCCAAGGCGGGAAAATTCAAGAGTGCATGCGCGCGTGTGCACGATCGGCTTACTGCGCCCGCAGTTGTTGGGCACACATGTTAAGGAGCACTGCGAGAGTGAAGCGTACTAATAATTCACGTTTGTACTCGTATCCTTGGTCATGTGCTTGACGCTCGGGCATGAGGCGATTTCGTGATCTGCTATTTCGCGAGAACGCTAACAACAGCGCACACACCACCGCCGCTTCCGTCTTCGTCGAACTATAGCGCGTTGGCTGTCGAACCAGTCTTAAACATGGGGATAACCATAAGATCATGTTCTTTGCTGATAATTTCACATATTCATAACCGAAATGAGTCCGAATTCATCTACCCCGAGCGCGGTAGGAGAAGCCGTAAAGGCGCGAAATTCGGCTCTTCGTTTAAATCTCGTTCGGAGGTAGGTTTGTAGTGAAGCGAGTCGCATTCCGGTGTGAACACTACCTGTTGATCGACGACTGTCGCAGGTCGCCCCCTCCGTGACGAATCGAGCCGCGCGACCTCCGCGAGTCGCCAGTGTGAACTACGTCGGCGTTCTCCTGGAAACACGAGAGCGCGGCAGCCGCGCGGGCTCGCCTAAAAAAGCTGTTCGCTGTCATCGCCCAGCAGCTCTCCTACTCCCAACTCGTTCGGAACCAGAACAGAACGAGAAGGCGACAGTCGCAAGTGTGAACATCGGTAGTGGCGAGCTCCTCTCCTCTGTCGCGCGACCTCACCTAGTAGACATTGCGACTAGCAGCGGTCGCGCGACCGTTTTGGTCGAAAAGCGACTGCAGCGGGCCGATCGGGCACTGCTCGAAATTTCAGTCGCGCGACTACTAATCGCAAACCATTTCACCAATCAGCGAGGTCCCGGAGTACTCGATCGAGCACCTTCTCAAAGCAATTAAAGAATACCCCTACCTTTTCAACAAACGGCACCCGGAATTCAAAGGCAGGGAGATAGGATATGGCCTGGGAGGAGATTGGAAAGATATTCGGACTATCCGGTAAATATCATGAACTTTTGAGAAATGGGTTTTTCACGCAGGTGCAACATTTTATATTGACACCACGGTGACTGACATCGTCTATTCGTCGTCGGCGTTCTCCTGGAAACACGAGAGCGCGGCATGCGTACCGGCTAGCCTGAAAAAGCTGAAGTGTCTGGCAGGCGGCAGCTACCGACGTTCACTGTCATCGCACAGCAGCTCTCCTACTTCCAACTCGTTCGGAACGAGAACAGAACGAGAAGGCGACTGTCGCAAGTGTGAACATCGGTAGTGGCGAGCTCCTCTCCTCTGGTCGCGCGACTGGTAGTCGCGCGTCCTCATCTAGTCGCAAGTGTTCACCCCGCTCTGGGTAAGCCTTAAGTATTGTGGGATACATAAGAGCAGTCACTGGCGTAAGTTTATCTCTATGCCACAACCGGTCACACACAGAACACACATAACCGAAATGACTGTTAGTGAAACGTTTGTTAAACTCACGAGTTGCACTCTCAAACTCCTGCACTCTTCTTGCATGTTCTTCACGACGTTCTGTCTCGCGTTGTTCTATCTCGGCATCGGTGAGACATTCTTGAGTGTGCAGTAAAACCATTTCTTCTGCGCGCTGCTCCTTTCGTTTCTCACTTTGCTTCTTCCGGTAAGCAAGCTCCTTTACAAGGCGCTGTTCCCGCTGTTCAGGAGTTTCTTCAGCACGCATTTTCCGTTTGGTAGCATTTCGCCGCTCGAACCGAGTAGTACTCGAAGCTTCATCCTTCACCTCGGCATCAGATGTCGAACGCTGCCGTCTAGCTGCATACTGTGCACGTCGCTTGGCAAGCCGTACTTCTCGTTCTTCTCCCGTTTCCGTGGCTCTTTGTAACTTGCGCTTTGCGGTCTGGCGAGCCGCCCTCTCCCGAGCCGACATCTCGCTGCTCAACTCAACGAGTGCATCGCCTTTTAAACAATTGCGTGACGTCAGTATCTCCTAGCGGTAGGAGCGGGAGTTAGGCCGCCGGCGGAGGCTGCGCGTCCGCAAGCGAGCGCACGAGTTGAGCCCCAGCTTTCACAGCTGTTGTGACGTCATATCACGTGGTGCGCCGATGTAGGTCAAGTTAAAGCCCTTTAGGTCAAGTGGTAGCTACGCGGCCGCGCGCGGCGCAGCAAGGAAGAGCTCGGTTGTGCGGCTAGTATGCTTCGCATAAAAACGCAATATTGATTATTACTTTGGAAATGCTGCCCTTCGCCCATCGCGCCCCAGGACTCAGGAGCCGGTTACGACCGCCGTGCCACCTACCCGGGAAATGCGCCGGGCGCCGCCCGCGATCACGCGCGCGCTCTTCCTCCGTGCCGCGATGTACAGCGGATAGCGGAGGCAGGAATTTGGATTGGCATTGTCAGCAATGAGCGATTTGTGGGCGCTACACTTAGATGGCCTCAAGACCGTTGCTATCGGCGACCTTTTGAGCCCACTCAGTAGCCCGAACTTGCGTTAACGGGTCTGAGCTAGCCAGTAAGTTTTCAAACTGAAGCTGGTTTAGTAACGTTGGCCGGGGGCTAGGGCTAGCGGAGGCAGGGATTTGGATTGGCATTGTCAGCAGTGAGCGATTTGTGGGCGCTACACTTAGATGGCCTCAAGACCGTTGCTCTCGGCGACCTTTTGAGCCCACTCAGTAGCCCGAACTTGCGTTAACGGGTCTGAGCTAGCCAGTAAGTTTTCAAACTGAAGCTGGTTTAGTAACGTTGGCCGGGGGCTAGGGCTAGCGGAGGCAGGGATTTGGATTGGCATTGTCAGCAATGAGCGATTTGTGGGCGCTACACTTAGATGGCCTCAAGACTGTTCCTCTCGGCGACCTTTTGAGCCCACTCAGTAGCCCGAACTTGCGTTAACGGGTCTGAGCAAGCCAGTAAGTTTTCAAACTGAAGCTGGTTTAGTAACGTTGGCCGGGGGCTAGGGCTAGCCTGTACCCCCCCCCCCCCCCTTCCTGCGTGGCGGCGACGTTGTTCCAAGGTCACGGTAGTTCTCCTGTTGCCAAAGTGCCGGCTCAGTATCAGCGGATCACGGTGCGTGCATCGCATCTCTGCCGACGCAGAGCCACGTTTACTTAACTCCTTCCTTTAGGGTGCCTCGATACCTTCCTTATCGATCATATCCATACCATCAATCAGGTGATAGAAAAATGCTCGGAATATAACCAACCCTTATACACAGCATTCATTGATTACGAAAAAGCATTTGACTCAGTTGAAACCTCGGCGGTGATGCAGGCATTGCGAAATCAGGGGGTAGACGAGCCGTATGTGAAAGTGCTGAAAGATACATATAGTGGCTGCACAGCAACCATAGTTCTGCATAAAGAAACTAACAAAATTCCCATAAAGAAAGGTGTTAGGCAAGGAGACACAATCTCCCCAGTACTATTCACAGCTTGTTTAGAGGAAGTATTCAGAGACTTGGAATGGGAGCAATTAGGGACAAGGGTAGATGGAGAATATCTCAGTAATCTGCGATTTGCTGATGACATTGCCTTGCTAAGCAACTCGGGGGATGAACTGCAAATAATGATTGATGACCTAGACAGGAAAAGTAGAAAGGTAGGCTTGAAAATCAATATGCAGAAGACTAAGGTAATGTTCAACAGCCTCGGGAAGGAACAGCAGTTTACATTAGGTAGCGAAATACTGGAAGTAGTAGGCGAATATGTCTACTTAGGACCGGTAGTAACCGCAGATCCGGACCATGAAAAGAAAATAACAAGAAGAATAAGATCGGGATGGAGTGCATTTGGCAAGCACTCGCAGATTATGACTAGCAGCTTACCGGTATCGCTCAAGAGGAAAGTATACAACAGTTGCATCTTGCCTGTACTCACCTATGGGGCTGAAACGTGGAGGCTAACCAAGAGAGTTCTACATAAGTTGAGGACAACCCAGAGGGCTATGGAACGAAAAATGGTAGGGGTAACATTAAGAGATAGAAAGCGTGCAGAGTGGGTCAGAGAAATAACTCAAGTTACCGACATTCTAGTAGAAATTAAGAGGAAGAAATGGACATGGGCAGGACATGCAGTGCGAAGAGAGGATAACCGATGGTCGCTGAGGGTAACAAACTGGATTCCAAGGGAAGGAAAGCGTAGCAGGGGGCGGCAGAAAGTTAGGTGGGCGGATGAGATTAAGAAGTTCGCAGGGGTAATATGGGAGAGGCCTTCGCCCTGCAGTGGGTATAATCAGGCTGCTGATGATGATGATACCTTCCTTAACTCGCTAGCGGCGTCAGGCAGTAGTTGCTGCTATCTTTTCGCCGAGCAACGTTGCTATGGGCGCACGCGCTGCCTCCTTACAATTTTTTTATTTGTTTTTTTTCGACGGTGATGTTGATGGGCCATCTCGTTGTGTGTTTAAATTTTATTTTCTTCGAAACTCGTCGCAGCATCTCGTCTAGGCGAAGGGGTAGGGAGAGATACTGGAGATACTATGCACTTGGACCATTCTGGCTGAGGCCGTGACCGCAGCATGGGCAAATTTTCTCACCTATCTCGTGAAGAAAAAAAAAAGTTGTTTTCCTTGTTTCGTATTACGACCGATGCAAGTACCCAAGGTCGCTACTCACGACGGCATATGTCGTAGGGCTGCACGTTGCGGTACTGGGCGCTTTTCTTAATCGAGCATGCATTTCATTGATGGCCAGTGGCTGGAGTTGAATTAAGCAAATGTGAACCATGTTCGCGTGCCATGTCAAGAACGTGAATGTAATTAAGTCATAGGCATCGGGTATTTAGTATCGGTCGTGCTGTTGTTTCTCTCCAGCGTCGCAGTTTGGCAGCTTTCGTTAGTCCCTTGAAATACGTTTAAAAATATTTTTTTTTACTTCAAAACTCGTCGCCGCATCTAGTCTAGGCAAAGAAAAAGGACCTTTTAATTTTTTGTTTTTATTTGCTTTTGAGCGCGCAGACTTTTTTAATGTGGAGCCTTGGACGAGTTGATGTTCCATTCTTGATCCGCCGCGCCCGTGTGTGTTTTGTTGGTGTTCCCTAACGTCCGCGGCCGTGCGCTGTATCAAGGACTTTTTTTTTTTTACCTCAAAAATGCCACTTGGGCCATTGTAACCGTGGCAGCTAGGGGTAGTTTCCCAGCCGGTGTCCACATCCGCAATCAACGCAAGGAGGAGGAAAAATAAACTTTTATTTTCCAACAGAAATGGTGCGCGGCTAGTTGCACATGTCCACATGACAAAAAAATGTAAGCACATTAAACATAATTTTAACAAAGTGACTTCAATTGGACAAGCTGTTCATCCAGAAATTGCAGCAAAAATCCATCAGCTTGTGAGAGAAGGCACATCAGTGCAGGGAGTAAGGAAGTGCCTGAGGTACTATGTAGAAGATGTGATGCTTGCAGAAAAAGGAAAACCTGATATCACCTGCCGACCATTCTATCCGACAAACAAGGATATAGTAAATCACATTCATTATGCACTTAAAAAACAAAGGTCAAGTGACATTGATCAAGATGTGGAAGCAATGGCTGAGGCTCCTCAGAGCAGTAGCACAAGTGACAAGGTCGAGTTCCGACCATACCACAAAAAAACTAATTGCGAAACTGAACAGGGAAATGATAAGTTGGAGGCAGTTGCAAAGGAATATGAGCAGGCATTATTATTTTGCTACCATGTCGTGTTTTATGAAGGATTTACTTTTAGAATATGGGCAGAGTGCTGTTTGTTTAGATGCCACCAACAAGACAACAGACTATACACCGCCTCTTGTTTTCATAGTAGTGAAAACTCCAACTGGCTACATGGCTGCCGGAGCTTTCATAGTTCAGTTCCGAGACTGCATCTTGCATAGCAGAGGCACTTTCTGTCTTTAGGCATAAGTGCCCAGAGCTAGAGCCCTAGTACTGGATGGTGGACGGTTGCTCAGCAGAAATGAGAGCAATTCAATAAATTTTCCGAAACAGTACTGTGAAGTTTTCTGAGTTCCACAAGGAACAGGCATGTGACCGGTGGCTAGGGAAAAAGGAGAGTGGAGTAGCTTATCGTGAGGGTGCACTTTCTCTATTGAGGAGGCTGGCCCATACTATGTCCCAGGAGGAATACAATGATGCATTAATACAGCTGATGAATTCTGACCATTGGAAAAAAAATAAACTTAGGACTTATATGCCTTGCCAATGGTTGCCACTAGCAGACAAATGAACCATGTTCAACAGAACAAAATTCTCAGTTCTGATAACCACCAACAATGGCACTGAATCCCCGAACAAATTGTTGAAAGAACATTACTTGAAATCCGGGAATGGCAAACAAAGCTTATCATTCCTAATATGGACATTAGCTCGCCACTTTTTGCCTGAGTGAAAGATACAATTCAACCAGGAACAGATAGGAGGTCCTCGAAGTACAGGAGGTATCATGATATCCTACCAATTTACCTACACAATAGACCTCCACAAGTCGCAAAGCACATCATGCAAAGGTTGGACACTTCCCTGTGCTACACACAAGCTGATGTACATAATTCACCCGAAAATGGTGTGTTTAAATACAGCTCCAGCACACCTGGTCAGTATCACACTGTAAGCTTTAACACAACAACCTGCACATGTGCAGACTTCAAGAAGTATAAACTGCCACGTAAACACTTCTGCGCAGTTTTCCACTGATTGAAGGCTGGGGCTTTGAGAGGCTTCCTAAGCATGTGGGATTCAGGCTTGCTGCGGCTGCCCTTCGCGCGGCCGCCGCCCGCTTCTCAGTTGTTCTCCCCGTTCCCTTTCTCCCGTCTGAGGCGGCGGAGAGGGGCTCGGACGACTTGTCACTGTCGTTCGGGCCACAGCTCCGCCCTGGCGTCCCAGTGGCTGTTCTCATTGGCGCCTTTTGGCGGGAACACGGCACCGCTTCGACGGCCGCGCTTGCGCGACCGTCCGAGCGGAGCTCAGAGAGACCCCTCCGAGACATCGCAAGGTGCGTACGCCTGTTCTTGTCTGCCGGCCTTCCTGGACGCCCACGGAGCTGTATGTCCGTGGCCGGGCCCCCTCCCCAGCATGCCCCTCCTGCGGTGATGCAGGAACGCTGGGGCACCTCCTCTGTGTGTGCCCAGCACACGCCCACCTCCGTCGCAAGATGGAGGCAGGCTACCGGGCCCTCGGACTTCCTGTTGCCACCGAGGACCACCTGCTCTTCCCGGCCAGGAGCACCCTGGCAGCCCACCGGCTCCTGCTGGCCTTCCTGGAGGAGTCTGGCCTGGCTGCACAACTGTAGCCTACCACCGGGCCTGCTGACCTGCTGGCCACAGCGTTGGCGACGGAGCCGATGACGAGAGCGACTCCACGATGATGACCCCCCCCCCTCCCCTCCCAACATCCCATCTCCCCTTCCACCCGGACACCAAGAGTGCCGCCGCGAATTAAGGCCGGCATAACCCGTGTCCGGTATCCCCCCCCGAGAATAACCCAAAGACCCTACCTACCAACCTACCTACCTTTGTCCGCGCAGACCAGTGTGTACTCGAGTTCGTCCGCTCCAGGTCGTACCCAGCTCGATCCGCGACAGACGTACCTTGCGGTGGTTGCCCACTCTCTCTCAAAGGAACCATTTGGTCACTGCGAGAGAGAGAGATCACAGCACGCCCTTGCGTGCTTGCGGCGCGCACTCCGTGTCACTTCGTGCGCGCAGGGGAGCCTTGCTCCTCGCGCGCTCTCTTGACACGGTGACTGAGTATGTGTGTGTATGTGCGTTTTGTATATATGTGTGTGCGTGCGTGTGTGTGTGCCGCTGGAGGATGGCGTTTCAAAAAACGTCTCCTTTGTGAACTTGGAGGTTTGTGTCCTTGCAGCGCAGTGCTCTCCTCCCGGTGGAGGTTGAGTGCGCGCTGCTGTGTTTCAGTGTGCGCGTGGTGACGGCTGATCGGGGCTTCGGCTCGCGCGACGCTCGAACCCGCGGTGGTTGGTGGCCTATGTCCAAGTAGAAACCACAACTGGCGCCCAACGTGAATTGTCCCTGGCTCCATAAGTCGTTGGACAGCACATCGGCCGAGCCGGTCGCCTTGACGATCAAGCTCATGCGCCATGCCTGCCGCCCCCTGCGCGGCACTCGGCAAAGGCACTGAAACACGCTACATGGTTATTCGGACCACCCTGCGGTGCGACCGTTGACCATATGCCTCCGCTGTTTCGGCTTTACGCCGTTGCGGAAGCAATGTGCGCAACGCCGCCGCTGCCGGCATCTCCGCACAACAGCACCCGTACCCCGCTTGCAGTCATTTCTGTTCGGGGAACGGCGAGGCGTCGGCCGGGCTCCCTCTGGAAACCGCGCCGACAGGGCGCTCAGTTGGCTGATGCGGCTCCGTGAACTTGCGATTCGGCTGGCGCGCCATTCTCTCCTGGTACAGCATTTCGACTTTTCGGTGCAGTATCTACAGGCCAGAACGAACGTGGTAGGTGCCCCACTCGCCCGCGGCGGCGTCTTTACGCCGGCAGGCCATGGGGGCGAAACACAGATCGGCACGGAGGGGACGCACGCAGACGGGTTCCCCATTCCGCTATCCGGGTAAGCAGCGCTTCGCAAAGCAGGCGAGGGTGAAAGCTCTTTGTGAGCACATCTGAGACGCCGATGCCAGCGGAAGTTTTGCTGCGAACCTGCCGGGGGGACGAAACCAGGCTCTCCTTTGGGATGACTGGGATCGTTTTCAGCCATGAAGAGCTACGACGGTCCAGCAAAATGACCCGTTTTGTCGCGATGTCAGCGACGGTCTCTGGGAGACGAAGCGCCGTTACGCTGCTTGTATTGCAGCGGGCGCAGCGCCGTTACGCTACTTGTATTGAGCGCCCGCAGGGAGGGCACGAGCCAGCGTGTGTCGCGGCGTGCCCCAGGGATTCATATTTGCTGGGCCATGACGGGCTTGCGCTGAAATACATAGCCACGGATGATGAGTCCATGAACCATTTGAAGTGGCTATTCCCCAATGTCTGAGCGGCGCTCTGTTGCGTTTCTCTCACGACAAACCATTGGCTGGTCATCTGAGTGGCTCCAAGGTTTCAAGAAACTGAGTCAATCGGTGACTGCAGCCCGGCATGAAGCGCGACATTTTCCGCTGTTGCCGTTCCTGCCATGTCTGTCAAATGGAGAAGTCGAGAGGTGGCAAGCCACCGGGAATGACGACACCAACTGACAGTGTGCGTCCGTGGCAGATGGCCACCTGCGATTTCATGGGGCATTTCCCCAGTAACAAGCAGGGGCTCATTGCTGGAGAATCCCCCTATGGGGAAAGCCAGCCGTGCCTACATCGCAGACCTGAAGGCCCATGCGTAACGGTCTGACGAGCTTGCGCTGGTGCCCATTGTCACAACAGGCAAGTGCCAAGGCACAACCGATGCGGTGGAACGCAGCCGTGCCCCGCACCGGTACAAGGTGAGGTGACGTTCACCTGTGTGACTGATGCCGGACGACGGGCCTTTTCCGCAACCGAAGGCATACCGCCTCACCGAGCGAGCTTGCTCGTCGAACCCTACCCGGAAGAAAGGTTGGTCTTCCCTTTTTCTGGCTCGCTCAGTTCCAGCCTGTGTGCTTTATTTATTTTTTTTTTTTTTTTGTGGGTGCCTCTGTTCCCATTTTTCGCTTTCTTCTGTTTCCGTTCTTGCTTCTTGTAAATATTGTACAGTGAGTGCCTTCTTTTGTACAGCGCGTCTTCTCTCATCTTTCTTCTTGAAATTGCGGGGGTTGCTCATTAGGCAGCCCCGACGCGCGGCCTTTCCGGTGTGTGTGGAAAGGAAGTTGGGGCCGTTTGGGGACGGGGAGCATGGACGATGCCCCTTTCGCCCAAGGCCGCCGCGGTTGCGAAGGTGCTCAGGACAGGTTCGCCGCGGAAGGTCGGCATCACCCTTTGGTGTGTGAGTGGCTGTGCGTGTGCGTGCCTGGGCGTGGAGGTGACGACGTCGCGCCATGTGTGTTTGCCGGCGTGTGCGGAGCGCGGTGGAAAGGAAGCCCCGCGCGGTCTTCCCATGTGCGCCTTGAATCGCCACGGAGTTACGGACTTTCCACGCCTGGGGCCCCTTCGACGTGTTCGCTGTTCCTGCACTTAATCTTCACCACCAACGATGAACGTTAGCCACCCAGAAGTCAACGAGTGGTGAGTCACCGCAGGCTCCCTGAGCTGCACCGACGAACTTTGGAACTTCTGTACATAGTTGTGTTTGTACATAGTTGTGTTCTGTACATGATTGTGTTCTGTACATAGTTGTTACTTAGCCTCCGGAACTGTGTACATTATCCTTCATGTCATCTTGTTCATTTTTTTTTGTGCGCCTTGCTAATGTTTGTCTTTCTTGAGTGTCTGTCTTTTCGAGATCTTTCTTGCTGGAACTGAAGTGTAGTTGACTTGTTGCGTGAGGATAGCATTATTTTCTTCATGCTGGGGACCTGCCGCGTGATTTCACTGATGGGTAGGAGGGCAATTAAGGAGAGGAGGATGTGGTATTCGGGCTTGCTGCGGCTGCCCTTTGCGCGGCCGCCGCCCGCTTCCCAGTTGTTCTCCCCGTTCCCTTTCTCCCTCCTGAGGCGGCGGAGAGGGGCTCGGACGACTTGTCACTGTCGTTCGGGCCACAGCTCCGCCCTGGCGTCCCAGTGGCTGTTCTCATTGGCGCCTTTTGGCGGGAACACGGCACCGCTTCGACGGCTTGCGCGACCGTCCGAGCGGGGCTCAGAGAGAGACCCCTCCGAGACATCGCAAGGTGCGTACGCAACTGTTCTTTTCTGCCGGCCTTTGTCCGCGCAGACCAGTGTGTACTCGAGTTCGTCCACTCCAGGTCGTACCTGAGAGCGCAGCTCGAGCCTGTCGATCGTGATCCAACGCTCCGCGACAGGCGTACCTTGCGGTGGTTGCGCACTCTCTCTCAAAGGAACCCTTTGGTCACTGCGAGAGAGAGAGATCACAGCACGCCCTTGCGTGCTTACGGCGCGCACTCCGTGTCACTTCGTGCGCGCAGGGGAGCCTTGCTCCTCGCGCGCTCCCTTGACACGGTGACTGAGTGTGTGTGTATGTGCGTTTTGTATATATGTATATGTGTGTGGGTGCGTGTGTGTGTGTGTGCCGCTGGAGGATGGCGTTTCAATAAACGTTTCCTTTGTGAACTTGGAGGTTTGTGTCCTTGCAGCGCAGTGCTCTCCTCCCGGTGGAGGTTAGTGCGCGCTGCTGTGTTTCAGCGTGCGCGTGGTGACGGCTGATCGGGGCTTCCGCTCGCGCGACGCACGAACCCGCGGTGGTTGGTGGCCTATGTCCAAGTAGAAACCACAAGCATTACACCAGCAATGTTCAAGTGAGCCTTGAAACGAGTTCAGAAGAGTCGATGCCCGCTCACTGAGGGGAGGAACAAAGCGCGCCATCCGTACCGCCTAGTTCATGCGCTCGCCACCAGATCGCGCTGCCAGCCCATACCCTGTCTGCTGAAAGTCTCGAAGGGGACGCCCTGGGCTTCAGTTTCAGGGCAGTTAAGTCGGGTCTGATGATTTTCAACGGCTCAGCTAATCAGGGTCTTAAAATACAAGGCCTTGAAATACCTAGAGTGGCAGAATATAAATATCTGGGGGTATGGGTAAACGAAGGATTGGCATACATTGAAAAGCATGAGCAATCACTTAAGGCCAAAGGAATGCCGGGATAATGAAGCATAAGGCATTGTGGGGTACAATAGGTATAAGGTTTTGAGGGGTATTTGGAAAGGAATTATGGTGCCCGGACTTACTTTCGGAAATGCTGTTTTGTGCCTAAAATCAGAGGTGCAGTCGACATTAGAAACAAATCAGAGATCCGTTGGACGATTAGCACTAGGTGCCCACGGCAAAACTACAAATGAGGCGGTACAGGGAGATATGGGCTGGGCATCTTTCGAAGTACGGGAAGCTCAGAGTAAAATATTATATGAGGAACGCCTGAGGAAATTGGACAGTAGCAGATGGGCAGCTAAAGTATTTAAATACCTGTACCTAAAAAGCGTTGACTCAAATGGAGGAAAAGAACTAGGAAACTAACTAGTAAGTATGCTAGTAACAAGGACGGAGAAATAAAGAGCATTAAGCAACAGATGAAAAATACAGAAGGTAAAAATTGGATAAAATCGATGGAAAAGAAACAGAGTGTGAAATTATACCGAAAGTGGAAAATGCAGATCAGGAAGGAAGATTTCTTTGATAACTCAAGAGGCAGTGCCCTACTTTTTGAAGCTAGATCAGGGTGCCTTAGAACACGCAGCTACAAAAAGAAATTTAACAATGGAGATGACGCATGTGCTGTATGTGGAAACTCCAGTGAAACAATTGACCATATTATACTCGAATGTAATGGTATCCATCCGGAAGTTGGTGCAGGCGCTATCACTGTTCCTGAAGCTCTGGGGTTTAGAGATAGCAGTGGCCGGGTGAATAAACCGGCGGTGGAAACTAGCAAAAACCGACTGGAAGATTGGTGGCTTAAAAGCAGAGAAGTGACATAATGTTAGTAATGTAGGAACAAAATTTAATAAATAGAATGATGGTTTAGTTACCCACTCTAAATCAATAAGTAAGATATAGGGAGAAAAATGAGCATGATAGCTACTGCTACCACCCCGTTTCAAAGGGGACGCTCCTATATTCCCTCCATCCATCCATCCTGTCCCAGTGCAGACGACGCTGCTTGCGCGCGCTCCTGGAGACACGTTTGGCGTTCGTATTCGACATAGAACTGTAAAATAAAATCGCACGTTGAATTGATGTTTGTACACAATGTGCATCGGAAGTAAGCAACACAAAACATGGTGTGGAAAGCCTGCCCTTCAACAGAAAGTGCCTAACTGTGAGATCGTCGCTCACAGTTTGAGGCTCTTTCGTGACAGCGGTTTTATTTCAAATACTTTAGCAATGTCGTGTTTGGCTGTCGCCTTCATTGCAAAATTTGTGAATATTGGCCGAAAAAACTTTGTCAACAACAGCTGCAGCAGGTTCTCTTGGTGCCCTGGCGTCGAGCACATCAAGATTTTGTGCTCGCGAAGTATTACAGCGGCATTATTCACAGCCTCCTTCAAAGGGTGATTCATGTGCCTTCTTCTTGCGAGAAGAACGCGGATAAATTTCTCCATTGCGTAGAGAGCCGCTAAAAGTTCTCCAGATGGGTAGATGAGTCCACCGCGGTATTGGTGCTTTATCAGCGAATCCGAGGGCGCCGAAGCGTTTGGCTTTGTTAGCAGACTGACGCACTCCTCACAATCGATCTTTTCTTGTACAGCTATTGCCAAGTAGCCGCCGACCATGGCCAATGCTGCGACATCTGGAGTAGGAAGCAGAGGCTGTTCTTGCTTGAGTCGCTCTGCGAGTTCTCTACATGCATCTGCGGGGAATTCCTCACTGGTTCCTTCCCTTCGGTTTTTCTGCTGCGGCAGCGTTGACAAGCAATCGCTGCTGCCATTACGTTGCTCGTACTTGAAGCCGACGCGATGCCAGTCTTCAGAGTCTTCTCAATACCTGAGAGAACAGCTCGAGCATCCGTTTGATCATTTGAACCGGCTGACTTCCTCAGCCAGCCCAAAAACGACTCGATTGGGTCAGACGACATTTTCCTCGTTAAAACAAAGTGAAAGCACATATCTTCAAGAAGATGTCGAATGCACTCAACATTTGGGCGAGTTGTCATCACCAGGCCTTCGTAAGTCTCCTTGGTTAAGAAGTTCTTCGCCAAGCACTGGCTTTTGAGATCGGCCAGGTAGTCGAGGAAGCTTGTTTCAAGCCAGATTAGCCGTTCATCGCTTGTAGATTCGAACTGCTTGCAGTCGGCATTATTCTGGTGTATGTGCTGGGTACAATTGCTCACGTCCATGAGCGTGAACCAGCGGTGCATGGTGTCCATGAATTCAACCGTCGGTCCGACACCGGCGAAACTTGCGTCGCATGTGTGGCCCGCTTGCTCTTGCAGGAGCTTCAGTGCAGCTGTCACGGCAGGAGACAAAACTTGAATTGCTCTTTTCACGTTCATTTTTTTTTTCAATATTTGTGGGGAACACGTGTTTTCTCGTTAGGAATCGAACCGGCTTTACAAGGCTGCCTTGCTGCATTTTGTACAGGCTCTTCAAGTGGCTCGCCGTTATTTCGCCGCCTCTTCCAATGTCACGCGACAAAAACTGCGATCGCACGTTTTTGATCAAGTGGCACTGATCGAATGCTAAGAAAAGCTTTCGATTCGGTGTTCCTGGGTGCTCAATGCAATGCGTGAGGGTTCCGGCGCACAGAAGTTGGAACGCTAAGACATTGATTTTGTGGTTTTTGGCGAAAATGCGCACGACGAGAAATCCTATGTCTTCAACTTCCTTCAGGACGTGTCGCATGAGCGTGTGCAGCCCGCGGCCAGTGCAATTTCTCGTGAAAAAGTAGGCCACGGGTATCTTGAACGGAACTGAAAGGCCGTTGAGGACGAAGCACAGAAGTGAGTTGGATAGCACAGGCTCATTTGTTGTTTCCTTAGGAAAGCTCCCACCATAGTCTACTTCGCCGATGAAGGCGTCCCTTTGTTTGTTGTAAAGTAGCCTCTGTTTCACGCGCATTTCGTCTACAATTAACGAGCACGCTTTGGCTTGCGATGAGGGATGAGAAGCGAGCTCGGATGACAGCCTTTGCTTCACGAGCTCCGTCACGCCGACTTCTCCACGTGATGAGCCCATAAAACGCTCCAAAGTACTTCGACTGGGCAGCTGGAGAATGCCTGTACTCCTTATATGCTCGTATGCGCGAGTCGAGATGTTCCGTAGAACCACAGCATGACGCACTGTCAGGTCAGACCACGTTGGTTTCGTTTTCCCGAAATTCTTAACTTGTTCCACTCATACTGATGCAGCCAAGTCTTTCTCCTACGATTTCTCCACAACTTGGAGGAATGCATGAACAAAGCACTCTTCCCTGAGCATTTGCATTTCTTTTTTGCAATTGGCGACGGTGTTCTTGAGCCGCTGAATACGCGCGTTTAGATCTCGTTCTTTGCGTCTCCACTTTCGTTTCTCCACTGCTGAAACCGAGAATTGTGAGGACACCTGCACTGCTCTATCCATCTGCACAGTCGCGGTGATGCTGCGACCGCTAGTGCCATTTCTCACGGGTGGGAATGGTTCGGTAGCGGTGCAGTCCACATGTGACAAATCTTCAAAGGCGACGTCGACAGCCGGCAATTCGTCGAGCGGACGCGGACTCGACTCCGTTTGGTTGTCATCAATGACTGCTCGTCGCTTCGGCGGTGGTGGGTCGGCTAGCGCAGCAGCCTAGCGCTTTTTCACTGACGCGTTGCTTCTCTCTCTTTTTCTAGGAGGCTGCAAGTACGCCGGATACTCTTCAAAAATGCTGAGGATAGCGTCTTTCTTGAGTTTTCGAATTTTGCAACCTTCCTTGAAGTCAGAGGGGCTGAAGTGTCGGCTGCATACAGTCGAATAGCACGACGTCGTATTCGGCATCCAGTTTTCACGAGAAATGACTTTTAGCCATTTCGCGCTCAGTTCCGGATCGCTTGGTATTTCGTGAAACGATATGCCCGGTGTCCGTTGTTTACTGGATGAGTTGCAGCGTGGCACACAGCAGTACGGCATCTTGTCGGGCGCAGGGCCCCACCACCGATTCCACACTGCATGCAGACAGAGAACAGACTGGGTACAGAAAGAAAGTAACACAAAGAAACGATAAGAACTATGCATCGTAAATCAATGATTTTATAGTAGTAAAGCAGTATACGTTGCAACGACGCCAACAACTAACACGTGGTCCCGAAAATCTAGTAAATAAACGGTCGCTTCATTTGTGTACACTGCTCACAATTCGGTCATGCATCCCTGATATTTGAAGAAAAAAATATAAACATGCTGCTGTCGCAAAACGCACACTCTTACCTGCAACCAACACGAGGGAAAGGACAGAACTCTTGCTTTGACGGGTCGTTTTGGGTGCTTCGATGGCCATCAACGCGTAGCTGTGTCTGGTATGCGAACGGGGTGCGGGGTAACGGGGTGTGGGGTGCGAGCACCTCTCGCGGAGAGCCGAGGCGTAAATCGAGGAGGAAAGGAGAGGGCAACGGACGGTCTCCGCGGCGCCATTGCGCGGGCATGAAAAAATAGAGGAGGCTATGGTCGAATGAGGTGCCACAGCTCTCTCCACCCAAAATATCAAGCAGAATTCAATTGGGTACTCTTCCAAAACCTTAAAAACAGGGGCACGGAGCCTCGAGGGCAAGGCTACAAAATGCGACTGACAGGCTGAGAAAGATGGCTGTATACTGGAGTGACCAGGAAGCACTTGATGCTGCTTATGAGCAAGTTTCAGCAGCACTCAATGCGCTATCACAGGGGACAGTGTCCACCAGTGGTTTCCTAGTCAGGGCATCCCCAATAAAAGGGTGTTCTGGACAGACAAAAAGACAAACACCCACTCAGCCACGCCTAGACAAATTAAAGTACAGCAGAGCTGGGCTTACAGAATCCTGGAAGACACGGAAGAGTGAGGAAGAAGGCAGATGCACTGAGAAAACAAAGAGGTACACGACATACAGATTTGAAGAGTAAATCAGCACTAGAATACCCCATCGTTTCCAGCTCCAAAAATGTGCTATTTCTTTCATTTCACTTTGTAACCTGAAGCTCCCCTGAGGTGGTATTTCATAAAGGGTAGCGTAATAAGAAGCTAAGAGCAAAGCCTAAGAATATATACATTAGCAGGTTACAGCTGCGATGTGACGGTCAGTTTCGGTTCAGTTAGGTGCCATATCCTACGAAAAAATAGCATAAAAAATATGATGATGAGTGTGTTTGACATGAAGGAAGACTGTGCCAGTGATATTCACGCTTTGCTGTGATCCCTGCATTTTATAGGCTGTCTTCTGCTTGCTGTATTTGACAAGTATGCAAGAACTGGGAAGAGATGCCAAATTCTGTACAAGCCCACCTGACGCACTGTGCCGTGTTCTCGAAGTGATATGCTTTCGACCACTGATATGTCTGTGGTCAGCAATAAAATACTTCAATACTTAAAAGATGCGTTTTGCGTCCAAGCGGACAGGAAATGGCAAGAGATCATTCGGGTGCGCCCCCTTTCATCTATCCGAGTGCACTGAATCGGCAAACCATAACATACTGCAAATCCGACTCGGGTGTTCGGAGCACGACATTTCTTACGGTGTTCTCTTATCACTGCTGACCTCGTTGAAATATATAGCAGCGACCTGAAATAGCTGCAAGGTTCACACAAGCGGCATTCTTTTATTTGTTTTCAATCAAACCACTGCACGATTGAGGGTAGCTGTTGTGAAGCATATGAACATAAGGTCGGCATTAAAATGAAAGAACACAGTTTCTCACACGCTCACCGTTTCACTATAGATTCCAAGGAACGAACGAAAGCAGCCAAAGTGTGACGATGGAGAAAGAAGCAACAGCATGACCGATCTCAAATGCATAACATTCTTGACATGGCACGTGAGCATGGTTCACTTTGCCCTTAATTCAACTCCAGCCACCGGCCAGCAATTAAATGCATGCTCGGAAATGAAAGAAAAACAAGCGCCCAGTACCACAACGTGCCGCCCTACGGCCCCTTACGACATATGTCATCGCGAGTCATAACTTGGGTCTTCATACAACACACATACCAAACCCCCCCCCCTTTTTTTTTCCCCCCAAGAGATACACTATAGCTGTTAAGGTGAGGAGAAAATTGCACATGCCGCGGTCATAGCCTCGGCCAGAATGGTCCAAGTGGCATTTCTCTGTACCCCTTTGCCTAGACGAGATGCTGTCACGAGTTTTGAAGAAATTCATTCATAAACCTTTATTCACAAGGATGACCTGAGGTCTAGAGGGGAAGGGGGTGGGTTAGATGAGGTTGAGGGCGCCAGACTCCAACATGAAGTCTAGCAGGGCACTAAGCTTGCGCTTGGCGTCCAGTCTTCATAAGTCTGAATGTGATGAGCAGATGTGTAGCAGGCGCGGAGGCTAGCCATGCCAGGTCAGGTCCAGATCAAGCGCTGCAGGTCAATGGAGTCAGCAGGGCAGTTGGGGCAGCTGATCTTGGTTTGGCACCTTGACTCAGGATGTCCAGTGTGTATGCTGCCCTACCTCGTGCCTTGTGAGTCAGAACTTGGGCAGGGCGAGAGAGGCCGGAAGGGATCGCAGGAGTAATATCGGGGACATGTTTAGGCCACGTGATGACAGAGTCCATTATGATGAGGGAAACTGGAGAACAGTAAGGGTGGTCCGAGTTGGACGGCTCCACATCAAGGCTATGCCGGCGGTCTTCCTTTAGCTACGCGCCAGCGGCCTCGTGGACAGTCCTGTTCCCGGTTCCTTGTGCGTGATGTCCAGGTGTCCAATGAATCCGCACCGAGACTAGTGAGGTCTCTCGCAGGTAGCGGCAGCGCTGTTTGATGTGTTGTTGCACTGAGGTCTTGTAAGAATGAGTTTTCGGAGTTTTCATAGCCTCTTGACGGTCGGTGTAGATGTGGATGAAACGATCTGTTCCTTTGGTGCAGTGTTGAAGGGCCTCGTCGAAGGCCATTAACTCGAGTTCAGTTGCGGACCAGAACCTGCGACCACTGTAGCTAGTAGCGTGCAGCTGTGAACCCTCCTGGTAGTAAGCGGTGGTTGCAAACGTGATGCCGGTGTCATATATATCGTCATGGTATAGGGCGGCGTCGGTATAAATGCGGAGACCGATGTGCTGGTCTTATATATCAATTATCTGGCGTTGTCGGTGATCTCTTCCTGGCCCTTTGGTGTTGGTTGGAAAGAGTTTTGGATCCGTTACCAATGTTTCTGTCCATGGTGCTGTAAGGTGGTCCAATATGGGCAAGTGAAGGTTTGCTTCGTCAAAAATTCGAGTAAAGAGGCAGTGCCCGTTGAGTGTGTGTTGCAGGCGAGTTTCATGATTGGCTCGATGCGTAGCAATAAGTGCATCCACTGGCGGGAGTAGAGCGAATCTGTGAAGCTCCGTGATGTGCGTGTGTATGAGTAGACCGGTTATAACTCTCAAGGCAGAGTTATAAAGTAAGCCAAGCGTCTTGTAATTGGCTGCGGTCAGGTAAAAGTCAGGGGCACCGTAGCAGAGTTTAGCAAGCAGAATAGCGACGGTGAGGCGACACGCTATCTCTGTCCCTGCGCCCCCAATCTTGCTACTGAGCCATTTGATCAAGTGGTGCGTTGGCTTCCATTGAGATTTTAGCTGTTGGATCCAATCCTTAGCAGTACCATGTTGATTGAAGGGAATACAAAGTATCCGGAGATGACCTTCCAGGGGTTGTTCGATGCTTTGACCGCCGAAGGTTGACGTCCACGCCACCAGGCGGTGGATGTGTAACCAGAAATTTTGTTTTTGTTTGTTATCGAGCCGTATTACGGTACGTGGTTCAAAGCGTGATGTCGTCCGCATATATTATGAACCATCATAGGCCATCGATTTTGCCATGTGATTTTCACCATGACGATGTTAAATAAGGTGGGGAAAATGACAGCCTTGAGGCACACATGTGCGGTTTGTAAAATGTTGCGCCGTGTGGTTGGTATCGATTTGAATTTTATAGGTTCTGTTAGTCAGGAAAGATTTCACAAAGTTGATGATACGGGCTCCAACTCCAGTGTGGATGAGCGCGTTGGCAATTGCTTGATGGCTGATGGTGTCGAACGCCTTGTGTAAATCGACAGCTACGAGTATGTCGGGAAGGCCTTTGCACCATAGGCTGCCCTGTGTTCCTAGCCGAGGGCGGAAGCTAGTCTGGAATGGGTGAAAATGATCTGAGGTCTCAAGGTCATGTATGAGCCGGTTGGTGACCATGCATTCCATCAACTTACAGACGGTTGAGGTTAGAGAGATTGGTCGCAAGTTGGCAAGTTGCGTGGTGTTTTCCAGGCTTGGGAATTGGGGTGACGAGTATTTCCAATGTGGTGGTATGCAGTCCGTATCCCAGTGCTGGTTGATGAGGTCAAGCAATCTTTCCTTAGTAGGTGTGCTGGAGTTCTGAAGCATATGCCAAGACTCCAAGTGATGCCATCTTTGCCGAAGCACTGTTCTTTTTCACTTGTGAAAGAACATATTCGAATTCAAATGTGTTAAAGGGGGCGTTAATGCCAGTGGAGTCTGTGGATGGAACGAGGGCATAGGTATCAGGTGGGGGTGGTGAGGCGGGTTGCGGAAAGAAAGTGCGGGCTGCCTCCTGTTCAAGCTCGGTAGCAGTCTGACCAGTGCGGAGGAGAAAGGTTTCTCCGGTATTTGCAGATTTGCTCTTGCCGTTCATAGCCCAGAATACTCTCCACAGCTTACTGGTATTGGTCCTATAGGATAAAGCGCTACAAAAGTCAAGAACGGGCGCCAAAGAATGGGCGCCAAAGAGCTACGCTCTAAAGTTAGCAGGATTTCAACTAAGGTTAAAGAGAGTTAGACGTGCGAAAGCGTGGGTTAATTCTGTTCAGCTGTTGATCGGAATTTTTAATTTTTTTGCTCAAGTTTGGATTTGGTTACGAAACGGGTTGACAGCACATGCTGAAACAGCTCTAGCTCCCCATACATCAAGGTACCCCCATTGCCATCTCGAGAACTAACGGCGCTGCCGTCAACTCTTGCTCCTCGCCGGGCACATTGTCTGCAACACGTGGTGCGGTACATGGCTACCGTAAAATTATAACCACATTACGACAGATCTGGCTTCGAAGCCATGCACTACCTGGGAGAACTCGTTTGTGTTATGCGAAATTCCCTTGTTCATGCTATGAAACAAGGGTGACAGCACCGTCGGCTTGCTCAAAAGCACTGTTTCTAGCTTTACTCCCTGGCTTGTGTTTTGTAGTGTATATTTTCCGGGCATAGTTCCCGTCATACAAACAAATTAGTCAAATTTTCAGTGCAGAGTGCAAAGTAACGCAGCGGAAGCCACGTCTACTGCTGCGCTGCGAAGATTGCCTCTATTACATGCAGAAAGCTGCTAGCCTGTGCAGCCTTTCAAGCAGTGCATGTAGTCCAACTACTCGCGTCAAATGACATAGTGAACACAGTTTACAAATAAACGGCCTCCACTGCCGTTTGATCAGAAGCTCTTAGTGTGTTACCAAGTCTTACCTTTGAGGTATGGCGTAGAATATAATATAGCAATGTAAAAACATTTTCCTTGTTGTGTGGTCTAAAAGAATGTCAGATGTGTCAATAGCTATTTAATGAGTTTAGTGGAAGAATAATCAGTGAAAATGGGCGTGCGCATACGAAAGGAAATGACAGAACAAACATGAGTCGATTAAAAAAAAAAAACGCGATTAATCACAGGAAGTTGTGATTTCAGTCTTAAGGTCTATTCACACTTGCGACTAGATGAGGACGCGCGACTACCAGTCGCGCGACCAGAGGAGAGGAGCTCGCCACTACCGATGTTCACACTTGCGATAGTCGCCTTCTCGTTTTGTTCTCGTTCCGAACGAGTTGGGAGTAGGAGAGCTGCTGGGCGATGACAGCGAACGTCGGTAGCAGCTGCTTGCCAGACACTTCAGCTTTTTCAGGCGAGCCGGTGCGCATGCCGCGCTCTCGTGTTTCCAGGAGAACGCCGACGACGAATAGACGGTGTCAATATAATGTTGCACCTGCGTGAAAAAGCCATTTCTTAAAAGTTCATGGTACTAACCGGATAGTCTGAATATCTTTCCAATCTCCTCCCAGGCAATATATTCCTTCTCCCTGCCTTTGAATTCCGGGTGCCGTTTGTTGAAAAGGTAGGTATTCTTTAATTGCATTGAGAAGGTGCTCGATCGAGTACTCCGGGACCTCGCTGATTGGTGAAATGGTTTGCGACTAGTAGTCGCACGACTGGAAGTTCGAGCAGTGCCCGGTCGGCCCGCGGCAGTCGCTTTTCGACCGATGCGACCATTTGCGACTGTCGCTTTTCGACCAAACCGGTCGCGCGACCGCTGCTAGTCGCAAGTGTGACCGGGCCTTTAGTCGTGCCCTTGAGAGATGCCCCCTTCCCCTCGGCACACACACACGCACACAAAGAAAAGAAGCGACGACATAATTTTACTACTTGTATATGGGAAATTAATGCAGCTTCAAACTAGCACTGAACTGCAGTTTTAAAAAACGATACTCAAGGTATCTACAAGGTATCTACAGAGCCGGAAATTGTGTTAATTGCATGAGCGTTAGGTATTTATTAACGCAACAAGAAAAAATGAGCAAAAATGCAATATTGTCAACACTGCCGTATGCAAATGAAATGCTGCAAACAATCGGAACTTGATTTCGTCAACATGATTACAAGCAATGCAGAGAACACTATACTTCGTTTGGGAAATATTTGAGTGGGCAGCATAATCCTTCATTGTGTTTAATGGAAAATGATGCGATTTTGTATTGCTTCGAAAGCAAAAACTATATTTGCAGCGAATGCGCTTCAATGCGTGAATTAGGGGCTCACATATGCTTGGTTGGTAGCGTATCTTCAACTCATTCAGAAGAACGCACGCGCGCGCGAGCTGACGCAGCCCAATGTCGCCGCCTCTTGAGCAACTACGGTTGAGCTGTTGTAACTTGGTTTGGCAAGGTCACACTCGAGCCACGCACATCCTGAAGGCCCGTGTGAAATAGTGCATCCGCAATAAATAATGTGGAAATGTAACGCATCACTTCCTTAGCGCGCGGTCACATTGGATTTCCTCGGATTCGGCTCGGGTTGGTGCCAGCCGGCTAATCGTCAGTGGAAAAGTACACATGATTTTTTGCGCTTATAACACTTATAAAAACGATTTTCAATCTGAGTGTACCACGTTATCTACCGAAATAAACGCCGCCACCACTGCCAGAGATCTTTCCGCTATGGAAGCAATGCAAGCATAGAGAAAGAGATTGGTAAAGAGCGGACACTCCCATATTGCCCAGCGGCCCATTTGCCTGTAGTGCACCAAGCGGCCGGCGGCAACTACTTCCGGTCTTGCTGAAAGGCGCGCGATTTGAATGCTAGCCTTGCGCTGCGCCCTTCCCTGCCCTTTTGGCGCATTATTTTGGTTTTAAATAATCTGCTAGTGTTTCTATTTACAGCATGCATAACAACAGGAAAAATAGATTCCCAGTTCTCTAAACTGCCCATCAACGCAGCTGCGCCACAGCCTTTGCAAAACCGTATTGCAGAAAAGACGCCAAGTGCTTTGTGAAATGAATTTATTTTGCTGCATATAAAAAACGAGATGCAACAGATGTAGACGGATGCATTGACAATACTTGACACACATTAGGCGATGTGCACAATACAGAAAAATAAAAATACACAAGGTGAAAAACAGCACTTAGGTAGAGACAAAAATAGCATAACTGATTTCCGAATTATTGCAAATGATATGTAACAAAACAGGCATTATACATAAACTACACAGTCCCAGTAGTGGCTACCTTAGCAAGGGTAACTTGTATTGTCCAGGGCAGAGAGGAGTACTGACGCTTGAGGGAAGGCCACACCATTCACTCGTCGCATCTGCCGTGCTTCGGCTGCAGTCCGTGGGTCCATGCAGTGCTGTTGGAAAAGGAATGAACATGATGAAGAAGGTCGCAATGAAATGTAAGGCCACTGCACCGCGCATACATCTGTGCATGTGGGTGGGTACTGAAAACTTGGTGAGCAGCAGTTATGGTCCAGAACAGAAAAGCTGTCATTCGTAAAATTGATACAAAAGCTACTCTTGCAACGTAGAGGTCAGGAAATGCAGGCTAACCGAACCTATCTGAAAATGCATTTCTACAGAGCGTGAAATAACAGCCACTAAACTAACAATATTCCTCAAGAGCACTGAACACCTGAAGCAATGAAGCTTGCCGCATATTAAAACATTTTTCACTTTAACGTTGTCCCGTTAATTGCAACGCGACACCACGCAAAACTAGCCGTTCGCAAAACCGCGGCCTGGGCCTCACCGCGGCCAGCGAGCACGCCATGTTGGCTTGCCTTTCATACGCGACTTTGTGAAGCGCGGACCACCGCGCTGAGCTAAACTGCCCGAAATGCCTCGCAGTTTTACAAGAATGAAACATTTCTCACCTTGCGGTTGCCCTGTAAAACGCGACAGCAGACAAAACTAGCTGTTCGCAAAACCTCACGCCATGTCACATGTCGTCGCGGCCGGCGAGCCATTTTGGCGAGCGCCTTGTCATGCCTGTTGGCTGCCCTTCACGTGCGACTTTGTGAAGCGCATACCGCCGTACTGAGCTAAACTGCCTGAAATACTGCGTAGTTTGACAAGAAAGTCAAGAATGAAACGTTTCTCACTTTAACGTTGCTCTGCTAAACGCGGCACTTAGCAAAACTAGCCGTTCGGCAAACTGCGTCAGCATGGCCGGCGAACACGCCATTTTGGCGCAATGGCGTGCCTTGGTGCCTTCACATGCCACTTTGTCAAGCGTGACGAGCTAAACTGTTCGAAATGAAGCTGCTTCCCGGAAACACAACATATTACAACTCGCCGTGGTTGGGAACCGCCAGAGTTACGGCGTAGTGAACTGCGCCTGAACAGCCGGCGCGCCTGTTCACGAGCTGCGAAACTTATTGGCACCGGCCGGCATGGTCAGCGTAAACTGCTTGAAATGCAGCGTAGTTAAGCAAAAAACGTTGCTCACCTTGCCGTCGTTTCCAACCGCTGTCGTTCTGCGCAGCAGTCCACGAGAGGTCTGTGCCGCACAAGCGCGGCGAGGCACGAGCACACAACCGCTCCCTTTGACAACTTCTTGTCGTCTGCTCCGGCGGGCTACCGCTGCAGCGAGTGGCGTCGCGGGCACGTTCGCGCATGCGCACGTTGGTGCCGCCATCCATCAATCGGCGGCAGCGCAAAAAGTCGCGCGTCATTTCCTGGGGCCAGTTTTCGCCGAGTGACCGCTCTTTTATAGTGCCTAGAATATATATTCTAGGCACTATAGCTCTTTACCAATCTCTTTCTCTATGATGCAAGTGCCACCAAAACACTATAACCAAAATATAGTGTTCCCAATTCTAGAACACTATAACCAAAACATTGGTAGTGGCTACGCTACACACTGTAGTAGTGGCTTAGCTCGGCTACGCCAGGATACACGTAGCGAGAGCGGCATGCTGCCCTGCTGCCGAGCCTATTGTTGAGTTATAGTGCTCTAGAAGATATTCTAGAGCACTATAGTTGAGCTTATAAATGGGACATTGGTTGTCACTTCACCTTGATCATCCGAAGTCTCCATCTCTATGCGCCGTCTACGCTCTTCTTCCTGGCGTCTCCGCTTGGCGAGACGTTCTTTTCTCTGCTCAGGCGTCTCTGCTGCTCGCTTGGCCTTTCGGTGTTCACTGTCTCTCTGCAGAATGGCCATCTGCCAGGCGACAAGTACTGGATCCGATGAATTGATTCTCTGTCGATACCGCCGCTGAGCAGCGGCCCGACTCTCCTCCATGCGAAACGAGAAACGACCGCAGCGGTACAGTGTCAGTGTTCTATCTAGGGTGGCTAGAATGGGTTCTATCAGCGGGCAGCGACAGCGGCCGCCACTTGGCCGCCATGCTAGCCATGCGCAGTGTGACGAACCGCAGAGCACGCTGGGTAATTTCGACGTCTTTCGGTCTTTCCATAGAGAAAGATTTCTCTATGGTCTTTCTGCGAGACACGCGTCTTTTGCGCTGTGCTTGAAACTTGGCATCGACAAGTTTAAATTCGACTCTTCGCGTGTTTTACAAGCGCGAATGAAGTCGTAGAAAAGGTCACAATGATCTGCACACATGTTATGACCCTATTTTCCGTTTCATATTTGAAGAAAACGGGTGAAAAATTGTTGCATATGCAACCATTACAACGTGTGTTGTCTGTTCGCGCTAAAGTTTAGCATGCATCATTCATTCGGCCAAAGTTCGTTCTTTTTTTTCATTGATATGCAGTCGCTACATATGTCTCTAAAATATACTAGAGTAAGCAATTTTTTTTTTGCAGGTATTTCGCTAGCAGAAGCCAGGAGACTGCCAGCAACCGTAGTTTAGCGATACGTAGGAGCGGACTGTCGCGCAAGTTGTAGCTGCGACGGCAAAGAGCTGAAAGCATGCAAATACCAGGTGGGCATTGTGCACTTTTTTTTACAGCCTTTACAAAGCTTTATCGGTTTATGCTGCACTGCCCGAGAGAGTTAGAGCAGCTAGGGTTTCTTGTCTTAATGTGTCTTAATGCGGTGTAATGCAGATGCCTCAAGCACGGCCGGCACACCGCGTTTTCGTTGAGCTAAAATTGTGACATGCGATTGTTATGCTATTCCTCCAGATGATCTAGATCTGCTTACCAGTGCTTCGAGACCTTAGAAGAGTGCTCAATCTTCGCTATTTTAAGCTGCATGCTCTTGACAGCTGGTTTTGCTTACAGATGTGCTATTGTTTTTTGTTTTTTTTTTCTGAACTGTAGGAGGTATGATGCCAAAGAACTCATAGTTAACATCATACTGTCTCAATGAATACATTAGGAGGATTATGAAACAAATAAAAATCTCTCTCAAGCATTTGATTTTTACTCGAGTTGTACGTATTACGAAAATGCAACTGCATAATGTATGAGTTGCATTTCTTCTAGCACTGCTGCATTCATTCTGCATGCATCATACCCCATATGGCCAAAACACCTACTAATGCTTGTCGAGGGCTTGGGCCGGCCGGCCAGTAACATAGCTATATTCCTGCAGTCAGAGAGACATATATCCACTTGCCGAGGCTGCAGTGCATGCAAGAAAACCCCACTCAAACAAAATTATCTAGGCATAGTGTGCGAGACATTTTACGCCATTCATATAAACTGTGGAAGCTCTCCATGTCTGACATTCCCATGCTTGATGCGCAATACTGATTGCTGCATTACCCGCCGGGGTGGTGCAGTCAGAAGAATGCCAGTTTCTCCTGGGGTAAAGACGTTTTTCTTTAAGTTACATACAGAAACATTATCGGTACAAACGTTTTTTGAAAGCAAGGGCTTTTATCTGCCATGGGGTTCACTTTGCTTAATATGTAAACAGCCAGAGACAATAGACCATGTATTTCTGCACTGTTGGGAGGGCGTCTATATTTTTGGGATGTACTGCAACGAACTGTTAAAAAAGAATATTAGTCTCATATGTACGGGATTAGATTCCTGTCAACTGAAAATAATGATGGGATTCCACTTGATACGGTTATGCTAATAGGCCTGCACAGTCTATGGCGGGTTTTCACTATGACCCTGACGCCCGCCCTGCAAAGCTCTACTTTCGCGAGAGTATGCACGCATTGGTTGAAATGCACAAATTGAAGACCACTGTGCCAGACTGGATTTCAAGAGTCGAACCACTATGCGAGCTGAAGGAATTTTAACTTGACAAAGGCAACTCGTATGACCCTGCCGGCTTGTGGTAACCGCTCTGCTGTGAGCATTCTGTTTGTAGCGCGTTTTTGTTGGTTTTGTTTTGTGTTGGTGATGACCGGCAATAAAAAAAAAAAAAAGAAAAGCCGGGGTGGTGCAGTGGTAAGACGCCCGACTACTGTCCGGAGTTCCCGGGTTCGAACCTGACCATGGCGGCTGCGTTTTGATGGAGGCGAAACGAAGTGGCGTCGGTACAATCTCTTTATGTCCGTACTCCGTAGCCCTCCACTACGGCTCCCCTTTCTCTCTTTCCATTTTTACTCCCACCCTCATCCCTTCCGGCGCGGTTCAGGTGTCCTTTCCTGTGAAACAATTATTGTTATGTCGGTCAAAAAAGGGAAGTGCTATAAAACAAAAGCATGGCATCTCTTGAAACCTCCGGAAACTTCGAACGTGAAACCATTATTTCTTCCAATCAAAGCTGCGAAGAGCTTATAACTATTTTGCTGTTGTGTACTCTGTGCTTAGGGTCTGGTTGGACAGAAAAACTAGATTGTGTACATTCAGATGTTTACAGTAGGCACATATAGGCTGCTAAAGCATGCATACTGAAATGTGGGAATGTATAACTTCTGCACCATATGCAATGCGTTCAAGGTAAAGGAGTCAAGTATGAAAAGCCAGGCATAAAGTCAACATTTCTTGTGGTTCTTCATAATGATAACATCAATTGAAAGCAAGGTATCAACGCTTAGCACAGCTTTGCTATGGGCAGCAAGAGAAACAGTCAGGTACAAGAAAATAGCCAAAGATAAAAGTGACCAGTCTTTAATATACAGCTATGAAAGAGCAAATATTCTTGGAAATGGGAAACCATTATCATACTGCAACTACACCTCATATTACTTTCTCCAGCAGTTTTTGCAGCACGTTTTTTACAGCATGTGATTAATGACCCCCAAGCAAGGCTGGGAGTGAGGAATAGTAAATTGTGACAAAGTGCCTAGTACATGCTGTAGAAATGAGCTTCAATAGACCTGAGGGCAAGTAATAGCAAGCTGCAGGAAAATGCATAATACAAAGCACAGAAATCTTGCCTCGGCAAGATTCATACTTCTGATACCCTTACAGACATAATACGCACCAAAGCCAATAATGTGAAGCCATGCGTGGTGAGCAAAACATTCATCTCCCCTTTGGTGTTATTTCATCCCCGCTCACTATGGTGGTTGTATTTGAGCGCTGCAATTTGCCGTGTACTCTGGCAAAATAAAGCCTGTTCGACTACACAACTTGATGTTTGTCCCCGCTGGCCCGAACCCGCCGCAGTGGCGACTTTTCGCACCGCGGATTGGGATCACAGCTCTGCCTACTAGATGTGGCACACTGCTACTTCATAGTCTAGCCCCCTTTGACAAATTATTTCAAGAGTAACTCCCATAACTGCTCACAGATTTGTGGAATTATCTTTTCATTGCCATCGGTGTATCCATCCAGATCTTCAATGTATTCATTCATAACCCCCAATAAATTTATCATGGCCCCGTCTTCAAACTTTTTGATATCTTCAGTAAGACATTTCACTAGATCTCTGTTTTCCTGTTTGGATTCGTCCCGTGTCCATAAATCGGCTACCCCTAGCCATACCTTTGTACTTGCTATTATTCCTGAAACCCAGACATGTTCTTTTATTAGTTGGTTACCCTTTGCCACACTGCTTCTCTATTGTTCTGTTGCACCCTTCCCAAACATAGCCTTTGAAAGCCAGTAGTTCTTCCAGGTGAGGTGTGTCTCACACATAGCATTTACATCGCAACTTCACCATCTCTAAACTGCTGTTCTATTTAAAACCACTTCAGTTTCCTTCTGCTGCCTTGCATGCTTATGTAATGAACAGTGCAGTTAAAATTAATTTTCTTAGCTTTCTTCTTACCTCTTCTTTAGGCAGGTTGGTTTGAGTTATTCTCCAGCCTGACATTTTCTACTTCACTGTGACGCTGTATCGTCAGAACTCTCACGCACCCCCTAAAAAGCTACAGCATGACCTGCCAGGCGCTAGCCAATCTTAGCGCCCACCTTGTCCCAGAAATATGAATTCCATCTTGCTGAAATCCCTTGTCTGGGCCTGCTCTACGTACTTCCATTTTGATATCTGTTACCTCGAAACGCATCTCTCGACTTAATTCTATAATTTCCTGGTTGACTCCGGCCACCTATATTTCTTACATTTCAATCTCTGGGTTCCTTCGAGCACCTCTGGTAGCATTCATGCTAATCTGCACTCATGGAGCTACCACCAGCAAATCTTTCACTCCCTGAGCCAACCGCTTTATTACTCTTGCCACGTCACCGTTCAAAACATTTTATCCTGCCGCTACCATTATCATGCTACGCTCTACAGATTTCTGACGTTCGTCTCTCGTCATCTGTAGCACGTGGCTTAATACTTTTCCTCGAAGCACCCAGATCTCAACTCAGCTATCATCTTTCACCTTTTTCTTGATAGTGCAGCCACACCTTTTCAGGTTTGAGTTACCGCCGATTAGGCTGGGGCTACGCTTTCTCTCCCCTTCTTCTTCCGGAACCTTTTTGCAGCCCGCGTTCTAGCGCTGTTTATACGCTCCCTCCCCAACACGACACATTTCCAGTGATCCGTTTTGGTATTGTGCATGTCGCCCACAGATAACTCGCCTCTTGTGTGCCTTCGTGCACTCCCTCTCTAGGACCTTATCCGTCCCGAAGCACTCCTCACCATGTGGAGCACGCTTTTCGATCTCGAAGGCAGGGTCCGTTTTTTCCTCCTCCATATCTTCGACTTGCCTCCTTAGCCTACCATTTTTCGCTCTTTCCCGCTTTAGTTGCCTTTCTATGGCAACTAAATGTGACGCCAGTGCGGCATTCTCCTCATCTACTCTCCCTAGGCGTTTGAATATATAGGAGTGTCAATTTCAGTTTTCGTGCTCCAGTTTTTAATGGCACAGGGACGTACATCTCGCTGACGGAGGTTTTAGTGGAGCAAGTGGCTACCACTTCCCCTAACCCCTGTGCCACCATTCAGTGACAAAAGCTAAAAGCACACTGCTGGTGCATGGTCACTTAGTGACATGACCACGAATCCATAATAACAGCCTGACTGGATATTAATAGGGCAGCATATCGCGGTTTCTATTGTGAAATGCACCTATTCACTAGAGTCATATAAGATATATGTGATCACTAGCTGGAACGTAGACTATCACAGCCACAACTTCAAACCATCACAGCATACTTTATAAAAGCAACGGGCAAAACTGAAGGCAAAAAGAGAATTTACTAGCTTTTTGTTGTCTCAGAGACAGATAACTTGAATTTATTCAGCTTACTGCTGAATGAATTACACAGCCTGGTGACCCTCATTATGGTAACCATTTATTGCGAAACTGCAGTAGAAACAATTTGAGATCAGTGTGCAAGGGGCTACTGGTTTCCCTCAACCATTCTGATGTGGTAGCCAAACTTGGTCTTGACGGGTGGGTCTGTGTAAAAAGGTTGGCTAGATTGCCGATGGGCAGGGTGAAGGCCGCATCCTGGAATGGCCCCACCATGGAGCCTCTGGTCATCCAGCCCAGGTCATCCTGAGGGTATCACACAAGAGGTGGGTAGACAGGGTTGTGACACTTCATCTCTCAAAGCCATGTTCTGTGCTCAATTTCATGCGTAGTAAGGTGCTCGCGGAAGATCCTACTGGTTTTCATGACCCATCAGAAGATGCCAACCAGTGCCTCCTTGAGACCAGAGCCAATTGACTCAGCTTAAGACCTATGAAAATTTCATAGTCATGTTAGGTAGTGTGTAGTACTTTTTCAAGTGCAGCTTTCTGTGTTCACATTGCAACCATTTACAGGAGGGTAGAACAATGTGCACATACTATGTGTGCATTACCAACAACTACATTCTGTGAAAGAACTGGAAATTTTGAACATGCTGAGGTAAGTACATGGAGGGTATGCTTAGAAGGCAAGTTTGGTGCAAGTCTCATTTTAAACCCTCGCATGAATAAATGCACTTTAGTGCCCGAGTGGCTCCAGGGCTAATGCGAATGAAACAGTCCTGGCAGGCCGATTTCGATATCGCTCTCCCACATGAAAGCAGCGTCCCGAGTTGGCAGCGTCTACCAAATGTAATGTCAGGCAACCCTACGTCCAGTCAGTGCATGGTAATGTCAACTTCCAGTTGCCGCCTGCCAGCACCATGCCCATGACCTTTTGCTCACAATGCTGATGCCAGATTTTTTGTGAATGGAGCCTTTAACACTATTGCGATAAAATGTAGTGTCTATACTCCTTGAAGTCACCTTAAGAGTGGAATGCAACTGCATTAACAAACAATGCTGCTGCTTGTCTTCTCTCATTCTAGCCTGACGTGCTCATCACGTGCTGCTGCCAATACTCTATCAATTCTGACATACTTATTTTGGCCTTCATAGTCACCTAGGTAGAGTCACTACTTGGGGGCGGGTAGTTTGTATTGACACTTGTAGTAGGTTGTGCATCCACGTCTGTTACTTCGGATTGCTTTTCAGTTATTAATTTTCGTGCCTTGGTTATGCAACCTTGCAACACATAGGTATTGCAACCTTGCAATATGCTTGCTGTAGCTATCAATTGTAGTGCTTATAGTAGGTTGGCATACAACCTAACAACTTTGGACAGTTTTGTCACTCTGGTAGACAAAGAAGATGTTGATTCTGGCTCCACCATCGTCATCAGACTGACTATACCCACTGCGGGACAAAGGCCTCTCTCATAACACTCAGCCATGTCACATGGTCTCGTGACATCACAGACCCTGACAAACAATCAGCGCTCAACGATGTCACCTGCCAACTCTGTCAGTTTACGTGACCCAGTGATGTCATCGCCCTCTTGACCAATCAGCGACTTTTCTGGACAATGCAGGCCATGATCACGGTGCAAAGTCTAATGCTAATGCATTCGCATTTCACTGTACATCAAAATAAGGCTATTAATAAAACCGCTTAGCGACATTCTAAACTAAGCGAAGTTTGTCACCATGCTGCTGTCTGTCATTCACTAGTGGCTAATACCTACAGTATAATGCTAGACCTACAGATTCAGTGGAAACCTGGACTACCACAAAGAACGCATGGCCATGTGCTGACATGTGGATATGAATCCATGACCTACAACTGGATGTTAATGGCATGGTGAATTTTCCAAGGAGGGTCTGTATAAATGCTCTCACTGTAAAATGTGCCCATTCATAAGATGTAAGTGATCATTAGCTAGAACACAACCTATCAGAGCCACAACTTGAAAACACCACAGCACATTATATAAAAGCAACTGGCAAAACAGAAAGCAATTAGAGAATTCATCAGCTTTTTGTTGCAGCAGTGAGAAATAACTTGGATTTATTTAGCTTTCTGCTGAATGGATTACATACACAGCCTGGTGGCCCTCATTATGGTAACCATTTATTGTAAAACAGGAGTTACAAATGATTTGAGATCAGTGTGCAAGGGGCTACTTCTTTCCCTCAACCATGATGATGTGGTAGCCAAACTTGGTCTTGATGGGCTTGTCTGTGTAGACAGGGTTGGCTAGATTGCTGATGGGCAGTGCGAAGGCCGCATCCTGGAATGGCCCCACCATAAAGCCTCTGGTGATCCAGCCCAGGTCACCCTGTGGGTATTACACAAGAGGAGAGGAGACAGGGTTGTGACACTTCACCTCTCAAAGCCATATTCCGTGCTCAATTTATGTGTGATGAGGAGGTTGTGAAGATCCTAGTGGTTCTCTTTACCCATTAGAATGATATGTCAACCAGTGCCTCCCCGAGATCAGAGCCAATCGGCTGAACTCAAGACCTATGAAAATTCCATAGGCATATTAGGCAGCGTGTAGTGCTTTTTCTAGTGCGGCTTTCTGTGTTAGCAATGCAACCATTATACAAGAGGGTAGAACAATGTGCACATACTGTGTGTGCATTGCCAACCAAATTCTGTGAAAGGACAATGGAGATTTCGAACATGCTGAGGTAAGTAGTACATGGAGGGTATGCTTAGAAGACAAGTTTGGTGCAGTGTCGTTTCAAACCCTCGCATGAATGAATGCATTTCAGTAAAAACTATTCAAGCAACTTCAACCAAACTATTTCTGTAGATTTCATTATAGGCATCAGGTTATGATCACACCGATAATGATGTGATAGCGTTACTAACTTGAAATCACCTCCCGGCCTTCAGCCCTTAACGCTACGTCGAAAACTTGCGATCATTTGTCTTTTACATAAATTATATTTCAACTTTCCTGCACTCCGAGAAAACTTGTTACGTGTTCCTTTCCGCTCATCTCGCCGTTTATTTAACTCCCATAGCATACAACGTTTGCATGGTTCTACAAACGCCTTCAACCAATCCTTCCTCCCCATCGCCATAGAGGAATGGAACATACTTCCCGAAAGCATAGTTACCGAGTCGAATCCCTTCAAATTTAGGCAGCTACTAACTGATCATTTCGACCTGCCATAGACACTTTTCCTTGCGCTCTATTATTAGCAATTCGATTTGCCTGTACTATTGTGTCAATGTCTATTTTTCTGTATTTCATCTTTTTGCCACTTTTGTTTACGTTGATTTTACTACATATCATTATTTTGTTATGCTTTGCTACACGATTATCCGTATTTTGTGTGCACTGTATGGATTGCCTGACTTTTCTTCTTTCCTCAACGTTTTTTTTCTTTCCAATTTGTCAATTTTATTCATTTTTTGTATTCTTTTCCTTTGCTTTTATGCTAATGTATGGCCCTTTCTCACCGTTGTCTCCCCCCCCCCCCCCCCTCTTATGTAATGTCCCTGATAGTGACCTTTAAGGAAATATTAAATGATTACACTAGTTAAACTAAGCATGATGACACCGAGGAGTATGTATGCCACATATTTTTACCAATGGTGCGTGCTACTGCTCTCTAAAAGCACCCAACATAACAAAAAATGCATCTTTTTTTCAAGGAAGGAGAGGAACCTTCCTTGAGAGCACATGTAAAAGCTGGTGACCTAATTTTCTTGTTTTCGTGCCTCCATAGGTGACAGGTATGGGGGGAGACAAGTGTGGATTATTCTATACAAGGTGCTAAACATGCCAAGCTCATCGACGTATGGAGATAATCTATCTTGTCTTTGACAGCTACGCCAATTGCACAATTCTTATACCAAAGTAACTTTCTGGGCCATGCTACACTGAAAGTGTTAAGGTGGCGGTCCCACTCCAGCGGTGAAGAGACAACATTTTTGATGATATTCATACGTCTCCTGTGCCTCACTCGTTTAGTTTATAAATGTGGTTTTAATATCATTGCAAAGCTTATTTTCTTTGCTTTCGAATGGCGCATTTGGTTTATAAATAGCTGCAAAGATTTTTAAGCAGTAAAGAAAAATGCAAAGGTAAGAAATGGCTTTTCAGCTCTACTTGTCTCAGGAAATGCAAAATTGTGCAAAGCCTTTTGCACCTAGAGAAAAACCGTTCGAGATGTTTAGAAATTAGATGTTAATGAACAAAGTTAAGCATTTTTATTAGGGTGTATCACTTAGTTTATTAGCCACGCGCCTTTGAAAAGTGTATAAAACAGGTAATGGTATATACAATAATTTTCAAGATATACATTCTGCTGTGGAGATTTTTTGCATAGTTGGAGGCCTTGTAGGGCTTGCTTTTTCCTGAAAATATCAGCTGTCTGCTTCATTTAGTGTAAGTCATTTGTGATCAAAGTTAGCATTTTTTGTAAAATGGCTAAAAGAAAATGCTAAACTGTTCAAGTAACAAGCTTCTAGCGGTGCTGAAGTTTCGCATGGAAAAACTTTACACCTCGCTGTCGAAGGATAAGCATCGGTTTTGCTCTACGACTCTCGAGGAATGTGCACGGTCAGGGTGATTTCAGGTAATTTTTTCGCGGTTCACTTGAAGCGAGCTTTTCATGAAATTTTTTAAGCACGATTGAAATGCTCCATGGCTTGTTTTTTTTCTGTTAAAGTTTCGGGCTTTCCTTCCTTTATTCAACTGGTAACAATTATCAACTACAAAGTGTACAAAAAACAAATAATAGTGGAATAGCAGAGTCACATGCGATAAATCTAGTATGTAGCGCCGTCTACGAAATGTATGTGGACTAACAATGTCGCAGTTCAGAAAAATTACAAGGGTGGCGCTACAAATACCCTGAATCTAAAGTCCCTTGATAATTTGAAAGTAGCGACACTCTCCTCCGCGCCGCGCTTTTCTCCTCGATTCTCCTCGCGCGGCGGCGGCGAGCGCTGCGCACGACACGCTTTTTCTCCTTGACGCCCGCCGGCCGGTCGCAGCAGGGAGTGAAGCGCAAGATTTTGGGCCAGGTCTGCACTTCAGGAGTGCACAAAATTTTTGAAAAATTGCGAGAAAAGCATTGAGAATGCCGAAAGTAAAGTTCATGAATTGATTGGTTTCTTCTTAGAACTGTTTGAATGGGGAATACTGATAAACAAAGCTTTCAGGCGAGTTCTATGCTACAGACACTTTTAAGTCTCATGATAAGGTTTTACTTTGTGCACTTAATCTAGTACTGCCTCTGACTTTGTGTTTTTTTTTTTTTAAAGCGTGAAATCTGTCACCGCGGTAAAACTTCGGAAAACGATCCAGGCTGGTGCTTTGAACTTCAAGATCAGAGAAGGTCAAAGCAGGACTTAGTCTATTTCGCTATACTGTCAAGCTATCTCTCTAAGCATAGTATATGTCACGTGATCAACCATGAGATTGGATTATTGGTTAATTGTACATGTATTTCGATCAATTACTGAGCCAAATTAATTGATATTTAGTAAATTGCAATTAAGATCTAAATTTCAGCTGCAACATCGAACCGTATACCGCTGGAAAACTTAGGCCAAGTGTAATGGCACTGTGCTAGTTAGCGATCCGCGATAATCTGCGTTAATTAGTTAATTTTGTATAAAACCAAATTTTGAGCTGTTCCTTGCTGCTTCGAGGCAAGGAACAAGTTTGCCACGGCAGTCTTGATATGATGCTGATGGAGGAATTAAATAATTTTATGAGTACGCGGCCCCTCACTGACTTCGCGTGTGGTTAAAAGCCAGCAGGGTACACTGGGAGAAGTGGTGGGTCCTATTGCCGACACACTGAAGTTCTGGGGTAAGCATGCTGTGGTCTCATGCGCTATGTAAAAGAGCTTGATTTCATTGAACGCAAGAATCAAATAAAAAAATTACAAGGTGCACATAGGTCTTCAACGTGCAGAAATGAGAAAGCATATAACTGCCAATTCATTAACTATCACTATCCTATCTATCACTATATCTACTAATGCCAGAGACCTATCGTAACTGTCACTATCCGCAACGAACACTATCACCTCACTATCCGGGCCTATTACTATCATTTACTATTATTATCCGTAACAGTCACCATCATTACCTATCACTATTCATAACCATCACTATTTAATCTGATGCCGCCCCATGACCCATTGATATACTTCAATTTTCATCGACTTACGTTGTCAGTCATATCTCTATTATCTCATAATATCAGACGAGACAACTATACATTGACTTTTAATTCTTATACTTTCTTGTTTTCTCATTAGTGGAGGAGGGAAAAGAGCAAGCCACAGAAATAACTGACTACTATCAGAGCGAGGTTCATGTCTCTGTCGAGGAGGCTTCTTTTACTTCAGGACAGGTCGGTGAGAGAAAATTGATGGAACTGCGTTTGGCCTGTTTTTTTTTTTCGAGTTCGTGTAATATTGGCGGCTCAAACTGGTCTTCAGTGAAATGTAGCTAGAACATAGAGCGATGAGTTAATCACTCAGGCTAGGTGAAAAAAAAATCTTGCATACAATTGAAATGAGTAATATGTTACAGTGTTAAGAATTGTTGCTCGCAAAATGTTCCCCTATTTTTACATCATAACTATAATCATTATTGATTGTTTAAGTTTCGTAAATACAGAAAATTGATGCAATGATTTCAGCTGATTTGACATCGATGGGATAACTTTTCTCGCAATAAATGAATATGCGGAATCGCGGTTTTAGAGCTCCAGCTTTCAAAGCGAAGGTAACCTGCCAACGCCTAGTAGTCATTGTCAAAGTGAAGCGTGTGTGATCATATGAACACCTCCTGCACATTGGCCGTATCCCTGATAAAACGAATGCATATTTTTTAACTCACGCGTGCGTCGAAGCATGGCAACACATTCAAGAATTGAAAAAAAAAAAATGCCGTACGACCTAACTAGTGCAGATTACCCGCAATACCTCGGGTTTAGTTGCCAAAGAGATTTTCAAGGCCAGCATTAATTGCTCCCGAGTAACCGACGCACACTACAAGTACAAGCTGGAAAGGCTAGCTCCTCTACAAGCCTGAATTTTGATTTTTAGTGAAGGAGGCCAGGGATCCTAGCATAATCGCGACAAATGCAATCGAGAGACTGTAATTTTCCAGTTATCTCTGACAGCAAAAAGCAGATTATAGCGCCCTGTTTCTGACTGTACAGAAGTCGAAGCGTGTTAAATGATGGAGCCTTGGAGCCTCGCAGAATATTCAGCATGCTGCAGAGGACAACCTTATTTTTATACAATGAACATGCTGCCGCCGCAAAAATATTGAGGAGCAAGCAGGAATAAAAAACGCAGCGTCAGGTGACGCGTTATTACGGGGAGTGAGAAAGGCACCCGACGTCGCAAACAACTCTGTTCTTTCTAGGAATAAACGTCTTTCGACTAATCTTGTGGATCCATTGACTTGTGCGCAAGCCGTCACGCTTGCCTTGAGATATCATGAATACCGCATAACCATCTTCAGGCCGCTTGCTGCAGTTGTACGCGCAACAGCACGGCATAGAGCTTGCACGCTGCAATAAAAGCACAGCGCGCAATATTCGCTCGCCGAGACTAGGAGAAAAATGGCGCGAAGGAAAAAGAAAACACAAGGAAAACGCCGGACGCACGTCGGTTTCTAAGGGCAACGGCAGGGAGACCAATCGTCGCTCAGGAAATCGGACTGAGAGCCGGCCTTCAGCGAAGGGGCGCGCAAGGGACGAGGGGGTAGCGCGGCGGCGGCAAAGTTCAATCGTTGGCGTAACTTTCAAAGTATCAAGGGGCTTTACCTGAATCGAGGGGTATTTACGAGAGGGTATGACGTTTCTACAACGTTTTCACTCTGCCCTTTCCTTTCCATCCAGCGAGCGACGTAAACACTGGCGGGTAGGGTCAAGTGGTCGAGTCGAATTCCGGTGTAGGGGGGGGGTTTGACTCGGCCCGACCCTGCTACAGAAAACGTAAACGCTGTCGACTTGGGTGGGGGCAAAGTGGAACGTCTTGCGACGAATTTGTCAAGAAGAGGGACATCCGAACAATGGCTGGGGTATTGTTTGGGTCTCCCCCTCTGTGACGAATCGAGTCTCGCAACTTCCGCGAATGGACCTTTTTCTAATAGGACACCCTTCTTGCGGGCGACAAGCAAAGTACTATTGACGGGACGCGTTGCCAAGAATTTGTGCAATCTTCCAAATGGTAGTTGAGTGTAGGGCTGCTCTTGTCTAGCCTGTGTGGAAACGCGCGAGTCATCTGTGAACATAGCCCCCTCCCTTGCAATGACAACAGGAAGCTGGCGAACCTGGCCGCGATGGCTGGGGTATTGTTTGGGTCTCCCCCTCTGTGACGAATCGAGTCTCGCAACTTCCGCGAATGGACCTTTTTCTAATAGGACACCCTTCTTGCGGGCGACAAGCAAAGTACTATTGACGGGATGCGTTGCCAAGAATTTGTGCAATCTTCCAAATGGTAGTTGAGTGTAGGGCTGCTCTTGTCTAGCCTGTGTGGAAACGCGCGAGTCATCTGTGAACATAGCCCCCTCCCTTGCAATGACAACAGGAAGCTGGCGAACCTGGCCGCGTCTTCTCTGTTGAGGCAAGCTGCGGTAGGCAGGGAGGGGGGGGGGGGGGGGGGCAAGTTGTGAGAGGCCTAGAAGATACTAGCACTGTACGCAATTATTGTGCAGCAGTTCGTCGCGTTGATGAAGGGAGGGACGTCGTTTCCTGGAAAAGGACGTGCAGTGAAGTCCTCCTCCTATTTTCCAATGGCATCCCAGCGAAAATGGCGTCCGAGGAGGCTGCGCGCATGCGCAGTAGCGCTACTTGAAAAATATCCATTGCCAGTGTACACTTGCTTGCTTTGTGATGTATTTATTGCCTCCCATTCAGTGTGTAATGCTGTTTGTGTGCCGAGTTCGTCTTCGAACGAATCTGCCAGCTAAAGCTCTCACACGTGCAGCTGAGGTGCGCCCCGGCTACAGCGAACACTGTACCCGGCGAACGAAACATGCTCCCGGTACAGTAAAAGTAGTGGCTTTCGTTACTCGTTTTTAGTTTTTTTAGTAACACAGGATGTGTGCTTGTGTTTGGCAAAAGCAGGCATTTCACTGCTCATGGGGCTGCCTGGCACGAGAAGCGAATAACCGCTAGCACACTCAACATATGGAAAGCGATGAACAGAGAGGCCTTTTTCCTTCCAAAGGAACGACTAAGCGGAATCAGCCATTCAAAGAACAGTGCTGTCATAATTTCTATCTACCAGCTAAAGATGCATCCAGACAACGCGAAATCTCTCTGCATTCTTATTATCGAGTCAGCCTTACACTGAAAGTGAGGCGTTGAAGTCTTGAGCGTTAGAAGGTCGGTATCATGCAATCCCTCGAAGCAAAAATAAAACTTAATGCTATGGAAATTATGAAATGCGGAGAAGAGGTTGTTAGTGCCGCATAAATTTGCTGCATGATATGAAGATTTTACAAGTTCACAGCAAAGATAAAAGTGGTAAAAGAAATACTAAAATTCTGCTTAGCTCTGCAAACTCATTAGAAAATGCATTGGATGCTAAACTGTAGTTTATTTACTGGTATCAGCCCAAGTACACTGCTGTTTGTTAATTTTCCACATCTTAGGCAGGACTGGAACAAAATGTTACAAAAATGTGAATAAATTTGACTTTGCCACTGCAGTTCTGTTCAATCATCGTCACCTACTCATGCCCTTAGTCCAGGGAGAACCAACAACAACAAAAAAAAAAATGGTTGGCAGGGTCGTAGCAGCTCAATGACCCGACCTCGGTCTTCTGTGCTCGACGTTTCTTTGGCACGTCCCATTTCTTTTGGACAGATTTGTTTATTTTATTTGCGCGATTTTTTCGCTGAACTTGCTATTTTCATTGTTTCCCTGAGTGACAAAGAGACGTTGGCGGTCGGAAACAGCGGTCCTGTGTACTTCACCGTGCCTGTCATGTTTCGTGAGGCTGGAAACAGCGACATCGGCCTCAGTGACTGTTTGCAGCCACCTGTTGGGTCGGAAATTATCAAAAGGGTTGTTTTCAGGCTTTTCACCATCACGAGCGCAGAGGTAGTTTCGTAGCTTTCGTTCGTGCTCCTTTGTTGTTTCTACTGTTTTTTTATTATTTTTCCTTCGAAGCCTGGCTGTAGCGCTTGTGCCCCGTTCCACTGCTTCTGTTTTCTCTACAACAGTACCAGTGGAGGAGGGAATGTGCTGGGCACTCGTGTCTCATGTTCGCTGGCTACATTTTGTTACTACAGAAGCTACGCCTCTTGTGGAGCATTTGTCCTCGCCCTCAAACTCTCTTTCCCAGCCTCTCCCTCACCTCACCGCCTCTGCCTTCCTTCATCCTCGCCCTCACTAATTTTTCAGTGCCAATTCTCCCTCACCTCACCGAGTCAAATACTAATAAGGTGAAGATGCAGACCCCCTCATGAGGATGCCCATGCATATTAGAGTCAAGCGAATGTGATTTGATTTTGAACCTCTAAACAATCGTGATTAAGGGGCGCCGCGGTCTAAGGTTCATGACGGAGCTAAGAGCACTCGAAATTCACATTTAACCCCTCTGACTGCGTGGTGGAAAACTCTCGTGGCGATATTTGACGAGTTTAGGTAATAGAGAAAAGGCATGACTATTATGATCAGGGTGGGTGTTCGAGCGAGTTGGTTCATCATCAAAGAAATACAGCACTTTTGAGAAAAAGAGCGGGCAGCACGTGCGCTAACTTTCAACTCAATTTTATTCAATGCATTATATAGGATTTTATACACTGTAGGAGCATAGACAAAACATGATACCAGCATGTTATCGCGACACACGTTACCACATATTCGCACAAATTATTTTCCCAAGAACTCAACCTCCTTCGTCGAGAGTGATATCGAGGATCGCCTTACACATTCTTTCAGCTCTCTTATTTTTCTGGCTTATACAATCTCGCGTATCAGTTTTTCTTTATTTCTGCTTATGAGTAGCTTGCAGTCTGATGATGGGATGGCATCCAGATAGTGATCGGCAATATTACCTTTCTTGTTCTGAACATTTTTGTTGTGTTCACAAAATCTCTCATTTAGGCTCCTCACGGTCTGCCCTACGTACACCTTACCACAAGACAACAGTAAAGAATACACAACGCCCTCCGCACACTGAACAGGTTGTTTATTGGGTTTTTTTTTTGTGCATCCTTGTTTCTTGAGAGCCAACGGATCGGTCATCTTACATTAGTTTCGCTAGTTTATCAGTGCCTGAAAACATAACGTGTACATCTGCTCGCTAACCGATGTTTTTTTTTGTTTTTTTTTTTTTTCGGATTGTGCAATATCCTGGGAAGATAGGGTAGTATGGCTACTTTTTTCGTGCTTTTCTGCTTGGCTTTGAACTGGCAACTGTTTTGTAACGAGTAGTGTTTCTGTCGCTTCAGACTGCAAACTCATAAGCAGAAATAAATAACAACTGACACACGAGATTGTAGGAGACAGAAAAATAAGAGAACTCAAAGAGGAATGTGTAAGTGATCCTTCGATATCACTCTCGACAAAGGAGATGGAGTTCTTGGGAAAATAGAGGCTTGTTAATTTTTGCTACGAACTAAAAATAAGCAAGGACGACTGTTTACTGAAGTTCAGCTAATTATAGCTATATTATCATATTTGTCATAACGTTTGATAAAGGAAATTTCTGTTGTTTGCAAGAGCTGGGAGTTTACACTCCAATCAAGGAGTGTTCCGGTCCCTTTTATATCTATGGCATCAACAATAGGGAGCTTTAGGATATGGGGACCCTACCGCTCAGGGGCATAGGGTAATAGCGTGGCAACAAAGCGCACGCGCTGTGTGCTGTGATGAACAGGCGAGGGGTGCGGTAATTACACTAAGCCTGCGCACTTGAGCCCTGCTATTACTCTATCCCCCTTACAGATAGGGTCGCCATATTCTAAAGCCACCTAATGATCACTTGATTGCACAGCGCTAAAGACGAGTATCAAAAGAACACAAGACAGGCGCCAACTTCAACTAAGGTTCATTGAGGAAGCCTGCAGAAATATATGCCATTCACTTTTCCTTTTCACTGGTACTAAAAGTGCACTATGCAATCATGTTGACATCCTGTTCTATTTTTATTCAGTGAAGCTAGCCTACTGCAGTCCAGTCCAACCCTCTCACGAAAAGCAGAGGAGCCCTTGCAATTCTGCTCCTAAGTGCCTCTCGCCCCACTCGCCCCAGTGCACTATAATAGAGAACTGTGCTCCTACTGTCACCCCGCCAATTTGGGGGGTGAGAGATGCATAGGAGCACAATTGCCTATTGTAGTGTGTGTGATCCTGATTATACTGGTGTGCCTCTGCCTTTCGCAGTGCTGCAAACATCTTGTGTGAGACAAGTATAGGCAGTAGAGGGAAGGCTCTTGTCCTGTCATCCGGGCGAGTATTGTTCGGGTGCAGTGGGGTGAAGAGGGAGTTGAATGAGGCAGCCTATGCTGCGATGGGGACAAAAGCCCTCCCCTTCTCTGCCTGGACCCTGCTGTGGAGCCACAAAAATCTTTGTGCATCAACAAAAGAAAAACCTTCAGGCAGTGCAGGGCGGGTCAAGAGGGTTGGGTACTCAATTCCTTAGTCATGGATTAGTGGCAACGTAGCCTGGTGGCAGAATCTGAACTACTCTCAAGATGGCGACCGTGGAACCGCCACCTTAAACTTAGTGAAACTGCGCCTACTTGTGCCAAAAAATCCCGGCAAGCATGACTCAACCTTTCTCCTTTTTGACTGTATGTCACTACTTTCAGGAGTGCCTGAACATTCTTAATATTCTGTGAATAGCACTTGCTATTGGATCTGCCCAACATCTTGATTATGCTAAGTATTCAATCCTTCAGGATATTTAGAAGCTCTGGGATTTTTTGGTTATCTGAACTTGTGATCAACCATCAATTATTCCAGAAAATGTTCACTACTTCCAACATTTCACATTTATTGCACCGGTTAACTTGCTCTTTCCTTGTGGAATTGAGACAGTCAGCGTGTGCGGTAATGCAAGGCTTTGCTAGGCTATGCAGTGAGAGTCAGTGAGAGTAGCCGCTGGGCAGCAACAGATATGAAAACAAGGCGCAGCAGCACAACACGGAATGTCATGGCATTGAATGATGACACTGTAACGAGTGGCAACAAAGAAGGCAAACCACTATCAGTGGTGCAATCATTTGTATCGGAGTACCATAAGGGATGCACTGCATGCAGTAGCACATGTCGGGAAATTCATGGAATAGAAAAAGCTGCGGCAAGCATGCACTGCCACAGTCATTTCGAGCAAACTGCTTTCACAGTGTACAACTTTTGCGTATTAAAATGCAGAAATAAGGCACTCTAATTTTCTAAGTTACACAGGACACATATCTCCCAAGAATTAAACCATGTTTAACTTAAGTAGTGGGTACATAGGCATACAGCTCACATGTATGACTCTCTTTAGGTAGACTGATGAAAAGTTAAGTTTCGGATCGCCCAAAAAGCACCCATGCTCCACTTTGCGAGGTAGTTTTGCAGTCGGAAAGCAGCAGCTTTCACCCAACACACCAATTCTGCTTTCTTTACCTTATTGTGTGCTATCAAACAGTTGCATAAGTAGATTCTGTGAGGCTGTATAATAGCTGAAAAAAAAAAAAAAGAGAAAGAAATGGCTGCATCCAGGATAGCAGAAGAATTTCATAATTTTGTTTTGGCAGAAGAGGGACACCAAATCTTTTTCACAAATGACGGCGACAATGAGATGGTGTTACAATTTGGGAGTGAAGGTTTGCACTTATCGGAAAAAGGCGTGAATAACTTTGGGACGCGTATTAACGAGTGCACAGAAAAACATTGTCTATTACGTTCTATTACAGGTGACTTAGAGCCAGGTTAATTATTTACTTCGCTGATTTATACACCAGAAAGAAGATTGAAGGCATGAAGGAATTTCTACAGGCTGTGGTGCATTACCGCACTCGCAGCTACTCTGATCAGCATAGGCAATTAGAAGTCTTGTGGAAAAAGAAACGTGAGAAGACATTGCAAAGCAAAGATAAACAAATAAAAATCTAGCTAAGCAAGTACCAAACACTATTTCTGCAAGTATGTTTCTGCATAGTGAAGCTAAACTGGCATTTAATTTTTTTTGTGTGTGTGTAAATTGGAGACAATATTAAACGAAATCTATTGTCTCTTTTCTCTCATAGCTGATTTTACTTGCGTGCCTGGGGGGAAAGGGGTGGGGGGGGGGGGGGGCAATAAAGCTGCAAGCGGTAAGAAAAAAAAGCTTTGTGCAAATGCGTCATCAGTACAGTGCAATTCAAGTGCTGCATCTTGAGAATAGTTTCATTTTTCCCCTTCGATTTATGAAGGCATTTTCATCCATTGTACAAGCACAAGTATACTGCAAAGACAATATACGAGGGTCAAGTGGTTACATTCCATCGAGAAAGGTGCCCACTTGATCCATATCCCACAACCAGCCCTCTGAGAGTCTGCGTTTAGCAAGAATGCTAGTCAAAATTCAATTTGAACAAATTTTTGAAGCACTAACATTTCAATTTAGAGCACTCTAGAACAATGGAAACATCAATTCAGTAGCACAATAAACCAATAATTTAGATGCATTCCGGACTTCAGAAACCTAAGGCTTTTAGGTTTTGTATCCCACAGGTTGGCAAACAATGATGGGAAAGTTAGTGTGATGAAAAGAGGGTTAAATTCATTAAGTCTGGCATTACTGGCTCCTGATGGATCTTGAATTGCAAGATTTATGCTGTATACACATATTTTAAAAATATTGCTCAATGATTACGATACTCCATAAAGCAAAATTTGAGCACAGCTCTTCAAGTGTTTTAGCTCTGCTCTATGCTGACGTAAGGAATTTGAGAGAGACATGTTTCTATACTATATGTACAAGTAGAGCTCATTCTTATTTTCCCATGCACCTTTACTTTAAAAAACTGTGCCACCCTTCCTTCATGTACGCAGTATTTTAGTGCTACAACTCCGGCATTTTTCTTTCTTGTGTCCATAAAGGTTTTAATCTTTCGTCTTGCAAAGCTGAAAACTTTTATCGAGATATTGTACGCTCATGTAGAGCGTATGAGAGCATGCACACAACAATAATTGAAGCGTAGTAATCATATCCTCTGTTCTTGCTGTTCATGTTGCTAATCATGGTAGCAAAAGCATGTTTTCCTCGTTTTTTGACAACTGTCTGTGAGTTCATCTTATTGCAGCTTATTGCATGGGCTCTATGTTCAGCAGCATAGGAAAATGGGCAAGCGATATGATGCACATCACTTTGAGTTGTCGCTGTTTGTGTGAGAAGCATATCTTGTGCTCTTCAAGCTGGTGTTGCCTATAACAAATTATAAATGATTCATGCACACTCTATATCTCCTCATTTCGTTGAAATCGAGAGCGTAATGAATCAAAGTGCTAAGCAGAAGTTAACTTCAACAAAAAGAATTTTTCCTCCACCAGTGGTGCAGTATCTTAACCGCATGGTGTGGAAGTTACATTTGTTTTAAAATAAATAGCTACCAGGTTATTGATATGTCACCTTCCTCCTTGGAAATGTCACTTCAGATACCTTGGATGAACGCAGCAGCCACACGGGTACTCACCGTGCAGTCTAAGCAGAAATTTGTCCCCACATCAAAAAGGAGAGCCAGGTGGGAAGGACCGAAAGCATTGTGGATAACTCTCCAGGAAATGGTGATAATACAGGGCGAATTGTTACTAAGTGCCATGCCCAGTGAAGCAGTTACAAAGGTGTACATGCACAGCCACCAATCGCTGCAACTCATCAGAAAATGTGATTGTTATTTCCAATATTTTGGAACAGTGCAAGAAGGGATGGTGCAGAAACATGCTACAGTATCTTGACTGTGCTTTACAGATGCAGACGCCCAGAGTTCTTGGCTGAATCAAGCGCAGACCCATGGCAGTGCTTTGACAGAATTTCATTGTAAGTGCCGATTTTGCTTTAGGGGCTTAGAAAACCTTTTGTGCAGTGTTTGGTTTCTGGCTGCGTTTTCGGAACAGTGCTGTAGTTATATTTTTTTCTTGCATTACTTCCTGCTGTCGCAGCAGACCACGCGCACGCTTGGGCCAGCACGTCATCTGCATAGACCAACACGGCTGGAGAGATTGCAGCACTGCATTTGCGTGCTGCATCAGCACCAGAACCCTCGTGCAGCAGTTATTGCTTTCTTGTGAAGGTTGGTGTTGCGAAAATTGCGACGCTTTCACATTGATATGTATTTCTTGGTTCCCCACATATGCACATGTGCTGAACCCGACAGCTGCTAATTACTCTGCTGTTTATTCTTTACCTTGCAGGCTCTTTCACCAGCCCCACCACTGCAACAAGAGACTGCAAGGACGGCTGATCCAGCATCGCAACACAATATGAGATGATGAGGTGGCTGTATTTTAACATAGAGCGTAGTGATGAGAAATGCTCATATTTTTTTTACTGCCGCCGCCAACCTCACTGTAAGCTGTACTATATGTATCCTTCAGGTAGATCGTACTTGCTTCAAATTGTAGTTGTTCAGAAGCATGTCTGGAGGTTGTACACAGACTCAATGTATGCTCTAATGTCCTCTGTTAAGCACGTTTGTCGATGCTAAAGCTGTTTGGACCATTGTCTTGAAAACTGCTGTATTCTTTCAGCTGAAGAATTCAAATGTGAAGAGTAATCCCAGTGCTTTATGTTCCATGTGCATCTTTATGCACCTACTTTCATGTAATTTCATGCCATTACTTCAATCGCAGCCGTCATAGCTTTGTTTTCTGTGCATGTTTCTTATATGGTGGAGTTTTATGGCACTTCAAACCTTTTCCATGCCTCGAATGTGATCATTGAGATGATCAGCCTGATTAAACAGCGCTAATGTTTGCACTGTCTGCAACATGCATTTTTATTTTTGTGCTTTATTGCTGTATTTGCCTGGTTGATGTAATAAACCATGGATATGAAAACCATAATTGTACACTTGGTACATTCTATTGCAAACTGGGCACGCAACTGGGCACGACTGTCCGGTTGCACCAGTGTTTCTGGACCACACCTTGCTGTGCTGAAGGACAAAGTACATGGCCAAAGTACCTGCATGACTTGCAGCTTTATTTGCATAACGAATTTGCATGCTTGGTCTATTTTGGAAGTATTGCTGCCTTTTTATGCCGCCGCCTTTGCCAACTACTTTCATTGTGCTGGAGCAACTCCTCATGAGCAAGGGCGTAAACAACAGAAACTCAAGTTCTTTAAGATGGCAAAAGTTGGCACGCGCTGAAAGGCAACAACCTTTAAAAAGACTTGTTTATAATTTGCGCCAATGTAAATGTATGCATGAGTCATTCAACGTCATGGCCCCCCCAGTTTTCACTGGGCGCAGGAGTCCTATGAGCCGCCATGTTTTGAACGTATGGGCATCTATGGAGCCTTCACTACCATAGTATGTAGTGTTCTGCAACCTTATCATACCCGTTTTTGAAAAATTCTCCCGCCTCAACTGGAGGCTCATTTGCGCTGAAACTGCGCAGAAAGCTTGAGCATTGTTGTCCCCTTCTTTACGAGGCAAGTTTGACTTAGTGCTTACCTGGTTTGGCTGTGCATGATGAGAAACCAGAACCATCTGCGACGAGACTGAGGAGCAAAAGATGCAAACGCCAATTTTCTGCCTAAGGGCAGCGGTGGCGCCACCTAGCACCATTACAGGAACGTGCCATGCTTGACTCTGCGCTTTTGAACCGCAGCACTGTCCTCCAGCGATGCCAGATGATGCCATAGCTGCCTTTTGCTGGGAAATCTGCACTGGTGTTTTTTGCTCCTCAGTCTCGTTACAGACGATTCTGGTTTGTCATCATACGCGGCCAAACCAAATAAGCACCATGGTCAAACTTACGTTGTAAAGAAGGAGACAACGCGCAAGCTTTGTGCACAGTGTCAGAGCAAATGAGCCTCTGGTTGAGGCGGGAGAATTTTCCAAAGGGGTGCGATAAAGTTGCAGAAGACTGCATAACTTGGACGTGCAGGAGCCAGCGGCGAGCTATGACGTCACCGCGGTTGAAGTAGGCCTACTGAGCGCAGCAGCGTCGGCGCCGTGCGAACGCATCCGCTGAGACACTACGATGCTACAGCCTTCGAATTTGGTTGAAAACCAGAAAAAAGCCGAAGACATGATACAGGAGCCGGAGACAACCACAGCGACCAAGAGAAAAGTGGGCCTCATCGACAGCTGTGGCGCTCGACCCTCTGACGATACAGACAGTCGCTGTGCGAACGACAGTGCCTTTGGTATCGTGAATTTGGAGTTCCTCAATGAACTGTTGTGTACAGCGAAGTGCAAAGTGTGTGGTGGGGACGTACATGTTTCAAGAGGCAATCTTGAGTATGGTCTAGTGGTGAAATTGTCTTTGATCTGCACAAATTGCGGAGACATTTCGTCCGGATAGAGTTCACCGCACGTGCAAGGCAGCCAAAAGATAAATCTGTTTGCCATGAACATTCTTGCTGCACAAGCTATGAAAACTACGGGGAATAGGCAAACCACGCTAAATGATGTGTTTGTGGCTATGAACATTTCACATCGCGGCCTGCACACAGAAGCATGGCAGAACTATCTTTAATATGCAGGCTGACGCCCATCGCGACACGCGCAGCTGAAGCAGTGATGAAGGACGGCTGAAAACATGCATCGAGCTTTGAAAAAGTGGCATTCAGGCCAGAACAAGCAGTCAGACTACACGCCTGGTGCTTATTAGCCCACAGGATATGTAAATATGTACATATCTTCTTGAAAATTTGAATGTAAATTATACCTAGTTTGCTTTTCCTTCTTTTCACAAAGTGAAAGTTTTGGTCACCTGGCTGTTTTAGTTCATCGATATCTCTGCATCTAGAAGAGGTAGAGACATAGTACTTTATTTTGCTGCAGAAAGCTGAAAGTGTGATGAGTGCAAGAATCTAAGCAGAATTCTTTAATTAACCTTCAAAAATTTTGTACGCTTCAAAGTTAATCGAAGCATAATAGTCCCAACTGGAGTGATAATATTTTAAGTGCTGCAAAATTGCAAATAGGGGTAAGATGCGAAAACTGCTTTGATCATTGCACTCTTTCACCATTCTATTATGCTGCTGTGCAATAAAAACGAATTATTACCTAGTCAATTTTTCTCACTGCGGTACTAATTAGTGACCAATTAATATTGCCTATATATGGACCTAATTGACTTAGAGGGAAAAGTGTTGCATATTTGAAATCAGCATAAACAAAACTGAGCAAATTCGTGCAATTTCATCAGGATAGGGTTTAAAATGGGGAAAATAGCTCTAAGACCAGTGTCCCCCTTAACTGACGCTCAATTCCCAGTTCTTGATTGTTACAATGGAGGCGCCAGCATGACGCCTACCAACACTGCCACAATGCCTCATCAACTTCGCCTTGAGCAGTGCGTGACAGATGTGGGCGTGTTTCCCTCTTTCGAAAGCATATTTTACCTTGGAAAAAATTTTGTGACACTTCCACCCTTTAGGGTACGATGCATCCACGGTAAAAGCTCCTGCCTGCAGTCCTCTTAGCGGATTAACATTCACATTAATGCACTTAGCTACTTGCTTCATCACATCCTTTAATCTGTGCCTCTATCTCATATATACACAGCATACATACAAATGTTACCAACAGCCTCCAACCTCAAGGAAAGCAAATGGGATTTTATTTTTGATGTTGATTGATGTGAAATAACAATGCCATCATGGAGCTAAACGATCAGAAAGTAGAAGAAAAGAAAACCACAAGCAGGCTGGTGGAATCCGAACCCATGACCGAGTTTTGCGTTCGGTGCTCTCTCAACTGAGGTACGGTGGCAGCTCTTTAACCTTCTCTTTTCTTATACTCCGTTTCATACATCAGGTGCAACGCAGCGAAAGCTACGCAAGTAGTCCGCAAGAAAAAAAAAGGAGGCGTATCACGTGCGCTCGTTTTGTGGCCGAGTGGTTCCTGCGGAAACGGGCTCTATTCCGAGCATACACATTTGCAATAACTTGCTTCGCATGCCTAGACATCTTCGCAGTGCGGATATTATAGAAAACATGCATACCGAAAAACCATTTTCTCTCAAAAAGAGATGCGCAGCGCGGGGGGGGGGGGGGGGGGGGGTACAGCCAGCGCCATCTAGTGGCACAGCTGGCAAGGTTGCGGGGCAGCGAAAACGCGACACGAACAAAAACGACATAAAAAACATACAAATTCATCGAATCCGATCCTTTCTCTCTAAAAAAGGTGCTACTTATGAAGTTGATGGCAAATGTAAGATGTATTAAGCTTGCAGACAAAATAACTATTAGTTCCTCTCGTCAAGAGCAGGCACTATTTTTCATCGCGGTTGCGGAGAGCGCAAACAAGAGCTGTAGCTTTGGCAGTGTTGCACTTGATGTATGAAACAGAGTATAGGTATTTATGTTGTATGCAACCTATCCTTGGGAGTGTTCACTAGCGCCACTCACGCACATTGCTATGTTAATAGAGGAGGGTGGGCTGGTAAAAACTCTCAAGGATGGGTTGCATCTAAGATAAAATACCTAACCTGTACTTGACAGTGTTCGCCAGTGCCACCCTCATCCAAAGGGATGAGTGATCAAGCTAGATACGAGAAGCACGCATGCAAACGAGGATCCATGGATGGCAGCCATCCATTCTGTTGTGTCATATCCTTAAACGTGAAGCTTAAGTGTATGTCCCCTTCATTTATTTAGAGTGCTGCACTTTTTTTGTTGACACATATTCTATTAGCAACAAAAACTTTGATAACTGCGTCGACCAAAGCAAATTTGACCCTAAAGGAGCAAACATGTCATGGGCCAGAGGCACTTGTATGTTTCTGAGTACATACCTCCTCTTGATGGCCCAGAGATCCTTTTTCTTGAAAGCCGGTCTCGTTCTGCCTAGCCTCACTGCTGGAGACACGTTAAGTGTCTGTTAGCTGTCTGAAAAACAAAAATAGGCTTCATATTAATGAAGTATGGACACCTAATTTTTGGTTGTTAACGATTTGTAAGGCGATTTGTATACACACACCATGTGCTTTTGCCTATGGCTAACGAATAATTTAATCAAACTTCTTTTCTCATGTGTTTCGATTTCAACAGTTGAGTGATGGCTATGAAATGAAAGATAAACCTAGATCATAAGAGAGATGAAAGAAACTGCTATATAACTGCTCCTTCTCTGAATACCGGGTGAATAGAAAAGCATCTGCCCTACAGAGAGTTTAGCCAGGTTGATGATGGTAATAAATTGCTCCTTCATCATTTTAGCTTACTACAACGCTACAGACAGCCTCCTTTCGGAACAAAATCACAACGAATGAAGAAGCAGCAAATATATCTTAGATTTGTCATCCTTCATCGGACCCAGACTTATTTAGCAGTTGCAGGCTGGTACACATGGTGATTCATGTGCACTAAATGTCTAATGCATATATGTTGCCGACCCAACCGTCGACTTGATTCTAGTCACATACTCATAGTTATATCACATCACCACTCGCTTCTCATCAAAATACTCTTCCTTCATTCACAACATCGCCTGCTTCTTATCAAACATTGTTTGCTTCATATGATTTTTTGTTCCAACGCACTGTTCCACTTAATGTTATATGTAGGCCATGTAACTTCCCGTTTTAACCAAAAAACCAATAAAATATCTGCCGGTAAAAAATTATGGAATAGATTAAAACCGAAAAATGCTGGTTGGCTAGCCGAGCGGTGGCATCCCATCGGTTGTAGCGACTCACCCATTCGTAGTGGGTCAACCGCTCGTCAACATCCTCACTTGCTGCTCCTGCGAAAGTCCGAGGTTCCCGATAGTGTTGTGTGGAACCAGTTTCTGCGCCGGCAGGCCATTCTCCAATCTGGATTACAGCGCCACCGTGAGCTGCTGGCGGGTCATCGGCAGGTTGCATGGCGCTGGACAGTAGTTCAAGGCTCGCAAGATGACTCCTATGATGCTCCAGTTCCCACTGCGCCGAGTGTAGAGCCTAGGATCTTTACCCAGCACCTCCACCACAATGTCACGCCAGTAACATGACCACGGAGACCTGTGCAGTGCATGCAGCTGATACGTGCCTGCTAGTGCCTCCATTGCCGCAGCAATGGACCATTTACAGAAATCTGCAAGTCAGCTTTTCCCCAAGCCTTATTTTCCAACCAAAAGAACTCGTTCCCAGATGACACTCCCGCATTCTTCAAGGTACCGAGAGGTGAAGGGGGAAGTTTGTCTTGTTCAGCAGAAAATGTTAAGAAAGTTTTATGCGGTGTAGGGCCTCATATCACAGGTGCAAATGCCCGTGTCCTTCCGCTTCCTGCCTGGCGTCTGCTGGGAGCCAACCTGAAGTCATCTGGCGGCATCCCCAAGTTTACTAAGAAGGGGAACTTACCTGTTTTCGCTCCCATAAAGAATGTGAGAATGCCATTGGGGAATGAAATGTGCCGATCCCTTTACACACCCAATCCTCCTCACCCTGTGGGGCCTCTGCCACTCCCGAAAGTCAGTGATGGGCTGCAGCTGCTGTTTCTTCTCAGAACAGGCGGCCGTCACTTTTCTTCCCTCTTCCACCAGGCAAGCCCTACTCGGAATAGTGGCCAGATCCACTGTTGAGAGAGGAGCATTTGTTCAAGCATATGGCATCCAGTCTTTGCTACTGGTCATCTCTGAGGTGAAAGTCTGCTGCCCCCCACCAGTGCATACACTAGCACATAGTATCCACCATTCTTCGAGCCGTGAAGGCATGGAGGACGGAAAAACTAGGAGGGAGCATGCGGCCATATCCGTGAAGCCTAGTCATAAAAAATAAAAGGGAGCAAGTCTTCCCCTACGTGTTAGACCCCGTGATAGCATGCGGTGATATCTACTAGCGCGCATGCGCAAATCGGCGCCGCGCGGGGTCCGCTGCTCGCGCGGCACTGAGCAGCCCACACAGCAGACAGCCGCGCGCCAGCGCCATGGCAGATGCGCGCACTAAAACACATCGACATCAAAACATAGGATCTAACTAGGAGAGCGAAAAAATGGGGGAGGGAGCGGCTTCATCGGCACTTGGCTTGCGAAGGTTGGCTGCGTGACGTCATGCTCCCCCCTAGTTTTTCCTTCCTCCATGCGTGAAGGTACACGCACATAAAGCTCGTTCTCAGCGTGAGTGAGTCAATGGGCACACAAATGAGAGAGAGACTGCCCCTGTCTGCGTGATGGCCGCATTTGGCCCTACCATACAGGTGTTTACACCCACGAAATGAAACCTCAATTGGATAGGGGGAAAACTGAAAAGTCCAAGCATTTATGCAAAGGAATAATCTAACTTTTAACCTGCTTGGATTCTGCAGCCGTCGTCTGCAAGTACTGCTGCATCACTGTCAGCACAAATGATGAAAAACCGGGCAAATAGGATAATCGAACACACCGCACTGAAATGTCAAGTCCAGCTCGAGGAGCCTCATGATAATGAATATAAGCATGCCCATTTAATTGCTGTTTTGTTCATCCTCACCCCGTCACCCCAAATCATCCTTCTCCAGGATATGGCCACTAGGGTATCACTGCCTAGTTTTATGCCCTACCACTCAGATGCCACGGACAAAACCAGGGTGTCCACTCTTGTTCACCATTCAGTCACCCACGAAACACAAACCATTACGTCAGAGACATCCTCCGTAATCACGGAAATTGTGCATCATGCACACACAGTATTTTCCATTTTCATTGCGAATATATATCACCCCCCATCCCATCTAATGACTTCCCTGGAGACCGAACACACCGCACTGAAACGTCAAGTCCAGCTCAAGAAACCTCATGACGACGAATATAAATGTATCCATTTAATTGCCATTTTGTGAGCTTGCAAGATTGAGTTTCACATTAGGTTTTCGAATACGCACTTCTAGTCTGCAATCCTACAAATTTGTGACAAGCGCCGTGACAGAACTCCATAGAAGCATGCATCACATGTGTCTCACAGAGGAAATATGTAGCCATATGATGTAGCACACACATTCTGCAAAGCTCTCTGCAAGGCCTGTATCCCTTTCAAGGAGAGTGATGGGCCTCCTGGAAAGCTGTACTGCAGCTCATGTTCTGCAGCCTGCACGATGCTGTTTGCTGCCACGACATACCGCAAGTATAAATCCGACGTATGCACTGAAGACCTCTCTGCACTAGAGAAAATGTGCGATAATAACTCCCTTTCCCTGGCTGTCGCCCCCTTCCCCCCTTCTTCCGAGTAGCGAGGCCATCAGGCAGTTGCTGTAGTGTTAACTTTATTTGACCCTTAGGCTCTCCAAAGGACATCTAGGGCAGATCTGAAAGTTCTTAAACAGCACAATTCTGTTGCCTATGGTATGCTTGTGCAAGATGTTCTGGGAACGACTGGGAAAGGTTTACCTGATGTCTGCATCCTATGCTCAGCCTCAGCATCATACATGCAGAAGCTGCACACAAACCCTCCGCTGTCGCACAGTGTCTATGGAGCGCAGCACTTTGAAGCCTTGTTACCTCCTGAGCATTGTACTCACTGAAGGAATGAAGATGAACAAATCTATTGTGCAAGGCTGCCATCGTGTGTTTTCCTGTTCTCATGAAGAGCTGCCGAGAACTAGGGCATAAGTTCAACACACTGTGCCATTCCTTGGACCTTCACCAAAAGTGCTTCTCCACAGTAAGCCCTTCAAGGCAGTTTTCTTTTTATGAAGCTCTTGCTGACGTCTTACAGTATTGCAGCCCAATTGTCTTTTCTGAAATGCAGTGATAGTGTCAGAGAAAAGAACAAGAAGCACAAAGCGCTTGTCTTAACTTCAGAGTCTTATTCGCAAGAACTTCTTGTGAAAATGACATTTATATAAGGGGCAGCAGGCTCATAAGCGGAGGTAATTAACATGCTTGAGTCTACGAAGGTCTTCGTTTATGAGGAGTATTCTATCCTGGCATGAAATTGGTTGCCTTGCTATAAAATTGGAGCCAGGGACCAGCAAGAGGTTAAGAAGGAGCAGACAGCCTAATCAACATGGTCGATGATGACTTGAGGATCGAGCTCGTCACACCTTTTACAGCATACTGCAAAGTGCTCGAAGACAAAGTGGTTCAAAACCATCCAGCGGAACAGCCCTGATGGCCTAAACTTCATGAATGTTACTTTCTGGTTCCGGGTTTAAATAGTCAATCCTCACGTGAAAAATGAGCTGCCAGATGAATCCAGTCGATATGAAGGGATCTACAGACTCATAGTGCGGGATAAGTGCAATATGAAAGAGCTTGAGTTGGAGTTCCACAGTTACAACCAGCACACAGTGACTGTCAACCCTCGTTTGCTTTGAAAACTGCCTGTATGTGACCGGCCAGTATTCATCATCATCATCATCATCATCAGCCTGACTATACCCACTGCAGGGTGAAGGCCTCTCCCATATTTCTCCAATTAGCCCGGTTCTGTGCTAGCTGCATCCACTTGACCCCTGCGAACTTCTTAACCTCATCCGCCCACCTAACTTTCTGCTGCCCCCTGCTACGCTTTCCTTCCCTTGGAATCCAGTTTGCTACCCTAAGCGACCATCGGTTATCCTCTCTTCGCACTAAATGTCCTGCCCATGCCCATTTCTTCCCAGCACCTCCACCAAGTGAAAGGGGGTGTTTCTGTCCTTTAACAGGGATAATAGCCCTCTCCAAGTTGCACAAAGAACCACACAAGAGCACAGCCAGTCTAGGCCTTCCACAAGCGAGCTCGAGCAGCGCAGCGGCACTTTGTCGTCCTTATCCTCGTCTTCGTGGTATTCTCGCCTACTTCATCCTTGTCTTCGTATATCCTCGTGTAGTTCACTACATTTTTAATTTCCACTAGAATGTCGGTAACTTGAGTTATTTCTCTGACCCACTCTGCACCCTGACCCTGGCCAGTATTATTAGCCCAAGAATCTTTGGACAATTCAGGTTCTCCTGTGCAAAGCAATAATGGTGAGTAAGGCATTCTAAAAATTACATGCTGTAACATAACGGAGCGCGTTGGCATGGCTGATGGCAATCCGTCTAAGTACGCTTGTACCTATTACTATCAGCTGTAAACAGAGTTTGCTCCAATGTCAGTAAAATTTGTGCCTTCTTGCTTTTGAGAATTTTTTTTTCATCGATAATCGCCGCATTGCACAGTTTGTGCCACACAACTAGCCGAGAAACACCGATTTAAAACAAATATATAAATGCTGAAGGATATCCGCCAAACTTTTCCAGAAATTAACAGTGGAGAGTATACAACCTAGTTATATGGTACTTATACAAGGTGACATGTTATTTATGCACTACACAGTCCCTTGTTTTCTTTACAAACAATCGATATCTCACTTGCTCACTGCATTTATTGCACTTTATCACTTTTACTCATTGTAGTCGAGGTCGCTCAATTCCTTCACATGTATCCTGTTCCCTAACATAACTAGACAAACGCTTTCCTTCCTCTTTCAAAGCACAGTCATCAAACTTATCACCCTGACCATTTCACTTGGCTCCATAATTGTGTGCTGATAACCAGTATACCCACACTCATTAGGTCATACATCCTCTGCCTCTACATGCATTTTTGATTCCACATCCTCGACGATGACTTCTTTTACCGGCCTTTTACCAACTGTAATAAGCATCACCTTATGATTGATGAAATGGGTACTGCAGTATTTTGCGCGTTTGAAGTGTCCCTCGATTGTGGAACACCAAATAAATTTCATGTGCTATAGTTGGTTACAATGGCACTCATAGCTGGTGCCATCCAGCCGGCATATGTAGAATCTCTGGAAATTTGCTTGTTACATAGATGTTCTGATTAAAGTCGCCTACCACCAATAACGGATCTTTCCTTGTACAAGGCTGCAGCTCTTTCACTACGAGGTGTATTGCTGCTGTTTCACTTGTTCCAGGCACAATGTATGCATACAAAACCTCCGCCACTACCTAGTCACAAGGCACAAACTCATCATACTGGCAGACCTGCTGAACCAAGAAGCCATCATCTGCTTCTATTCCTTGCTTGGCGTAAATGGCTACAACAGCAGCTTTGTTGTCAGGGCACTTCACTCAATTCCTAGCAATGAACAATGAAACACAGATCACAGCACTCTTTGTGCTGTGATGAACACAGGCATTTATTTTTTTGTATAATTGCCAGATTCTTTTTGTTCCCATAACTATCCTCACATACGCATCAGTGCATGTCTCTAAAACATTTTACTATGTCAAATGTCAAAAAAGACCACCATGTCCACATTTATTCAGCCTGAACCACTCGATGTGGCATATGGGTAGCATGCCCGTTTCACAATTAAAAGTAGTAGGTTCGATTTCTGCCCCAACCAAAATTGACCAAATTGTTTCAGCTCAGTCCCTTTCCTTTGGTTACAGCACTCTGCTTGAAAATATGGCATCAATTCAAACATTATTGGCCTGTTCTCCTGTTTTATTGTATTCTTTGCTTCTGCTCATGGCCGATGGCTTTTCTGCAACATGGAATCCTCATCAATACTGTTTTTAAATCCTGTTTATCGTGATGCTCAGATAGTGAAGCTGTTGCGTAATATATACGAATGCTGCACAGAATGCATAATGAGTAGAGGGATGTGAATATATTAAATTTCAAATATGAATCGAATGTTTGTTATTCGATTCGTATTTGAGAAATTGATATTTAGAGTTTTCAAATATTCGATGATTGTCAAATAAACAAAAAAATTTCGAATTCACCACACTGTGCATTCCTGCGCAAAACAGTACTATGCGGACCAAGCAGGGAAGCACCTTCAAAATGTGACAGGGCCTTTCCGACAGTGTGCTCAAAGCGAAGCGCTCGAAGAAACCGGTAAAAAATGTCATTCTCACCAAGGTTTCATCTCAAATGCAAACAACCATTTTGCAGATGCTCATAAGATAAAATGCTGCGATGAAAATGATTTTTAGCTGTTTTTTCAGCCTCGTTCAATAATTCGAACTTTCGGTTAACTTGGACATTTTTTTTGGTCCCTCGAAGGCCGATAACAAGTTTACCATACTCAGCAATATGACAGCTCCGACCAGTTTCACGCATGCCCTTCCCATACAAAAATCCTTTATATAGAATCCTGTAAAAATTTATGCTTGATTCTTCAGTAGGATATACACTTCTGTGCAATTCTAGTTTAAATATTACTTGCAAATGCCATGTGAACTCTGAAATAAAGGAGACAAACAATGTTTGCTGTTATTTAATTTACCATTATTTTTTTCACTAATCAGACACTAAGCTTTGATTCGATATTTGAAGGCATAACTTTCCCCCATATTCGTATTCGACTTACATTAGAAAATTTCATTATTCGCACACCCCAGACAACAAGTGGTCTAATAATTCATAACAGTGGGTGCAGATTTTTTTTTCCCCTTAAGCATGCAGTTGTGTTACTACTTTGCAAAATGTCAAGTACCAGTACGCACCAGTTCCGTTTCTTGACTCGCATGTTTGTGTGCCAACGGATCTTTTCCTCACTTTCACGGCTACCTGTGCAGACTCCATCTCCACTTGAGCATGTGTCGTTTTGTCTTTTTTAGACCCTGAGTAGCGTTGCCATGCAGCAATGCCTGTAAGGTAAACACAGGAAAAAAAATTATGGGGTTTTAAGCATGGCTTATAGAGCAAAAGCTGTGAGCGTTGCAGCCTTAGCCTCTTTAACACCCGCTTTTCAATTCCCGGCTCTTCATAATTTTTATTTAAATTAGATTTTGGGGAAAGGAAAGAGCCTTCTTTTGAGTGGATGCCTCGGAATTGTGGGCACCTACACCTAACCAGGTCAAGATCATGTTTTCATAATTTTTTCTTTTATACTGTACATTGGTTTATAATGAAGGAAAGGTGCAGTATCTGTCAGACTTGAGAGAAGGAAAATGGTAGCGGAAGCAGAGAAGAAAGGTTCCGTAGTAAAAGGCTACGGAGTAATCTGAGCCTTAAAGTGAGCGGACATCGCAAGACCCTGGGCTGCCTCTCCGTTTAAGTTAGGTTTTGGGGAAAGGAAAAGTGCAGTATACTTTTGGGTGAACACCACGAAATCGTAGATACCCACACTTAATTAGGTCAAGGTCGCTTGAAGGGCAAATGTAGTGTCACAATAAGACTTGCTATACCTAGTGTAGTGAAGCTTTCACTTCCTCAGTAAATTGGTTTACAAGAAAGGAACGGCGGCAGTATCAGTCAAGGTCACTTGAAGGTTAAAACTTAAAGGTTTGCGACGGCTGCCCAAGGTAGCGTAATGAAGCTTTCGCTTCAAAAAGCTTGCCTTACCTACTTAAATCAAAGTGGCCCTGGTCGGCAGACAAGAAAGGCTAATCTCGCACTGGTTATGCATACTGCTAGGCTCCAAAAATCACCTTGACACTATTGTTTAATATCAATTGAAATCATGCTCTGCCTTGAGTACATGCCCGCATGTGTATGGCTCAAGGAGAGCAGCCGGGGCCAGTTGGTACATAATCACTTAAAAAGGGCGCACTTTTGACAGGACACAGGGAGTGAAGCGCTGCGTGTTGTCTTACTCCCTTTGTCCTGTCGAAAGTGGGCTGTTTTTTTTTAGTGAGAGTTCTCAAGCTCTTAGCAGACAGCCCGCGCTAGTTCATGTATGCATAAGCTGTCATGACATTATATGACCAGAGGCACAGCGCACCCTTTGTTGGGGGTGCTTCTATGTCACCTGTTCACAGCGTGAAAAAATTAGAGGGTCTCAGATGTCTCTTAAGAGGAGAATGACGAAAGCCTACCCTTACTCTCCTATTATTTGCCTCTCATTGTTTGCTTTTTATCGGCATTTAATGCAGTGCTACATATAATTATAATTGGTTTACAGGAAATGAAAGGCATCTGTCACACTTTCTCCGACAAGTGTGCATTTGGACGGTACACCATCGCTCCTGTCACGTGGCAGTCCTTGGCGTGCGTTCAAGTGCGGCATTGCAGATGGCAGGAATGCTAGACAAGATGAGAATTCTAGTTGGTCGCTTCGAATGTGGCAGCTGGTGACGTCACTTCTCTGTCGACCAATCAGGTGAGCCGCTCGCATAGATAGCTTTTGTTAACATTATAAGCTATTAAAGCCTTAAAACAGCGCGGAAACTGCCTCGATCGCTAGTACTGGAAGCATGCTCGACCATCTCGCGCCGCACATAAGAGCAGTGTAAAGAGAGTGGTCTACAAACAGCCAAATCAGGCTACTTTCTGTTAGGGCTGGAGTCAAAAATATTTTTGGCTATGTGACACCCCAGTAGTTAGGTAAGCAAAAGCCATCAGTGCAGCATGATGATATAGAAAATATGTGTCTGAATGCACTACAGGAGTCAGTGTGGAATTGGCCTTCCTGTTCTTGACATCAAACCTGGGGATAAAGGAGAACTCTGAATGCGTTGTAAGTACCCGTCAGGCAATGCCAGCGCAAAAACATGAGCTCACAAATTCGCAAATTACCATTTGCCCTGCACAGCATATGAATGAATAGCCCAACCTTAACCGATTACTCACATACACAAAGATATAATGTTGCTGTTATTATTTTCACCAAACTGAAGGTTATGACTTAAAGTTATGAATCCCTGCTTGTAGCGTAGTGTACCTTAGTAGCAGAAATAGAAAAATATTGTAAGCTGACTTGTACACGAATATTAGCTATCATTAGCCATGCTAAGTACATATCTGGCAAGTCAAAGGTAATATCATAATGCACATACTCACATGACGAGAAATTCGAAATGATAGTACAGTACTGTATCATGCTTCGTAACTCCATCACTGTTCACAAAGATGTGGGCCATGCGAAAAAAAAAAAAAAACATTTTTTTTTTTTTTTTTTTTTGCTGAATAAATCTTGCCTTAAAGGGGTGACATTTTCACAAATTTTTATTGTGGAGCTCAGTTATTAATATTATCGTAGAAGAAAACAAGATTAACAAGATGGAGTAATTTAGCTCCCGGAGCCAGTGATTCCAGGGTCATCCTGGCTGGACAAACGTCATTATTCCATGATAAATAAAACTAACAGTCCCGCAGCATACTTCACACACACTGCTAGGCAAAACAGGTACCGTTAATATGCTAGTTCAAACTAATACTCTAGCCAGGTTTAAAGTGTATATTCCGAGTGTAAAATGCAGAGAGCAAACGTTGCTCCTTTTTCTCAAAGTGTGATCACCAATAACCGATGCTGGGCACGAAGTCTATCCAAGCCCCATGTTGTACTTCATTATGGGGAAATTTGTAAAACACCATCCCGTCCCCTGTCTTGTTTGAGCAAAAATCTACAACGCAGAATGGAGAGTTTCTTCAAAGCACGTAGATCACAGGATCGGTCCCAAACACACCGAACATGGCAATGTCATCAGCGAATTGCAGATTACTGAGGAATTCTCCATCAACCTTTATCCCTAACTGCTCCCATTTCAAGTCTCTGAATACTTCTTCTAAGCAAGCTGTGAATAGTACTGGGGAGATCGTGTCTAACACCTTTCTTTATGGGAATTTTGTCCCTTTCCTTATGCAGAACAATGGTTGCTGTGCAGCCACTATAGATATCTTCCAGTACTTTCACATACGGCTCGTCAACTCCCCGATTTCGCAATGCCTGCATGACTGCTGAGGTTTCTACTGAGTCGTGCTTTTTCGTAAGCGATGAATGCTATGTATAAGGACTGGTTATACTCTCAGCATTTTTCTATTACCCGGTTGATGATATGAACATGATCGATAGTGGAGTACCCTTTCTGAAAACCTGCTTGATCTTTTGCTTGATTGAAGTCTACTACTGTCCCGATTCTTTTAGCGATTACCCTAATAAACGCCTTATATGTAGGAGATAGTAAGCTGATTGGTCTGTTTTTTCAAGTCCTTAGCGTCCCTTTCCTTATGAATTAAGATAATGTTAGCGTTCTTCCATAATTCCGGTACCGTTGGCAACAGGCATTGCATATACAGGGTGGCCAGCTTTCTTCGCATGATATACCCTCCGCCTTCAACAAATATGTAGTTACCTTAGCCTCCACAGCTGCTTTCCCCCTTTTAATAGTTACTAAAGCTTTCTTAACCTCATCCCTCGTCACTGGCAGAACGTCTGACTGCTTTTAACTACTGCCTATCTCATTTTTTGTTCTGACTACTTCGGCTACAGTGTAGATCAGTATAAAACACCTCGGCTACTTTGACTATCCTGTCCATATTAGTTATGACACAGCCCGCCTTGTCCCTTAGCACAGATATCTGATTTTTGCCTATGCCCAATTTTCTATTCACCGCTTTCAAGGCTGCTCCAGTTCTTTACAGCGCGCTCAATATTCCCCGTGCTTATGTCGGCCACTTTACACTTATTGATTAGCTTTGATATTTCTGCCAGTTCTATCCTGTCTGTTTGATTCAAAGCTTTCAGTGGTCACTGCATCGCACCTTTCCTATTACCTCTACATCCTGCATAATGCCGGAGTTAGAACACAATATGAAGCCAATTTCATTTTAGTCTCCCCGTTAAGGCTTTTCCATGTCCACTTCCAGTTCTTCCATTTGCTGAAGAAGGTATTCATGATCTTTATATTATTATATTCTGCAAACTAAACTAGTAACTAGAACCAATGCCATAGTCACCCCCTGCCTAGTCTCCAGCCTGCTTTTTCCTTACCTTGGCATTGAAGTCACCCATTAGTAAAATATACTACGTCTTTACTTTCCCCATTATCAATTCTACATCTTCGTAGAAGCTTCCGATTGAGTGGTCATCAACATGTAGGCGTGTAGGCCTGTACAACCTTCAATCTATGCCTGCCACCCTCTCATTAATGCTATAGAATTCCTCTGCACTATCAGCTATATCCTTATGGGCAAGAAACCCTACTCCTAGTTCTCGTTTCTCTAGTAAACCTCGATAAAACAATACATGTCCACCCCCTAGTACAGTATATGCCTCATCTGGTCTCCTAACCTCACTATGCCATATCACATCCCATTTCATAGTCTTAAATTCCCCAAATAGAAGTGCTGAACTAGCTTCACTAGCTAGGGCTCTAGCATTAAGCCTTGCTAGGGCCAGTTTCCAATGGCAGCCTGTCTGGAGCCAGAGATTCTTAGCACCCTTTGCTGCGTTGCAGGTCTGACTGCGGTCAGTTGCTTCACAGCCGCAGGGGACTGGGGATCGGGGGTTTGTTAGAGTATTCACAGGAGGTTGTGGCCAATAACTACACCAGGGTGGTGGCAGTTATCACAAGCAGTACTTCGAACTGCTCTAGCCTCTTCCCTACCTGCAACTAGGGATTGGTGCGTCTGTGGAGTGAAGCACTGACATGACCCAGTCTCCTTCTCGAGAGCCTGCACCCTGTTTCAGCTGAGTTAGGAAAGTGGACGCTTAGGGAAAGAGCAGGCCAATAACTTAAATTTGTCATGGCACGTACATAATCGATGAGCAGATGTGGTGTTGCAGGAAATGCCAGGGAACATAACCAAATTCTTGGTTTTTGTTCCAAAGTGACTCGGGCTATGAGGGATGCTGCCGTGAAGGGCTTTGGAAACGTTGACCAGCTGGGGGTCCTTAATGCATGCTGACATCACACGGGGCCTCTAGCATTTTGCCTCCATCTAAATACGGTTGGCATCGAACCCACGTTTTTCAAGTCGGCAGTCGAGCACCACAACCACAGAGGCCATCGCTGCGATTAAGCAACGTTAAAAATGAACATGGTGGGCATATCAGCATGCACATCTCTGAAAGCAGAGCCTCCTCCTCGGCAAACACTGTGCAAAGGCTTGGCAGAAAATGCAAATAATTACTGACCTTGAAAGTCAAACCAAGCATCTGAAGACAGTTGAAAAAGACTTCCGTATAAGGAAAGATACGAGCTTGGTACATATGCATTGTCGGCTGTATGGCATGTAATCTTGGGTCTTCATAACTTTCTACAACAAAAGTGCATATGCTCTGATCTGCTTACTGTGCATACCTGGGCACACAGTAGGCACAGCCAACTTGGTAAGCCGCGTGTGCCCCGGGTCCATGAAGTCTTTTGCTGTGAAGTGCTCATTACAGATTCTGTAGTTGTCGTACAGAGCACTGGCTGACTTCCCCAAAAGGTCGCCTCTTCCGCTATACGAGACCCACGCTGTCGATCTGCACATGCGTTTAAGACACTGGATCGCTGCCCTGTTTAAATCATTTCACAATGAAAATGTAACTAACACACATTAAAGTATTCATAACCACAATGCACCATAGTTTAAATATAATATTTCTCGTATTATGCACATTTTTAAAGCTTGTGTCACTTTGAAACGTTAAACCTATAAACTAATCAACCTTAGTATATGTTACCACCTGGCCAATTTGCTAGAACATCTCGAAAATATTAACTGCTATTCACATTTCTCAGACACCATCATTTATTTCAGGGCTATGAACAGATTGTTCAGGGTGACCATTGCTGTGGAAATACACGATTACCTGTACATTACAGCAGAAGAAATGGCAAGCTGAAAACAGTACAACAAACCTGCTGTCCCGTGGGATGCGGAAGAATATTGCTCCAGGCCTCTTGCACGTAGTGCTGCTGTTCTGGCACCATATTACACAGCAGCAGCTGCCGGTGCGTGGCATCCACTGAAAAAATTCACATTACCAGTAATTTTGTTTCAGGTTATATCGAAACTGTGTAAGCAGGCTAAACGTGCGCAAGAGGCAAATTAATAATATAACAAACAGGGTCAATATGCTTTTCCGATCCTCGTGCGCTGAACATTGTTGACGGGACGGTATGATGCACAAAAAAGCAAACACGAGATAAGACAGTTAGACTGGACAAATTTTCGGTCGTCCCGTCCTGCCTCTTTCGAGATTGTCATATTTCTCCATGGATGAACTTGCCCAACAACATATCCTTGACCAACATACAACACACTATACACAATGAAGACCCCTATCATGCAACAATTTCCAAGCATTGCTCCATTTTTCGACATTATTTTCTGCTTTCTAAAAGCTACATGGAGAGCTGACTGTTTGTTCGACAAAAATATTTTCTGCATGCGCGGTCACAACACCGACTACCACAGCAGATGTTCATAGGGTACTAGGAGCATTGAGAATAAATGTGCGTGAGCAAAGCATGTTTTCGGAGTGCAAAGGATTGAATTATCAATGCACCACTTACTGGTTCTTAAGCTTTTTAGAAAGACTTACGTGCTGCTTTTTCCGAACCATTTTGCAACGCACATTCCCATGTTGTCATTATGCGTTGTTACATGTGCAATGCGCATTTTCATTAGTGCAGATGATGGAATTTTCGAAGCAGAAGCTTCTGGTTTTTCAGTTTTTTTGTGTGCCATCCTTTTCTCCGACCGTCTTAAAAACTATGGTTCCGTACTTACGAAGCCAAAATGCACATGTTCAACATGTCTACCCACTCTTTTTCAAGTTGACTGCCTTTTACCAGACAAACAATTATTACTCGAAAAAAATTGCGCATTGGTGAACGCTATAAAAAAGGGCGATGCTATGGGCACAAAATGGGTCCCCAACTACTACTGGTCTACATACACAAACTGTGTGCATAGACAAAGTGCAAAAACATGCTATACGCATAAACTTGTTTGCTTCATTAGCATATTTTTGGGGGGGATTGCAGTTTGGGACAAATGCCAAATTAATGGCTATTTTCACTGGTTGACTGGATTTTTGCACCCGTACTGGGACACAGCGGCCCAAACCCCTACATATCAAAGCAGCCCAGGTCGAGCAGCAGAACATGAAGAGCGTACTGTGAAAGTATACCTGCTATCAGCGGACTACTGCATGAAACCAATGTCTCTTATACAATAAAGTAACCTGCGGCCCTTCTCCAACATACATCTTGGCAGACCCTCTCGTCACATATACAAGTGTCTACGAAGTCCCTTCTTTGCCGCCTTGATTACCAGACCAGCAAACACTGATTGATGGCCCATGTCCTAACCGCTGCACTGGTACCTTCCAACCACTTCTTGCCCGCACAGTCTTTATGTGGTGACGGTTGCCTGTCACCATCATCTGATCTCTCCCACCTAATGCCTCTGATGTTTTGACCATTGCAAAGGCGGCGCAATGACTTTCATTGTCAACACTATTTTTTCCCCTTTCCTTACACATCCCATCTCATCTTTAAAAAAGTCATCCCTTATCTTTCTCATCATTACTTGGTCTCGGGTCAGGGTCAAGCCATTCTGGAATGGGCAGTACTTTTGCTGCCCGTGCATGCCTGGGTTACCCGCAATGAATGCAGAATAAGGTATTATTATTATTCAGTAATGATGAGTTGGTTCCATAAGTTGGTTGCACGGTAACGCCAAAATGCATTGCGATTGTTAAATAGGCGGCAGTCCAGCACTCTGATAAAACTTGCGTTCACATGCTTTTAATGCTGTACATGCTTTCCGATACCTCCGGAAGTGACGACATCAGCGACTAGAACTTCCGGTGAGACCCGACTGGTCGGTTCGGTTGGCAGATCAAACTGGATCAACCAGAGTTGCTCCAAATGACGAATGGAATGTGCGCAACCTATCTTTATTACGGTAGACCAGTGGAATTCGAAATTGTCATCAAGGAACAAGGAAATCTGCTTTGGAGTGAACAATGGAAATCGTCATAAGTGAGATGCCAATATATATGAGACGCTGTGTGCATGACTTATTATTAGTAGTAATCTTTATTTTCACAATGCTTTTGAGGCTCAGCTTCAAGGCGCCGGCTGCTTTTGCCGGCCGCCATCACCTGCTGCAAAGTGCTATGTTTACGAAATCACAGTAAAAATCCTGAATGTTTTGCACAGTAAGCACGCATTTTTGTAATTTTTGCTAGCTTCCTCCCCAACGCTTTAATCATGCTGTGCGCTATTCATATTTACTAGCCCATCTTTATTCTGCATATGCATCCGCCCAGTGCGTGTTACGTATACATAACGCACCAGGCATGTTAATATATCGACAAGCATATATTGTTCTATTCATTTTAGTTCTTCACGATTTGTTGTCTTCTGCTTTCCTTGCTGTTCAAGCCCCATCGGCAAGTTCAATCAGCGGTGCACCCATGTACACTAATCGCATCTTGACCACATCGGCAGTAGGACAGAAAGTGAAAAATTTGCAGGCATTATTCATTCTTAGCCGGCCGATCTGTCGCCTGTCATCAAACTTTTCCCACTGAACAGCCACTGCCCAACGCTTTCAACGCTCTCTAACCACAAAAAACTTGTGTGTGCCCCACCGCAGAGGGAAGAAAAATATTTCAAGAAAATTCAGTCAGACACCCTCAGGAGCGCCCCTTAGTCCAGGAGTCCTCTGGCAGTTCCCTCTAGCTTGGCCCACTCTAATAGTCATAGCTGATCGGTGGGTTGCGTGGCCAGAAGAGCAGCCTCCCAGGAGGAGGGGTGGGGCTTTTGTTGGGAGGAGCGCGGATAGAATGTGGGCATTCTCAGAGGTAATGGTAAAGAGTGGGTGAGGTAGCGTTGCAAGTGGTGCAGGACGGTGAGAAGACGGTGAGGTGAAAGATCTGGGCGAATTGAGGAGATGGGAATGAATGTGTTTGAAGTTGTCACGAGTACATGTTTTTGATGTGATTGAGCGTGTGATGTAATGGCGGGTACGTGACGCGGCAACGGCGGTAGCGGTGGACAGTAGTATTGTAGTCAAGCGCTAGAATGTGGGTGCATATTGAAGTGTTGGGGAGGCCATCTGTCGAGCCCGGAAGCTTAGTTCTCGGGCAAATGCATTAGCGCACTATTTCTGGGGATATCCTTGCGCCCAGGTATCCATGTGATAGCGATGAGATGGGGAGGGTCATGTAGCATAGACAGTATTTAAGTGGATGAGTGTGGGAGGGTCCCTCGCAGGAGATGTCGGTATGCTGTTTAGGAGTCTGTACATATTATGGTATGCTAAGTCTGCAGTAGACTGATGTCTGCGATAGCGAGTATGATGGCAAGGCATTTGGCACAAAAACAATATTGCAGCAATATTCGGCCCCTTTCTGGCCTCCCACAAAGCAAATTTAAAAGCTAAGCTGTAGCGGAAGATTGCAAAATTTTAAAATTTTGAACCGGACATATTGAAAAATTCAATATGTTACATTATGCCCAAAGCTCTGGGGCGAAATGTGACAGGGCGTGGGGCAAAATGAGACACCCTTAAAAACTAAAAAATAAAAAATGACCCCTTATTTGCAACAAATACACACATAGTTTGCACCATGGGCAATAACACAATCTCACGATGCTCACAACAGATTATTTCTTCAAGATGGTTCCGGTAGAGGTTCACCTGGTGCTTCAAAAGCGACTGCGCTCTCGACAGGAAGAGTGCTTCTGGCTCTCGAAGAGAAATTACCTTTTTGTTCCTCCTCATGGAAATCCAGTCCGATCTAGCTATTTTCTTTTCTCTGCTGAATGGATAGGCATGTTGGCAAAAAGACATGAGAAGGCCACAGAACCGGTAACAAAGAGAGCCGGTGTTGGCGTAGTCCAGGGACGTCCGGTCCAAGCACGAAACAGGGATTTCGTCTTCTGCTCCTCTTCACACTGGCATCAACTCCCCCGGTGCGGAAGCATCGACACGATGCTAAAGAAAATTCACGGACTCACAGGGAGGGCGTCCTCACATGATACGGTTCGAGGTGAAACACGTGGACCATCTCTGGACGTGCGGCACGACTTGATCGTGGGGCCTCATGAGGAAAAACTTCATAGTTGAGAGCGCCAACGTGGCGCAGAACTCGGTAACGACTGAAATAGCGACTGAAGAGCTTTTTGCTAAATCCGCCTCGTCAGATTGGAGACCAAACCCAGACAAGATCACCCGTCTGATATTTAACCTCGTGGTGCCGCAGGTTGTAGTGTTGCACATCCTGCACCTGCTGGTCACAGATGCGCAGCTTAGCGAGTTGGGGGGCTTCTTCGGCACATTGCAAAAAATATGCATCATCATCATTGGGGTGGTCGTCGACATGGTGCAGCATGGCATCGAGGGTTCTGGTGACTTGGCGACCATAAACAAGGCTAAACGACATCATATTGGTCGTTTCTTGGGTGGCTGTATTATACGCGAATGTTACGTGGTAGGACTGTGTCTCGCGTTTTGTGTTGAACGTCCACGTACATTGAAATCATGTCGGCAAGTGTCCTGTTTAAACTTTCGGTTAATCTGTTCGTTTAGGGATGGTAGGAAGTAGTCCTGCGGTGACTTGTGTGACTGAAGTCAAGAATATGCTGCATAAGCTCAGCAGAAAAGGCTGCATGTTCAGTCCGTGATCACAACCTGAGGAGCACTGTGGCGCAGGACGATTTGCAGAACAAATCCACTCAGAAGAACCGGTCTCCCCGTAATGTGTCACGCATTCAGGGGCGACTATTATCCACTTTTGTCTGGAGCTTGAGGTAGGAAATGATCCTAGCAAATCCATCCTGATTTGTTGAAATGGCTGGGAAGGGGGCTCTATGGGTTTAGGGAAGCCGGCTGGCTTGACGGGAGAAATCTTTCGACGCTGACGCTGAGCATAATTCGTAATGTTATGTCCCAGATGAGGCCAGTAGTATTTTTCTCTAATCCAGGCTTGCGTTCGAGTGATTCCAAGGTGGCCGGAAGCTGGTTTGCCATGGAAGACATGCAAAAGTTCGTTGCGTAGGTTCAAAGGAATGACAAGCAGGTTATGACTACTGTTGGGGGCAAAATTCTTCTTGAAAAGCACGTCATCGCGTAGGCACAGAGAGGACAAAGCTCGCCGGTAGGCTGCAGGAACTCTGCCGCTAGCACTTTGCAGATAATCAGTTATTGCTTGAAGATCAGGGTCGGTGCATTGCTGTGCACCAAAGTCTCTGCAGCTTACTGTATTAACGAAAGCGATGTCTTTGCCTGCGTCGGTTGGGGCAGGCTCTACGAGAGCTCGGGAAAGACAGTCTGCGTCCAAATGTTTACGGCCAGATGTGTAGGTCACCGTGATGTCATATTCTTGTAGGCGCAGACTCCATCGTGCAAAGCACACTGATGGATCTTTTGTACTGGCTAACCGGCAAAGTGCATGATGATCCGTCACTACATTGAAAGGTCTTCCGTACAGGTACGGCCTGAACTTCATAACTGCCCACACGATGGTGAGGCACTCTTTTCCAATGGCAAAATAATTGCCCTTGGTCTTCGACAATGAACAACTTGCGTAAGCAAGTACACATTGATTCTTTTGGACCTGTATTAGGATAGTGACCAAACCAAAATTACTTGCGTCGGTGTGTACCTCCATCTCAGCGTGTTCATCAGTGCTCCAGAATGAGTGGTGACTGAAGGCGACGTTGAAGGTCCTGAAATGCCTGCTGCTGTGGTGTGTCCCATTGTAATAGTACATCTGCCTTGGTGAGATACGTAAGGGGCATGGCGATTTTGGAGAAATTTGGCACAAAGCGGTGGTAGTATGCACATAACCCAAGGAAGAGCCAAACTCCCTTCTGGTCTTTACTGATGTCTCTTTTCGTCTAAAGCTGCAGCTGTTCCATTGCCAGAATGTGATGCTGGGAGCGGCTAACCGGCGCGTCATGTTGCTGCACTGCCATCTTCATCATACCCCTCTGTTCCGTGCGTAGAACAGAGGGGTATGGGCACGTTGTGCAGGCTTCGCAAGCACATTCTGTAGCAGTGGGGTGTGGCGCATATGTTAAGTCCTACTACTGCCTCACTTATCTGGTGTTTAAGCGTCGTTTGCAGCTTCTGAAATTGCTGCTGCGCTTCCTGGTAGTGCTAGTGCATTTCTTGTTGGCATTGCTGTAATTGACCGTGCATTTAGTTAGGAGTTAGGTCTACATGTTGGGTCATTAGATGACTGACTTCTATAAAATTCGATTTCCTGAACTGCTCAGAGTTCTGAGCCGACGATGAAATTCCTCAAATGTTAAAAAATGTTCACTGGCAGAGTTTGTGGTAGGATGCTTAGGTGGTGGGCCGTACCCCCTCCACCCTTGATAGATTGGGGGGAAGAGGTAGGTACGCGAGAAAATGAGAGCATGTGTACACTGCCTGAGGGCTGCTGCAGATGTCAAATGCGTCAGAAGTGAATCTGAAGGCAAAGAATCATGGAGTGGTCATGGCACATCTGTGTTGTCTTGAATCCAGTGAACAAGTACAGGCACTAGGTAAGGATGACAAGCAGCATGTACAGCCTGTTGTCACGAAATCGGCGCACATTTTTATTAAGCCGGCATGGCGTGAGGCCCGCGCGGCGCCGCATCGAGGGTTCTACGACATTAGAAAAAAGCCTCCTTCTCCGCGCGAGAGAGCGCGTAGCCTTGTACGTATCGGCGTCACCCTCTTTCTCATCGCTGAGCGATGACGGTGACTCAACCGGCCGGAATGTGCTCGTCTAATCTAGATTTTTCGGCGGCACCTGACCAATGACGACGCATGGCTCGACGGGAGGAAAAGGAAACGCTTCAACAAGTGAAGCTAAATGTGTGTGCGTGCTAGCCTTGGCACGTCTTGACAGACGCGGTGCGCCCTTTTATGGAGGCCGCGTCGCTTGAGTAGTCAGTCAGTGCTACTGAGGCGTGTGCGCAAGTGGTAAAGCTGGACTCCCGGGGATCACCCGCTGCTGGCAAGCCCAAAGACCTGCGGGGGAGCGGCGGTCGTCTTACATGGCGGCCACATCGTAACTCTCGAGGTGTTGGACTACAACAGTGCCCGGTGAAAAATTTGGTGTGTTTATTTGACTCTCTAGTGTTTTGTTCTGTGTTGTAAGCCTCTATGTTATTGAATACCTCTCTAGCTGCATGCTCAGCGTTGTTTTCTGTGAACCTCTTGTCTGTACAATTTTAAGTCATTGTGAGTATTCCTCTGTACCGTCTCTTGCTGTGTATAAAGTTTGTTTTGTTTGTTACTTCTGACTCCGACCCTTACTTTGGCTTGAACCGGCGAAAGCTGGGCATCAAACGGCCACCCTCTTCTGCCACTACAAGGTAGTTGACTTCCGGCTGAGCTTGCCACGCAAGTCGAGGGCATCTCCTTTGCGACCGAAACAGCTACCCCCACTCACTGTAAGGGTGTCTGGGAGTGTGCGCACCGCTAAGGGCGCATTGTTCATAATCCTTCTAATTATTAACGGGTGACACTTGTGCAACCCTAGGGGAACAATGGGCTTTCCTTAAATGCTTTAGGGCTTCTTGAGAGGGAGTCATTATGTGAACGTGCTTATACGTGGGGTTTCCAGGTAACGCTTCCATGGCGTTTAAGATTGCTTGCAGTTCAAAAGCAAGATGAGATTTGGTATTGGTAATGTAGGTTTGACTGCTGTTCAATTGAGGGTGTGCTGAGCTTATAAAAGCAGTTGAACCACCTGTCAGGGTCACGGCTTCATCACTGTAAAGAATATAGTCATTAGATGTTGTACAAGAAGCTGGGGAAATGGTGACGAGAACTGTGACTTCTTGTGTAAAAGAAGCTTATTAGAAGTAATGTGGCAATAGTCCCATAGAGGCGGCTGATGCTCGAATCCAGGACGAAGAGAAGATTTTCTTGCTCTGTTTGTCTGCCGTTGGGCAATCAATTCTGCAAACGCATTGAGGTAGGTGTACTCCTGGAGCAGATGGATAGGAGTTGCTCGAGGCAGTCCAGTAACGACTCACATGGCTTAGAGGTTGAGTGCCTCAAGTATGCACCATTGTCGTTCTGTTAGTTTTTGAAACTGTGCCTAGTATAGGAGCCAAAGTTGAAAGAGAGCACAAACAAGTCGGTGAGTGGTATATAACGGGTACCGCCAAAACAATTTGCTATTCTTTGAATGAGTCTAAGTGTGTTCACAGCATTCTTGCGCACATCCGACACCCAAACTATGCCTTTTCCTGAAGATTGAACGTGCAAGCCCAAAACTTTTGGTATGTTCCACTTCAGGGAGTGGTTACCCACATGGACATAGCAGGTTTAGTAGAGGTTGATGGATAGGCCAGTGTTATTAAGGAATTTTTGAAGCAGATTGATGGCATTTTGCAGGGAGTCTTGATCAACTTAGTAATATCATCTGCATATGCAAACACTTAAACAATTGGAAGTGAAGAAAGGCTTTGTATGAGAGGAATGAATGTAATATTAAACAAAGCTGGGGCTAAACCTGAGCTCAGCAGTACTCCGCGATTAAAAATAAAATGTCCTCTTGGTTTGCCATTAACACAGATAGCAAACGTTCGGTGGGAGAGGAAAGCATGGATTGCTCGACAAAGCTGCAAGGGCATTACCAAGTGATGAAACACTTTTGAGGATCGATGTGTGGGGACTGTTGTAGTAGGCCTTCACGATATCTGTTGCTATGACTGTGAATGAGACGGCTGTGAGATGAACAATGTATTACGTCATTGGCAAAAAGGTGAAGACCATCTTCAGATCCGTACCCAGTTCGGAAGCCAATTCGAAAGCCACCTGGAGAGTTGAGTAGCAAGTAGCTTTTCATACAGCTTACAGATAGTTGGAGTGGGGGAAATCGGGCATAGAGCCCCAGGAATTGAGTGAATTGCCAAGCTTTGGTATGGGTACTACTACAGAATGTTTCCAATCTGGTGGCATTTCACTGGATATCCCGATTTCATTCGTACACCATCATGGTCAGGTGCAGTGTTGGGGCAGATGTCTTCAATGACGGCTATCAGCTCAGCCATGGTGAAAGGGCACGTGATTTTACCTTCTGAGTGAAACTGGTGCAGGTTGGCAGTCATCACCTGGGAAGAACTGGAGGGCTGCTTGCTTCTTCTGAGTGAAACTGGTGCAGGTTGGCAGTCATCACCTGGGAAGAACTGGAGGGCTGCTTGCTTAGCAAATACATCTGGTGAAAGACGTAGGGCAATTCCAATGCTGTTGGCGTAGTCTTTAATAGTAGCACAGAAATGGGGGCAGTTGCAATGCAATGAGGTGGGCGATGGACAGTTGGGTGGCTAGTTCCGATGCTGCTGCGTTGCTGATGGGTTTTGAGTGCATGCTAGTAGATCTCGTTCCTGCCATGCTGGCTGGTTCTTCATGGGCTGGAGTGTCAACATGCTCGCGTGAAGTGCCGCCCATCTTGTTTATGAAAATGCGTTGCGATGGGGGTGGCTTGTTGCGAATGGGAAGTAGTGGGTAGTTGTCTTGGTAGCGTGTGCTGCGACTGGTGACAGGCATGTATGGGATTGAGAGCACCCTTTTATTGATTAGGCTAGCTGGAGTTATTGCGCCTCTCAAGTAATTCTTGTTTGGATGGCTCTTGGATCGTTTTATTCTCATAATCTCTCATCTAAAGTCTCTGGAAGTATGCTTTCTTCATCTCCCATGGGTCCTTATGTTTTTGACAGGGCCAAGAAAAAGAGGCCAGGATGACGCAGCTACGACCGACTGAGTCGCAAACAATCGTCATCAGATCGCAGAATGACTTCGACCTCTATAAGCTCAAGCTCCATCAAATCTCCGTCACCATCAGCCAAGAAGCCCACCTAGCGTCCCACGGGATTTAAGGACTGTCCGTCTATATCAGGGCATGCAATAACAATTGAAGACCCCGCATCCTTCAACAGCGCGAAAGTTGCTACTATGACCCACCTTCCCCTCGGAAGTTTAGGCACAAGATTACAGCATATGTCACTGCACCTGCAAATTCCTGCAAAGGAGTTATTCATGAACTCGATGCAGGAACCCCTCTAGACAGACCAATGAGCAGGTTGGAGGCCTTTGGCCCAACCATCCTAGCAGCACACATATGATGGGGTGCTCAGAAACATCCATCATCACATTCGAAGGGAACATAGTCCTGAAGACAGTATACTCTACTCCAAGGCAATGTTCCAATGCTGCCTCCACCACCCAAAGGCACAGTTTTGCTTACTATGCCTTTGGTATGGTCACCGGGCCGATAACTGCCCCCACAGAAACCACGATCTTTCGATGCCAGAATTGTACGAAACAATTAACTGTAGAAACCCGAGGAACACCAGTGCTCTTTGCCTCCCTTCACTGCGGTGGAAAACTGAAAACGAATGACCCTGCACAGGATCCAGTTCCCATGTTCGTGTTCTGAAGATGCTACACGTTTTTCCATATTTTGAGGTCGCCTTGCTTTTTCTCACGGTAGAGATGCCGTGGTGTGTGCGATTCCGCTGTTGTCCATGGCCAGCGTTCGCAGCAGACGAGTCGGCAGCAGGCTCATCGGATGGGCCGTTGGTCGGCGGCAGCGGCTGCTACCGATGCTTCGGGAGGCAGTTTGAGGGCGGAGGGTCGAAGTACGCGTCCTCAGAGTCGTCTGATGCACGTCTGTCTCGAGTGCGAGCTCGGTAGGTCCTCACCCCACACCGCAGTGCTTCAGTATAATGTGGTTAGCTACTATTACCGGCCTGAGGAAGCAACTGCAGCAGACAAAACGTGCACCTCCCAGCCCACAAGATGCGGTGGCTGTGCCGCTCCGTGCGCATAGCGCGTGTCCTCATAAAGATCGCTGATCGCTAGGCAAAGCGCGCGTGAGCATGTAGGAGTGCCCTTCACAACCGCGCAGACCGCCGCACTAAGCTAACTGCCTGAAATGCAGCGCAGTTTGGACAACGGTACATATGACCTGTAGCCGTGGCGCCTTGGCCGGCGCAGCGGGCGCAGGACCGAAATTGAATATACATGTGGTACATACATGCGAATGGAATCGGTACTTACATCTACATGCACAGACGCTTGCGGACGCGTCAACGACGGGCAGTAACGGCGCAACGGGGTAACGGCCCATGCAACCCATATGACTCGCACGGCCCAATTGACTGTAGCACACCAAGCGGTCGGCAGTCAAGCTTAGAACAATTTCTGGTTTTGGTTTTAGGCGCGAGCAGTTTGAATGCTAGCATGCGTAGCGCCCTGCCGCGCCCTGTTAATAATAATAATAATAATAATAATAATAATAATAATAATAATAATAATAATAATAATAATAATAATAATAATAATAATAATAATAATAATAATAATTGGTTCACAGGAAGGGAAAAGCGCAGTATCTGTCACACTTGTTCCTGTGGGCACCTGACCCGCGCCGTAAAGGGGAAGGCGCGGTAACTGTCACACTTGTTTTCTGTGGCCACCTCAACCGCGCCGTAAGGGAAGGGAGGGCGGTGGGAGTGAAAGTGGAAATAGAGAAAAAGGAGCCGTAGTGGAGGGCTACGGAGTAATTTCGACCACCTGGGGATCTTTAACGTTACCTGCTCTCCCATGATGAGGCTGGTACAGGTGGGTCACCGCCGCTTGCGGCAGGGGGCTAGCCTGGCACCAAATTTTTATCTGTTGTAGGCCGTCATTGCACACGCCACCGCTGGTGGTAAATGACGGCTGTTTTTGCGTCGCGTGTCTTTCTTTCCCTCTTCCTTTTCTTTCTTCTCTAGATTCTCTTCTATCTGCACGAGGCAGCAGAGGTGGCTCAGCTACAGAGCCAGTAGCAAGCCCGTGCATTTTCTTTTCCTTCTTCCTACAGCCACAACAACAACGCTAACATCGCACAGCACACGGACGCCTCTTCATTTCGCCTACATCGAAACGCAGCCGCCGAGGTTGAATTTGAACCCGGGTACACCGGCACAGTAGTCGGGCGTCTTACCACTGCACCACCCCGGCAGGGCTGACCACCGTACCTTAACTCGATCCCACCTTCCTTCCCTTTGAAGCTTCCCGTAAGGGAAGCTTCAAAGAGAGAAAGACGAGCCATAGTGGAGGGCTACGGAGTAATTTCGACCACCTGGGGATCATTAAGCGCTCACATCGCACAGCACACGGACGCCTCTTCCTTTCGCCTTCATCGACCATATTAGTTTTCGGTACAGTCTGCTATTAGCGCAAAAAGACCATACCAGAGGTTCAGGTCCCCTAGGAAGATCGTCTAACGTTTGCGTGTGAGAGTCATGGCCAGAATAGAACAATATAAACATAAAACAAAGAAACAAATTTCATGAAACAAAAGAAAGGCAAAAAAAAACAAAATCAATGGTTTTATGAAAATGTTGAGATGAGTGTCATATATATATGTGACCAAAACCATGTCAAAACTAGAAATCGATGATGGGTTAAGTCATATATGACCAAGCATGACTTGCAAAGTGGTGCGTCAACCAAAAATTGATATGTCATCGAGCAACAATCATCAACTGCTCATAGAGGGAAAAAGCTGGTAAAGAGCAGACACTCGACAAAATCTAGCCCCAGGAAATGATGTGCGGCTGAGCTTGACTGCCAGCTGTTTGTATGCCACCAGTGCACCACAGAGCAATTGGCAAAAAGCAAACACTTGGCATCACACAAGACTGATGTCATACACAGACAGCACGCCTGTTCGCACTGGAGACACCGGTGCCTATAAGATAATTTCATGCATCTAAAGTAGAAACAAATATCTTTCGTTGTGACAAAGCAGTGCCATGAATGGCAACATCCTGTATTTTGTTTCACCTGTTCATTGCTCTCCATCAGGCAATAGCAGTTTTACTATTTCCTCCAGCTACAGCAGCAATATAAAAGTGGTGTGTATGTGACAAAGTGATAAGCAGCTGCACATTTGCCCCATAAATGTTTTCATCAGTGAAAATTACAATAAAAAAGTTCACTAACTGGCATGGCCGCAATTTCTATTGCCTGGCATCTCATTTTATACCACTCCACGTTTTCATCCAGACCCTTGCCGAGGCTTCGAAGGCGTTGGCGAAATTTGATACGCTTGGCGGACTGACATGTTTTTCCAGGCACACTACCTGTGCAGCTTCCACAATGTGGTGGTCGTGTGCTTACATGCGGATATGAATCCATGACCTACAACTGGATTTTAATGACATGTTGAATTTGCCAAGGAGGGTCTGTATAACAACTCTCACTGTAAAATGTGCCCATTCATAAAATATATGCGATTATTAGCTCGAACACAACCTATCACAGCCACAACTTGAAAACACCACAGCATATTATATAAAAGCAACTGGCAAAACTGAAAGCAAAAAGAGAATTCACCAGCTCTTCATTGCATCAGTGAGAAAAAATTCGAATTTATTCGACTTTCTGCTGAACGATTTACACACACAGCTTGGTGGCCCTCATTATGGTGACCATTTATTGTAAAACAGGAGTAACAAATGATTTGAGATCAGTGTGCAAGTGGCTACTTCTTTCCCTCAACCATGATGATGTGGTAGCCAAACTTGGTCTTGACGGGTGGGTCTGTGTAGACAGGGTTGGCTAGATTGCTGATGGGCAGTGCGAAGGCCGCATCCTGGAACGGCCCCACCATAGAGCCTCTGGTCATCCAGCCCAGGTCACCCTGTGGGTATTACACAAGAGGAGAGGAGACAGGGTTGTGACACTTCACCTCTCAAAGCCATATTCTGTGCTCAATTTATGTGTGATGAGGAGGTTGTGAAGATCCTAGTGGTTCTCTTTACCCATTAGAATGATATGTCAACCAGTGCCTCCCCGAGATCAGAGCCAATAGGCTCAACTCAAGACCTATGAAAACTCCATAGGCATATTAGGCAGCGTGTAGTGCTTTTTCTAGTGCGGATTTCTGTGTTAGCACTGCAACCATTATACAAGAGGGTAGAACAATGTGCACATACTGTGTGTGCGTTGCCAACCAAATTCTGTGAAAGGACAATGGAGATTTTGATCATGCTGAGGTAAGTACATGCAGGCTATGCTTAGATGACAAGTTTGGTGAGGCGTCATTTTAAACACTCGCATGAATAAATGCATTTCAGTAAAAACCATTCAAGCAACAAAGATCAAACTGTATTTTTGTAGACTTCATTATGGGCATCAGGTTACCATAAGGTGTTATGATCATGTCAATAATAGTCTCTGGCAGGTTGACGCTGGGTAAGTATGTGGTGCCATATATTTTTACCAGTGTGCGTTACTGCTCCCTAAAGGTACCCAACATAACAAAAAAGGCAGCCATCTTTATTTCAAGGAAGGCAAGACAAGACACCTTCTTAGAAAGTGGCACAATGGCTAATGGCTTAATTATGCTTTCGTTTTCGTGTCTCCATAAGTGACAGGTACGAAGGAGACAAGTATGTAATTTTTTACGCAAGATGCTAAACATGCCCAGCTCACCACTCATGGACATTTGCAGAAGATGTATCATGTCTCTGAGAGCTTCACCAATTGTGTTATTATGACACAAATGCAATTTTTCTGAGCCATTTTGCACTGCAAGAACTAAACTGCTCCTACAAAGAGGACCACGTAAGCATGACTCAATCTCTATTTATGCCAGCATGCACTGCTCTCCAGCTTACTACTTTCAGGAGCATCCAAACATTAGAAATATTTTGTGAAAAGCACTTGCTATTTGATCCGTGCCACAGCTTAGTTATCTAAGTATTACATCTTTCAAAATATTAAGAAGTTCTGGAATTTTTTGCTTGTCTGAACTCGTGACCAGCCATTGCTTATTCCAAGTATTGTTCACTAGTCACAACCTTTTGCACTTGTCACATCAGTTAAACCGCTCTTTCCTTATGGAATCGACAGTCAGCGTGTGCGGTAATGCTAGGTCTTGCATAAATGCCCTGACAGCTGTCGAGAGCCGATGCTGGCTACAATGACCGCTGGACACCAGCGGATCTGAAAACGAGGCGCAGCACCATGTAGAATGTCATAGTGTCGAACAATGACACAGGACCGTGCCAACTGCTGGCTGATGGCATCAGCTTCGAATTTTCACATGCCAGATTTTCATGTATTTGAAGTCAAGTGGTGATAAACATCGAGCTCAGTAGAGTGCGTCTGGCATGAAAACTTTCAATAACATCAGCAGTAGTTAGATTTGGATCTTCTTTTCATGAAAGTTGACCGTGTTTGTGCTCTTGCTCCAATGTGCTGATATAGCTACTACAAAAATTATTATACACACTGGTTCTCCATACCTGCTTCAGAATATTCATGTTCTGCTCCACAGCTGCTCAAAAAGTTTGCATATCGCAGGTAGTGTATTGAGCTCATTCGGATGAAAAGTCATTGCTGTACCCCAGAACTGATATATCGTAGGAAGGTGTAGGACGATATGGAAAAGGACCGAAGGCATGAAAGAGCAGGAAAGTAAAAGTTGTCGTCATGGAAGACGTGTATTGGTGTTGTGTTACTGAAAAAGAGAGACAGGCCTGTCCATCACCACAAGGTCAACAAGCTAAGCATGTTAATGTGGTTGAACAAGGCCAATTTGTTCATGCTGACATTAGGTGCAAGGCAGCACCAAAGGAAACAGAAGCACATGCAGTGCTCAAATGGAAGCAGCAATGGAGTTCTATGCATATAAATCCTGCGCATTAATTCTGATGCGTCGACGAGTGCAATAAAGCTGTCTTTTTTTTTCACGCACGTATGAATAGGTTTCTAAAGTTACCTTTGTAAGGTATGCTTTCACGAAAATAAGCACGATGGAGTTTACTATCAGTTTTCATGAGGCCTGGGCATTTAAAAAAACAACTAATAATGTTATTGTGCAGAACAAGGCTTTAAACATGTTGAAATGAGAAAATGGTATACTCTCTCTGTAATCATTTAAAACATTAGTCTTCATTGACAAAGCAGGCGGCACCACTGACACCATACGCACTGACAGAACTAGAACTATGCATTGTCACAGAAGCCAGTAGAGCCAAGTAAGTCGGTTTACTGGGCACTAACACACATACACTGGCGAATGAAGGCACGGCTGGTGAACCGACCCATGAGAAAGCTCCCCGAGCAAAGAAGACGAGCGCGTGCCAGTCTCCCGAGCTTAACCACAAGGCAACACAAGTAAGTAGTTAATAATGCGGCACTCTTATTATTTCGTCGAACCAATGCAATGTGATATGTGACCATCAGTGCATTTCATAATGCCTTACTAATTGAATTCCGCTGCCTTTTCTTTTTCTTTATTTGACCTACTTCTGTCAGCGTGTGGTTGGATGCAGGCTAGTAGACGTGCCGCTTAAGGTTTGAAAACTATGCATCCTGGTGCCCTCAAAGAGGACAACTGAATGTACACACAAGAGCAAGCACAGGTCTACAATGCTCGAGTGCAGGCTGAGGCTCAAAAGTACACGGGTGGACATGCTATCCGTTCAAAACACAAACAAGGAAGTTAACTGTCTGAAAAGTCTATGCGGCTTCAGCTGAAGAGAGACGATGAAAGAACAATAACAAACGAACCCATGTATTTCAATTACACACTGTTTAGTGATTAGAGCTGCTAGCTCCAATAATGTGCCTCTGCCTGATAAGTGTCCCAGAGTGTACATCTTCTGTCCTCAGTGTTAAGCGTTGTGCAAGGCCTGTTTGCAAGGGCTTCTTCTGAAACCCACAACTTCTGTTAGACTGTGTGTCCACCATGTGTCAGGCTCCTCAAAACAGCCTCCAGGGATCGCTCCATTCTCAACAGACAGCCACTGCCTACCCCAGTGCATGATGTGATGGGAGAGCAATGCACTCACCCCTTGGCGTGCCTTGTCCTCACTGTAAGTGGCAGCCACCTCATTGAACTTCATGCCCCCCTTGAGCTTCTCCAGAGCCTCCAGGGCTTTGGACTGCTTTTCACACAAGATGTGACGCACCTGCATTGAGCAAACAGGACACACACACATACTGGCTACATAGGATGGCCTTCTTTTTCACTGCAAACGAATTGTGCAGTGTTCTCAGAACACTGATGGCCATCAAGCCCCACTCTATCATAATGCCACCAAACTGCAAAGCATGCAACTCACTCTCCAGAGTTCAATTACTGTTCAATAATGCAGAGGAAGTGAAAATTCAAGAAGCACACGCGTGCATGGGTGTGTGTTGTTTATAGGGTTTAGCGTCCCGCATCCCAAAGTGACTCAGGCTACGAGAGAGGCCGTAGTGGAGGGCTCCAGAAATTGCGACCACCTGGGGTTTTTTAACGTGCACTGACATCACACAGCACATGGGAGCCTTGTTTTTTGCCTCTATTGAAAAGTGGCCGCTGCAGCCGGGATTCGATCCCACATCCTTGGGCACAGCAGTCAAGCATCCTAACCACTGTACCACCACGGCAGGGCATGCGTGTGAATGCGTATGTATACAGAATATGAGTGATCGTTATGAGATATATACAGAGGGAGCCAACAACCACTCACATCTTGGAAAACATACGAGATTATTTTTTCCTGTTGGTCAATGAGGAAAAATAATGTAATCATTGAGGTAGTCAATTTCACTTAAAAATTAGGATAAAACAACTATATGCAGGCAGTAAGATCCGAAACCAAAAACTGCAAATTTCATGTCTGGTGCTGTATGTATGCACGCATCTGGATTTAAGGTAGACTGTATAGGTATGGGGAAGAACTGAAGAAGGAAAGTTCTTCTCAGTGAGAGACTTATTTAATACGTATTTGCTGGCTTGTTGGTCCATAAATGTAGGTTGAGATGATCTTTCTTGTCAGCATTGCTAGTGCATTATACTCCTCTGTATCCTTAGAGACTTATTGCCAACATTACAGCTGCAGAAACTCTTCTTTAAGGCTTGAGAAAGTCTGAAAGAAGGCCAGGCTTTCGATAAAATATCTATAAAAGCAGTACTTTTGTTCAGCTGCACGTGCCACGGAAAAAGAAAACTTTTTGGCGCAGTAAAATATGGAGGAAAAAAAACAACCATGAATGAAAATAATTTATTTCATGTTTTGGCTATGGCACTGCTTTCTGTTGGTCCCATGACCAAAACGTAAAGCAGTTTCCGTGCTGATCTTCATTCTCTCTTATATATATAGACAGAAATGAATCTTTCAGGCTCTACTATGTGCCACATAACTAGGAGGCTTGGTCTGCTCAAATAGCAAATTGTTATTTTGGCCTAAGTTTGGTGTGATTTTCATGATAAAAAAAATAAAGAAATCAAGGGGACCTCAGTTTTGAAGGTTTTGTTTAGTTTGTAGGCTTTAACGTCCCAAAGCAGCTCAGGTTATGAGAGACACCATAGTGGAGGACTTCGGAAATTTAGGCCACCTGGGGTTCTGTAACGTGCACCGACATCGTACAGTACACGGACGCCAATCTGTTTTGCCTCCATCAAAATGCAGCTGCCAGTGGTTGGGTTCAAACCTGGGTGCTCCAGCACAGTAGTTGGGCACCACACCACCATGGCGAAGGAGCGCTCGCATGTGAAGTGGCAGCCCTTCGCAGCCACATATTGTACTTGGTCAGCAGCACTGCCATTCTCACTGCTGATTCCTGCTAGTGAACCCACCAGATGGCATCAGCATTCTGAGTCTAGCCTTTACGTTGACAATTTGTATGATCTTTTTTTTTTTTTTTTTTTTTTTTTGACAGAGCCCTTTTGCAATGCCATGAACGATGTGGTAATTAAATATAATCTATAATCGATCCACCTCAGCCTTCATCTTCTTCATCACCATCAGCCCAACTGTACCCACTGCAGGGCAGAGGGCTTTTCCAAATTCCACATTCCTCCAATTAACCCGGTCCTAGCTGTGTCCACTTGACCCCTACAAACTTCTTAACCGCATCCACTCACCTAACTTTCGGCCGCCCCCTGCAACACTTTCCTTCTCTTGGAATTCAACTAGTTACCCTTCACACTACATTCCAAGAAACAGCACGACAATACAGATACACATGCAGAACGGCAGTACGTTGCACCTTGACGGCAGTTCCGCCTTTGCTCTGCTTGCCGCCCTTGGAGTCGGAGGCTTCTTCGCCGGCGCCTTTTGACGCTGCTTTGCCGCTCTTTGACCCCTTGGCGTCGCCGCCTTTGCCTTTTGGTGGCATCCTGGCTTCAGCGTTCACAGGCGACCTACCACGCACACGTGGAAATGCGCATTCAGGCACTATTAAACAAGAAACGTAAGGAGCAAACTTAAAAACGTTATTTTAAAAACAGGGCTGTATGCGGCAGTTTCAGTTATGGTGCACTAGTATACTTTCTGTGGGGTAAAGTGTTACAAACACCATTTCTTCGCGAAAATACACGGTCTGGATCCCGAACAGCTTCTAGCCGGCACTAACTGCCCAGCTCGAACGTCACTGTCAGCTGTTTCATGACAAATGTGACAAATGCCGTACGTACGTGTAAATTAACGTTAATTGCTTGCATCAAATCAGCAAAATAGACTTTTTACAAAGCTATCATTAGCTCCGTGAGATACCTAACATATTTTGCGCAAGCAACACAAGTATTGCTAACTGCTCCTTTATTACACAAAGTTTATTCACTTACAACAGGGCACTGGACCGAACGCCGGCTGGAGCAGCACGTGCTACCACAAACGTAAACAAACAATAAATATATATGAGAATAACAGGTGCAGTAGAACAAAACTTTAATATATAGCAATGTACCACAATCATGCTTAATTTTTATGTAAATATATATTTTTATAAACAAAAATGCCAACATTTGTGATAATGATGATGATGATAATGTTGAAGAACGGAGTCCTTTTTCTATCCTAGTCGTATTAATCCAATCCAGTATCGGCTCGTCAGCGGTGTGAGATGGCCGATAATTCCAAGCTGTTCTACGGTGGCGTGTTTTTACTGTTTCTCGCGTATAGCCTGCAAGATTTTTTTTTCAGTGGTGAAGAGAGTACGACGCAAATGAAGGAGATTCCAAAGACAAGTTTCAAGACAGACTTTGCGAACCCCAAATTAAAGTTCCTCTACTGGTGAGTACACGGTTCCGTCGGATGCGGCGGCAATCGCCGGCCTACACGGAAAAAAACTACGCACTACATGCGATCTTGCGGGCGCATTTGGCCCTGAACGGCCTTCGACCTTATTTCTTTCTTCTTAGTACTTATCCCAATTTATCTCGCGTTATCCGCTCATCGCCTGTGCTGCGTCCGGGCCTCTTGTGGTGTTCGACGCCGGCGCGACAAGGATATCGCGCACTGTGGTTTCAAGTGAAGCGTTGACCTCAAAATTCCACGATGGGAGTTATTAAAACGGCAGGTGGTTGAAAACTTTCCTTCGTAGTTCATTGAAACTAGCGGGTCTTCCTTTTCCTTTTTCGTCGCAAGTTGAAGCTATGGAGCTGCTCATTTTGTTACATTTGCGATGCGAGTGAACTTAAGAGCATCGACCGCGGTTGTCTAATGTGTCGCGTTAATTTGTACGCGAAGTCACTGTATGGGCTGTCTTGGCAGTTGGAAGTCATCGCAGCCGTGCGTTATTTTTTTTTTTTTTCGCTTTTGGTACAGATGTGGTTTCTGGGGAGAGAGGGGGAAAAAAAGATGAGCCTGATTCGACGACTCCGTGAATTTCGTCACTGCCTCAGTCGAGTGGTGTGACGTCAAAAAAGAGAAAGTATTTCATAAGAGTCGTTTATACAGCTACGCATTTCTTGTTGGGCCAAGTCGCGCTTACGTACATACAATGCACTGACCACGGGGAATGACACGATCCCTCATTAACATGCCCGCCCTGCACGATTTTTCTGTGCTGCATTTAGCTTCTTTTTGTCTTAAGACGCACTTCAGACTTTTTGCCGTTATGAGCCCAAGTAGTTTCTGCCCCGTGAACGCCGCCAGTGGTCCGCATGAAGGGTCAGCGAGTTGCAAATTGCAGTTTCGATTGTGCCGGATGGGCGAGCAGGCACGTGACCATTCTAGAACTCTCATCTCACTTTGGCAGCAAGATATCACTGTCGAGTTAGGTACCAATGCTAACAAGCCTAGGTATGGTAAAATAGTAATACCCAGCAAACGTCAGACTTCTTCTTGTAGGAAAAGCACAGGCTGTATCTGCTCAAGTTGACTTGAGTAGGAAAGTTGTAGTAAAAGCACAGACATCTCTTGTTTGAAGAGAGTTTCATATCTCTTGTTTGAAGAGAGTTTCATATGCAAGCTTGTGAAAGAAGTTCTCAGCCCTTTGACTCTTTAGTGGTGGTTTTCAGCCACACCCACCCTACGTGCAAGAATTTACTGGTCTTTGTTCGGGTCGTGGTAAGCTTGTAATATATTTATCCAGTTGCAGTTGTGAAAAGGCCTCTTTTGTAATGCCTTCATTCTAGTGTGTGCTTGTTCATACATTGAAATCTAGTCCGACAATGTGCCCTACTAGAGGAGAAGGTTCACAGCTGCTTAAAGAGACCCTGACCCAATTACGTATTTCGGTATGTAAAATAAGTGCATAACAGTATGGGTGGGTGTATATGTCCATACTATCCCTCCGATCCCCAATTGAGTGGGCAAACCACTGCTCCACGCCTGGAAAGAGCAAGTAATCAAAACGTTGCATTCTGTAAAGCCTTTTTTAAGAGAATGGAAGTCATCAGGTATCAGGAACGTTTTAATGAAGTAATTTTATGTCGCTTATCCATCGGACACACTTACCTCACTCGCAGTTTCTAACAATTGACAAACCGCTCTGCGAAATGTGTGGTGGTGAACTGACTATAAACCAAACCTGTAAACTGTACAGAACTTGAACAACTAAGAAAAAAAATTTATTCGACCTTAATTTACAAAGAACACATTCCATTACACCCCACGCTGTTTTTAGGTGGGTGAGCACTTGTTGATTCTTCACAAATTGTTAAGTTTCTCAAAGAAGCCAGCATCTGAAAAAATGCAAGTATCAAACTATTTTACCCATACTACCCATACCATCAAATTTTAATCTTGTGTTTGGCACTTCATAGCCTTAGTTACATTTGCATCATAAAACTCAATATAACTAATTAGGTGTATGTCTGTACATTCAGGAATGCCCTTGTAAAAAACACTGCATGTTTTCAGCCATTCCCTTTCTTTGAGAGTAGTGGCAAGAGGAGGCTTGTTGTGAAGTGATTGACACTCGTCCACACTTGGAGGTTTACCACAGGCATTTTCTTTGCATTTGAATTGCCTTGCCTTCGTTTTCATTGAAATGTGGCTCTGCCATGATGGCCACTTTTGGATAGAGGTAAAGAACAAGTGCCCATGTACTGTTTAAGGAACTGCAAGTTATCAACATTATTGTGAGACCTTATAGAGTGTCCATCATAGCCTGAGGATCCAGGCAGAACGAGAGGAAGATGGCTACATGGTATGAAAGGGCACTGAACAGGGATAGAGGAGAGACAAAGACAAGTCCACTTGTCAACATGTTGGCTCGACCTGCGAACTGAGCCTTCCCCTCCTCTACCCTTGTTCAGTGCTCGTTCACATCATTGCCTGAGTAACACTTTGGGATGTTAAGTCCAATAACCCGAACCATTTGCTTGTACACATTTGAAGGCACCCTTAGCTCACACTTGAGCTTGCTGGTGTTGCTTTCTTTCTTTCTTTCGTTTCTTTTTTTTTTTTTTTTTCTTTTTTTTTTTTTTTAGTGTGAAGGCACAGATTGCATGCCACTGAGTTTTTAGTTGGCTTTATCCCAAGAGACGCAAGAAGAATAAAGTGCAGCATGTGTTACTGTGCCCTGGATTTCCTGCCAGCTGTCTGAATGTTTTGCGCCGAATATGTGGCAGACTGCAGCTTTCACATCTGGATGCTATCTGCAAAATTTAAAAAAGTCTGTGTGTGTGTGCATTAACAAAATATATGAACAGTTGTCTGTACTCATTGCTGTTTATTTTTGTGAGCTAAAAGAAATGTGGAACTCTGTCATTCCACTCTTGCTGCACTCATGGATTGCTCAGTGCAGTATAGCCTCATTAAGATCACTGGTGTTAGAATTGTGGAAATCTGTGATGGAGTTGTGTGCAATTAGTGGCAGTTAGTTCGATAGTGGTGGGGCAAATTCAAAAGCATTCTTTTTGGTAAATCTGCACTAACAGAGTCAAAAATTAGCATTGATGAAACAGAGAAGCACATTTAGAGTTTGCCAAGTCTAATGTTTTGCACCTTGTGGCCAGGCACTAGTTATGCATGTCCTTGTGGTATGTTTATAACCCCACCTGATGGTTACCATGACTATCAGTGAAGCACTGGCCTACATAGTGGTGTACGCTCAATCGATATTGCATGTGCTTCTTGTACTGAAACAGAAACACTCACGTGGATCTGTAGGCTGTACGTGGGTGTGGAAAGCATCAGTTGCTCTGTGTACTGTGAGGAAAAGTTGGGTTATTATTCAGCAGAGCATTGTTTTGAGTGAAGCAATTTTTTGTTTTAGTGAGTGCTTTGCTGCCCAAAGGATGAGCCCAGTTTGTACTTGCGTCACCTACCCCAGGAACTTTCTTTAGAGGCAGCGTGGGGGTGCACTGCTTTCTCAACACAGACTTAATTGAATTGTGGTCAATTATAATAGAGATCTCTACTGCCATGTATGAACGCATTTTTTTTTTTCTCTACCAAAGCGTCGCCATAAGTTGAACTGGTAGACTACAGATGCCGATGAACTAAGCATCCACGTCTGCATGAAAATTTTTTGCCTTATCCCAGTTTATTGTGGCCTATAATAGAAAAAAAATGCACTGCAATATAGTTTTCTTGTTTCTGTTTCCAGTGCCTGTTTGTTTTCATTGACTGGAAAACATCTCTGTTTTCATCAACTAGTGCTTCCATTTTTGAGCTTGCAGAAGTGTTCGAGGGGGGGGGGGGGGGGGCTATGTAGCATAATGTGCGATTACAGTGTACATTAAAGAATCCCAGGGGGTTGAAAGGCTTTCTAAAAAAGGTTGCATGAGCACTTTTTATTAAAAAAAAACATGCTGCTAATAGGCAGGAATGCTTATTGGTGGCTGACAAAGTGTGGAATTTTTCCACGAGGGTCTGGAATAATGTAGTCGCTTGAAACTCAAAGGGTAGGGGGAGGAAGGCAGTTTCACTGCAATTATAGAAGACTTACTTTGAGATCGGCTTCCATATGTCTCATCTGCGCAGCTACTCGTGAGGCTACCGGAGGGCCTTTGAGCAGTATGCGGGGCTGCTGATGGAGAAGTACCCATCACTACTCGTGGAGGGCGACGCGTTCCCTCCGCCGCCTCCGCGCATGCAGCTGGCTCATGCCCTGTCGCTGCTCAAGCTGGCCCTCATTGCCCTCGTGCTGCTCGGCCTGGACCCCTTCGCCCGGTTTGGGTGGGGCCCTACGCCCGCATTCTTCACCTGGATGCTCACCAACAAGGTAATCCTATGGTCCCTGCATTGTAGCTGTCATTTGTCTGCTGACTTTCTTTTTTTTTGAGCCCCATTATTGCAGCGGCTCTTTCTGGGGCTTGTTTCGTGTTAACGTAGGGTTACTGACTGCAGTCGTGCATCCTGAATTCTTAGCGTCTCTAACTGCTCACAAGAGTGCTTTGAACGCATGGTATTTCACACACTTTGCAATGCAGCAAGGATTTTGTGAATTCATGACAACCAGGTCTCATCAGTGATGTTCAGTCATGTCATTAAAGCACATGAAAGTTTCTGTATTCTTGTTCTACAGTGATTGAAACTTGCACAATATTCAAATTTTTGAGTCACATTTGCAATCACAGCTTGTCCAGGGTATGTCTTTTCCTCCTATTTTCACAGTGAACTGTACTCTCTAAACTGCATTTTCTCTGAGTTGCTTTGCCGTAAATTAACTATGGGGGAGGAAAGCCATTCTCTGAGTTGCTTTGCCGTAAATTAACTATGGGGGAGGAAAGCCATGCATTGTAGCTTACATGCACAGGAACTGTATGTGGACAGCACTTCAACTGTCCTGAGAGTGTGACTTGAATGATTTTGCGAAAATGTTTTAATCTTTAAGTAATCATGTGCTAGATTTTTCCTTCCCATTTGACAACACGTCAGTGAGGCCACAAGGGGCCCTGAAGCTCTTCCAAAACTTGTTTAGAAAACATTCACAGTTATTCTGCATTCTGGGGGACATCCTAGCCTGATGTACCTGCTCTGAGTGCAGTGAAAAACCTACAATTTTGCCTGTGCCTTTGGATATCTACGCCTTTTTATCTATCCTCTTTTGATGCTTATTTTGCTTATGAATTGCAGGCTCACATGCCAGAGTATGCAGCAGTTCCACTGTGCGCAGGAAAAAAAGCATTTATAAGTGCATCCTTGTCATTTGTTCCGAATTTTCATAAAACATACAAATTTTCACCCATCTTACGATTTCATGAAACCTGCCTGCAGTTTTACGAAAAATAATTTCATCGTGAAAAAAAAAAGGATTGAAATTCCTTCAAAGCTTTTTATATTTATTTACAATGCCCTTAAACACCAACAAAGAGGTATTACGTAAGAGGGGGACATTGTTGTACACTCGCAGAGAACACGGGATGCAAAACAGCAAGCCTATACAGGAGAGATAGCAGCAAAAAAATGTATCGTAATTGTTAGTACATGCGCCATACTCTGCAAGTTGTTTCAAAGTTTAATAGCTAAAAGCAAGGGTGAGAATTTGAACAAGTTACTCCTGCAATGCAGTAGGTATACATTGAATGGAGTGTCAGTGCGATAAGAAATGTATGATTCAGGGCGAATATGTTGAAGTTGAAAAGTGCTAGTGCTGTAGTAGAGTTCGAAGAAATAGAGAAATAAAGATGTGTGTCTGCACGGCTGAAGCGTTTGTATATGCAGGAAGGCTCGGAGCTGTATAATACCATTGTGTGTGTGTAGTTGCTTATAATAAAATGAATTGCACAATTCTGCAATGACTCCAGGGACTGCTTTAAGTAAACTTGATGCAGATTCCAAATAGTATAGGCAGACTCGAGTTGAGGTTTGGCTGAAGTGTTGTATACCCGAGGCTTTGTTTTAGTTGTAGCTATGTAAAGGGTTTTTCGATTCTTAAAAGGGCTCCAGAGTAGAAATTTGTTCGAGCAGATTTAAATCAGGCTTCTGAAGAAGGCAAAGTTGTAAACAGCAAATTCGCTTCAAAATTACATTGCGGTGAAACTGTGTTTCGCTGCTGAGTCTCTGACAAGACTGTGGAATGTCACTCGCAGTTGCGAAATTTTCAGCAAGGCTGTCTAAAAAATTAAAACTTCGTAGCCCTTCACGTTTACATGCAAGGCTGCCTCTTGAGCTGAGAACACATCACGTCCCTTAGGTGTTTGCGGGGTTTTGCGAGCACAGCTGGTAAGCTTGACTGTGCTGCTTTTGTGCTCGACGGGTTTTGTTTCGCTTCACGACATGACGCACATCCTGCTTTCTGCTAGCAGAGAGCTGTGCTAGGCCACTTACCCCCGTCAGGTGTTCTGTTGGGCAGCTGTCGTGGCAATAAAAGTCTTTCCTGTGCACATTGTGCTGTATGTCAGGCACTCATGGTGCTTTCAGTGTTCTCTGTATTATGCATTATAGTCTTAGTTGTCATTTGATTGCCTTTTGTGTGTTAGTGCAAGCAGAGAAGCTTGTCCCAGATCCCTTCATCACAGTTGGAAGTTGCTGTTCTGTGCATTTAATGTTTCCAGAGTCAGGGACAGCAACGAGACTCTGGTTGTGATTGCTGGTTGTGAAAAATAGCCTTCGTTATATGAAATGCGTCCTGCAGGCAAGCACTGTAATATCAACACCTATAAATGTATGATTACTTTAAAAAATAAATCACCATGAAAATCCTGAATGTAAAGAGAAAAACGCTTTAATGACATGCACGCCTCATTTTACTGTGGGAAAAAGAGGTACTGTATGCATTATATATTTAGAGTACATTAATTTTTTATTTAGAGTGCATTAATTTTTTATAAATAACTTTATAATTTGAATAGTGTGAATAGCAAAATTTTGGGTGTGAAGCAAATACTTTTAAGTACTACTGCTGAATTAAGTTATTGATAAATTTTTCCGCAAAATGTGGCCAGAAAAAAGCCATTTGATTAAGAGTGTGCAAATTAAGCTTCTTGAGTGCAAAGAGAATGTGATAGATGTTGATCACAAATTGGATAGTTTCATATGATATGAACAATTTGACCAGATAAGTGAAAGCAGAGAGCAGTATATTTCCATAAAACACAGTTTTAAAGAAGAGAAAATGCAGGCATTGCAAGTAAATTTGTTTTCACCCATCATCAGCATACATTGTCATACCTGTAAGGCCTACCAGGAATCAAATAAAGAGCAGCAATCATGTTGTAATAGCAGTAATCTCTTATGTGGTTTTGTTACAATTCTTTGACAATTGCTGTCAGTGATGGAAGGACTGGTATCACGCTTTGACTAAGCTCCTCTATTTTTTTAAAGGTAGCGACAACTAGACGAGTGCACTCTTGAGTGGTCCAAGGAGACGACGCACCGCTCTCTTTCATGCATATCGTGTAGCCGTGCTCAGTGCACACATAAACCGGTTAATTCAACAGGTTTGTGTTTTAAGCTGCTTAGGAAGCTTCAAAAGACTGGGACAATAACTTACACATGCCTGTGCCACAAAAACGTCGAAATTAAAGCGCTTGTGTTAAAGGGGCCAGCTGATTCTTCTGGACTATTCGCCACAGTATAGCGGCTAGGAAAGTTTTTGTTAATTGCGCTTTGAAATTAATGGCGAGCTTGAATTGGAAACGATACTTCGGTAAACTTATTAGTCTCATTTCCTAACTAAACATGCGTAGATTGCGATTGTTCTGCAACTTTGGGAAACATCTCTAATGCAATGGTTGTCATTGAGTTTGTAACCGGTGGGCAGTACTCCGTTTCACACATCTTTTTTGCTCGAGTTTATTTTGTTTACACAGTATTCCAATAGCTTTATTTAGGAAAAAAAGTCAGCTTCACTACAACTGTGGATTACCAGCCCATGTATACTTTCCAAGAATTAAAAAAAGATAGGGTATGACATGATAGCGAAGCTCGCGGACAATGTTTTCTCACTTTTCTATTTTGTATTTGCTTTATATATTTTCCTCTTATAGCCTGGCGGGCAATGACGTGATCAGTAAGCTCGGAGGCCGCTTCTTGAAACTTGATTCATCCCAGTGCGCGTTCAGAGGAACGCAATGTCTGCATTCAGTGCAACGCCGGGAGAATGAATGCATGGAAAACATTTATTTCATATACAGGGAGGGTACGACAGCTGTCCATAAAGGGCTGCCCCTTACAATTACTCGGTGGGCTTTCTCTTACGGAAGCCCATTGGCGTCGGCCACAGCCCGGGCCCACTCGACTAAGGTCCGTTTTGCCATCAGGTCAGAGCAGCGAACAGAGCTTCGTTCCAGTCTTCCTGGGAAGGGTTGGGTAGAGGGGATAGATTGGGGTTTTTTTTTTTTTTTTTTTTTTTTTGGCATGCCCACACCATGTGGAAAATATCCGAGACATTCCCTCACAATGTGGGCATTTCTTCGTGCAAGCGGGATCAAAGTATTTTAGTAACGCCAGGGAAACAACACCACCAAATTTTTGCACCTGACCCTTTTAAACCACAGCTTCCTTAGTTGCTGTTACCGTCACCGCGAGTAACGGAAAATAATTTTTTCCTGCCTTCCGCATGGTTCCGGCAGCCAAAGGCGCAGCAACCCGGCATAACCATAAGTCACACATATGTTGCAAAAGTTGAGCTCAGACATGCAATTCTTGTGTTCGCTTATGCATCAAGTACTGCATATACACTCCTAAAAATGCAATATAGACGTGCGAAGTCGACCAATATCACGCTCGCAAGTGCAGACCTCCGCGCATCTCAGCGATGCAGCAGCGAACACTGCTGGACCTTTTGGGCGGAGCTTGAGGGCGAAGAGGTCACATGGTGCCAACTGGCCTATCACAGCGAGAGGCGGCTGGATTAAGACCTTTCGCTACCTTTAAAAGAATAGAGGAGCCTTAGGTTTACACGGGCTAAAACTTGACAAGGTACTGACAAAACACAGTATGATGGCTCGTAAAACAAACGTAAAAGCAGCAGCTTGAATAATGCTAAGGGGACCATTCCTTCCATGTTCTCTCTATATGCCCGAATACAAAGCTTTAGTTGCAGAACTTTCCCAGCCCCAACAAAACGCAGTGTTCACGACGATGCATAGCCTACTTAGCCCTGGCTTATTTGCATCACCAGGTTGCAAGCTTGCAATGGTCACAAACTATACAGAGTACGCCGAGCAAATGGGGTGCCTGCGGCATCTGTCGGGAATTTCTTGAAGAGCATTTCGGCTGCTTCTGTTGCGTTTACCTGCCGGTTCCTGTACTCTTTCGCAATGCGTTTGTTTCGGCAATGTACACAGCACACAATATTCATTAACTGTGAATTTTCTTTCGTTAAGGCCTTCATTATTCTAAAGAAAGTTATTTCTGCGTCATTGTCAGCTCGAAGACAATAATTTCAGGCAAAGAATGAACTGAAACCGAAACCATAAATGAGGCCAGATATGCCAGAACTACATGATGCAGTAGCACTGTGAGGGAAGCTCCGCCCTCTATAGCTTGGCGGCTTAGTCAGAAAAACTTGTCCGGGACTATACCCAAATGTATTGTTGCGAACTGTGATGAACTGGCTTGTGATGATGGCGCCAATCTGTCTGGCAGGAATTCCATGTCTAGCCAGCATGACTGAGGTGATGAACGAAAATTGCACTAGACGCTATGTCGCAAAGCGAGAATCACTGTTAATTCATGGAGGCAACATGTGCATTCTATGATCTTATCCCAGATACTTTGACAGAGCTTAATTAAGTTTTGTACTGACCAGCTCATGACACACTTCTTACCAAACTACTCTAGGCCATTTTTGAGTGTGCTTGGAAGAAGTAATCAGTAGGCAGTGTACCCAACTCAAACACGTCCGCTTAGTTGAGGTTAGGCTTGGAGGAGAGTGGCTGTTTGTATATGATATGGGCATGGCATTGAAATTTATATCTTTCATTTGCGGCTGGGGTAGTCTGGAGTAGGACTTTTTTAAGTGCAGTTAGTTTCACAAGAGAAGTCTGGTGTCAGAAGCCACTGCAATGTGCCTCATTAAGTTTTCATTCTACCACTCTCTGCCATTTGTTAGGTTTTCAAAAAGCCGGACTCCTAATGAGCAGGCCCCGTAGTGGACAGTAACTAGTAATCTCTTTTGGATCTGCTTACCAGTGAGGTTATTTGAGAGAGAGTAACTGAGTGGAATGGTTGTTGAGCGTAAAGTGGCTTGCCACACCACTGACCTGTTGCGTGCCTTGGGGTGATCACTTGACAGTTTTTTGCATGTTGCCTTGCAGGAGAACTAGACAATCTGGGGAGAAGAAAAAGGAAATAGAGCCATATGAAGGGTGACCTCCCTTCAAAGCTATATTAGTTCTCCAGGTTTGCCAGCGCTAGACTTGTCGCATCACGCTTCTTTAAAGCCGAACTTTGACATTTTTTTCTTACCTCTGCAGATTTCAACAAAACTTTCAAGTATATTATTCCTCTAGTTTTTTCTGCTCTTTTGAGCTAATCTAAGCTGCCTGACAATGTCTCCTTGTGGTGCAAACAAATCTTAAAATTACCCCTTCTCTGTGTGTGTGACATCACAGCTAGCATACTCGTTGACATTGACTCTATGTTTGCTGATACTAATAAGAATCTCCTGCTTGCTTTTGGTAATCTTTTTTTGCAAATTATTACTGAAGCAACCAATCTATAAGGGCCTGGGGGGGTTTGTGATGTCACAGTTTATTTGGAAACCAGTTTGGTTTTTTGGTTCTTGCTCTCTTAAATACCTTATCTGGTACCTTGAGAAACATTTTTTTTTTTTTTTTTGTATTAGAGAGAAGGGGCTGTAAGAATTGGGATGTTCTCAGAAAGGCAGCGCAAAAAAAGATGCGGACAAAGACAAGATGACAAGGACGGGCACTCATCCTTGTCCGCGTCTTTTTTGCGCTGCTTTTCTGAGAACTATGTGCCAACACGCCCAACTTGCCACATTAACTGAGCGGGATGTAATTGTCATCAACTATGAATGTTAAAGAAATTGCCGGTGTTTTCCTTCAGACCTGATTTTCACAGACCTCATGCCCTTTCTAAATCATTTTCCCCATATTATCTGTTTTATGGGATTTCGTGTGTGTAAATGTTGCTAATGTATAATCTCTTTTGGATGGCTTTTGCAGCTGTATTCTTGCCTGATGGTGTTCTTTGTGTGTGGAGCCATCGAGAGCAAGCTGGTCTCGACTGGAGCGTTTGAGATCTACTTTAATGGTACGTATGCATGGCCGAAACACAGTATTGTCCTGGAAGGCATTGTTATTTACCTTGTCAGTAGAGTACCCTTTGCAGAGGGCACACATCAATATATTTGCTCCATACCTTTATGATGTGGCATTACTCGTGTCATCAAGTAACACTCTGAATTAAGGAACTGACAAAAATTGACAGTAACCTAGCAGAAATCAAAAGGAGAAAATGGCTGCGGCCAGGCATGTAATGCAAAGGGCAGATGACTGATGGTCTGAATACAGGCAGAAGATGAAATTGAAGACAGGCTACATTTCCCATAACTTGTACACACAGGTCGTGTTTGGGAGCCATTTCCAAATTGCATCGTCTACTAATTTTATCTCACAGTTTATCATGGAATCGCACGTACATTTGTAACAATACACTAGAATAAGCACTACTCTTAGATGAAACAGTGCTCATATAATCACCCCCTGACAGAAAGTGAAGGAATAAATGTGGTAGCTTACCTTGGTATCATTAAAACGTCTCGCCATCCCATCCAGAAAGCTGATAATCTGCGGGCGTGCGCTGCCTTTGTTTTCTCTCATGATGGTAAACTTCCTTTAATCATCTCTGTCAGGAGAACTTGAGAGTAGGTCGTCAGCAATTGCAGCAAGTAATGTTGGGTTGCATGTGTGTACTGTTTGTTCTCTGCGCTCAGCCATGCTTGCTAGAGTCGCAGCAATTGACACTACCGATTCTGTCTGTGCACATGGGTCCAAACCGACATCGACATCTGTCCCGTGTAAGTGACGAGGACCGTCTGCGTCGCCTTCGTGTTCACACAAAGCTTGGTGCACGGATTGCGAAGCCCCAAGTTCATTTGTGTATCGAGCTAATGACATCGAGTGTTGAAAACCTGTAGCATCTGTATTTTTTCCACCAGAAGTGTTTGCACGATTTACCATGGTGCCCCTTCCTTTTTCAACCACTTAGTTCCCCATGCCATAATGCAGTAGAATTACAAAAGGAACATCATAAGGATGCAGAAAAAGTTCATAACAGGATTTTTCATCATCCAAAGCAGACTGGATACTTGTGCAGAAACGATGGAAATGCATTCTCGCATGTCACTGGATTTATTTATGGCCGTGCTACTGCTGCTACAGTTAGTACCTGGAGGGAAAAGGGACTGTGCAATAGTTCATCCACCATGGAGAGGTGCAGCAGTTCTGGGAATATGAATCATTTCTGGCTTGTCTAATATTGGGTGCAAAAATGGATTCATCTGTCACAAGGTGACTCGCCTGGTGGGGAACCTCAAAGAGGTGCTTGGAAAGGTTTCCACACTTTCCTACAGACCAAACTTTTGCTGACGTAACATTTATTGAGGAAGTCGCAACTACTGATTCTACTGTAGGATGCACGTTTCGGCCCACACTAACCAAATGCAAAGCCTCATTTTCCTGGTGTTTCTGTTTTGGTGGATGAAGTGCTTTCTAAAGATCTAGCCTTGGTGAGGGCGCTGCTTTTCCTGCGGGGGAATTTTGAGAAGCTCTATATTAGGGGATATATGGGCAGCATGCAATCGCTGTGTAGCTCTCCTTGGGTCATATGTGATGCTTGCTCACCACTTGAATGTAGGAGGAGAGATTATGCAAACGTGTCCACATTATAGGTCTATGGCTTGCATTTTGGCATGGTGGTGCGCTTATCTCTCATATTGTTTGCGAGAGCAGCAGGCATGATTGGAGGCTCGTCCTGTCATGCTTTTACTCTTTGCCCTGTCTGCTTTCTATGCCATGAGAGACTGTGTTGCTGAATTTTCTAAAGGCAAGGGTCTTGTATTGCCCGTTAGCATTGGAACCTAGCAGCGGTGGCCAGAAAAAGCGGCCTCGAAAAATTGGTGCAACATTATTGGGACAATTACATGGTTGCAGCAATCCTATAGGTAGCCATTGCTGTATATGCACATGACTGTCACTAATCCACATTAATGCACCTCTTAAACCGTCTGAGGCTTTCTAAGAATTTGCCGTTTGTTGCTTCTGTTTGTACTGTTTGGTCAGGATGAGGCGGACAATTTGGAGTCGGACCACATTGTTATATAGTCGCTCAAAATGTAGGTGCTGCTTGAGACGCCAAACTGTCGTGGCCTGTACCTCGCTGCGGTGGCTCAGTGGTTAGAGCACTTGACTGCTGAACCAATAAATGCAAGATCGAATTGTGGCCGTGGCGGCCACTTTTTACCGGAGGCGAAAGGCAAGGCGCCCGTGTGCGGTGCGATGTCAGTGCACGTTAAAGAACCCCAGGTGGTTGAAATTCCCAGAGCCCTCCATTACAGTGGCCCTCACAGGCTGAGTCGCTTTGGGATGTTAAACCTTACAAACCAAACCAAACCAAACCAGTATGTCTGACAGATGCATTAGGCCCAGGCTGTAAATGTTAGCGACCTCTCTCTGGTGAACCTATTACTTTGTCTGATACTGCATTTTTATATGTGCCAGTGATAAATACTATTCTTGACCTGTGTGCATGCAAGACAAAGCTGTAGTGTCTGCTCTGCTCCTCAATATAGCAGCAGGCAAATTGTGTTCTGCTGCCCCCCCCCCCCCCCCCCCCTCCTTTTTTTCTTTCTCTATGCTTTCCCAGCCACATGATAATTTGCGCCGCCCTTCCTTGCATTTCTTGTGTGCAGACGTGCGGGTGTGGTCGAAGATAGAGACGGGCCGCATCCCATCGCCGCCAGAGCTGTTCCAGATCATTGACAACCAGGTGTTCCTCAAGTCTTCAGTCCTTGGGCTGGCTGATAGCTAGCTGCTTGCCCTCAGTGTGCAGTCAAACACACATCCTGTTAACCTAGGTGAGTTTACCTCTATCGCAACCACATGTCACTATTTAGTGTTGCGAGTGTTGTATTTACTTGCTAGTTCATGAGTTGGACAGCTCAGTGCAAGATGTGTCAACCTGATGCATGCCCGTCCTTCGGAGCCTTTCTTGGAAGTTTGGTATTATACGTTAGTTGTATTGCCACGTAAGATGAACTCACACTCCTTTGCATTTGTTGTGAAAAACATATCGACATGATTGCTTGCTCAAACTTTTTACAATAGAAAAGCGTAAAGTGTGACACTGTAAGCACGCATTTAGTCAAACCCACGGGACACGAGTCTTTTGGACCAAAAAATCGCGAAAAGATCACTTTTTAGAAAATGTGATTTGCGAAATCAGTAGCTCTTTTTCTACCTATCTGCTAAGTTTTTCATCTCTAGGATCAGTATTTTAGTCACAATGCCAATTTATATAATCGATGTTGGCCGAATTTGGACCAAGAACTGCCCCCAAAACAGCCATTTTCCTTGAGGCGTAGGTCCCATTTTGTGCGCGGCACCGGAGCCAATTTCATCTCATATGAAATAGCCGCCTTTCGTCTTCTAATTGCCGTGATGCCGGCCGCGCTTGGTTTCGAACCGCGAGGTGCATTCACGGTAAGAATTTGTGAAAAAAATGAAAAGAACTGTTGATTAATCATCTCAAGTGATGCCTTGTCCTGGCTGTGTGCGCTCAGGCCGACGAAAGCTGTGCACCGAACAATCGGGCGTACGAGCCGGAAGTAGGCCTAGCGTGTTCCCCAGCACAGGAGCACCGTGCTCGGGAGACTGCTACTGCCAGCGGTCGCACCCGCTGCGACACAGTGATATTGTAGGCTGCAAACGGGCAGAAAGAGAAGCTCAAAACAGAAAACGCTTGAACTCACGGCAACGAAGCAGCAGTCGGATTGTTTGTGTGATGATGACGGCAGCGCGGCGGATAGTCCGTCTGGCGAGGCGGAGTTCACGATCGTCGGATCTAAACAGTTTGCCGAGATTGGCGAAGTGTAAGCATACGGAGATTGGCGAAGTGTGAAACATACGGTGGCGATATTGGCATTTAAAAAAGTGAACGGGGATAAGAAATCATCGTTAAACTTATTCTCCAATGCGTAAACTGCGGGACACGTCTTCGTAGAGTTCGCCGCGCGTTTGCGCCGATCGGACCTCGTTCATAGCCCTTAGTGAATGCTCAATCTCAATCTCAACTAGCTCAATCTCAAGCACTTAGTGAATGCACTTGCTTCCAGTGCAATGTACAGCACTGGGAAGCAGCAAACAGCTCCAAATTACATTTCTTTTCCGCAATAAACGTTCCTCACCGCGGTCTTGATGCGAGGACGTAGCAAAACGACGTACATAAAAAAAAAACAGAGAACGCTGCCTGCATGTGACTCTCGCAGCCAAAAAAGTGACAACTGAATGTGCTGCAGCTGCAAATCAAAATGAAAGAGGCGACACTTGGACGTTGGAAAGCAAAGAGACTACATTCCTGGAGGTTTATAGCCATTTTAAATTGTAAATGTGTGCATTGCACCAGTGAATGTCTGAATAATGCCCTGTTTCTTTTTTGCTCTTTTCTCAAAACATGCATTGTCGACCACATGCAGTTTTGCGGCCTTAATATCTCGGCACCTATTGCAGATAGAATAATAGTTTCTTTCTCAGCATGAAGCCAAATATGTGGAGCACACAATGTTGCAAGTAGATTTTTTAATTTCTTGTTCAAAATTTTTAAAATGGTTTTTTTTTTTGTGACCATTATATGCTATATTTTGACCTTTGAACTTTGTTATGCAATAAAACAAGAAATACTTGCTTAACCAAAAAACTGCTTGCAAAATTGTGTTCCTCATTCTTTCTAGTGTCCAGCAATGTGTTCATCTGAAGTTTTTCTTCAGTGATCACTTTGTAATTGTTCTTGTAAGAATTAGACTAATTTGTGTAAGTATCTCATGAAATAATTAGATCACAAAATAATTAATTGCAGTTTTGGAGTCTGCACAAAGAACTACACAAACCTATCAAGTTGCATCAATTTTGATTGGTAAATAACGAAAATAGTTTTAAGACCAGTGTCCCCCTTTAAATAATCCCGTTTCTTTTTTGCTCAATTTTCTCAAAGTACGCATTGTCGACCACTTGCCGTATTGCGGCCTTAATATCTCGGTACCTGTTGCAGATAGAGTAATAATTTTTTTTTAGCATGAAGCCAAATACGTGGAGCACACAATGTTGCAAGTAGATGTTTTAATTTCTTGTTCAAATTTTTAAAATGGCTTTTTTTGGTGACCATTATAGAGCAATATTTTGACCTTTGAACTTTGTTATGCAATATAACAAAAAATAATTGCTCAATCAAAAAACTGCTTGCAACGTTGTGTTCTTCATTCTTTCTAGTGTACAGCAGTATGTTCATCTGAAGTTTTTCTTAAGTGGTCATTTTGTAATTGTTCTTGTAAGAATTAAACTTATTAGTGCAACTATCAAATGAAGTAATTGAATCATAAAAGAATGATTGCAGATTTGGAATCTGCACAGAAAACTGCACAAACCCACCAAGTTGCATCAATTTTCATTGGTGAATAAGGAAAGTTTTAAGACCAGTGTCCCCCCTTAAGAGTGCAAATTCTTGGATAGGGTGAACATGTGAAGAATATTCATTTGCTTTCCCTAGGCTCAGTATTAAAAAAAAATAATTAAGACAAAGTGCTTCGCACATTTGATCTGTTAAAAATTAACTGGGGCTTCGCTTTGGTTAAGCCTGGTAGGTTGCGAAAGCAGTGCGGCGACCTGGCACAATCTTCCTCCTTGTCCATAATGTCTGTCTAACGAGGAGCAGCGCGCCTCTTTTATACCATCACTCAAAGTGGAAGCGCAGCGCCTCTAGCGGGAGAACCGCCGGCCGGCGTGGCATGATACGGAATGGACCTGGTAGCCCATCTCTCGCAGCTGGTTTGACATCCATAGGTCCACGGTTGACGCTTAAAGGTCAAATGTGGCACGGTCCAGGATTATGCGAAAGGCCGTTCATGGGCATAATATTGCTTTCGCAATAATGTTAACTTTTGGGATAACTGTGCACCGTGGAGACTCTGCCAACAGTACTCTCGAAGCATCTGTGCTGTCAAGGCAAGCAGGAAGTGGAATGATTACTTGAGGGAAGGTGTTCCCCTGCAAGAACCCGTATGGACATGCACTTTGCAGAAGCAGAGGGAAGCTTTCTTGTGGAAAATGACTTCAGAAGGGGGGTTCGTCCTGTTGGAGGTAGTGTATCGTCACGCCTGCCGGTGCATAGCGCACAGCTCTGACATATCTAGATCATGCACATACAGTTGAATCTCAACGTAACGAAGTCTGACTTGCAGCCGAAAATTTAGTTAAATTGTGAATTTCGTTTTGTCGAGATTCCCATGTTTTAGCAACCCATATAAAGTAACAGGTTCGGGGAACGCTGCTAGTAGTGGGAACTTGTTATGAGCAAGAAATTCTGGTAATAATAGCGCTGACAAGGGTGCCAGATGCTATTTTTTGTATAAGGAGCATAATGAGTGATAGCAAATGGATGCGAACCCATAATTTTTCTTCGTTTGCGCAAAGCAAAGAGCAGGCTCAGCATCTAGTACTCAAAGCCACTACCATATGTCACCACTGGTATCATCATCATCATCATCTAACTTTTGCTAACGGGGTTTGGAGTCTCTAGACTAGCTGATCTTAGGGCTGGAACGGGGATGCTGTCCTATGTTCGCATGACGCCAGCGCGGCCAGTGTTAACATTGAGTGTGGCTACCTTGGGTGCTGCAATTTTTTGCTCAGGCCTCGTGTATGCTTACTGTATTTACTCGCATAATGAACTCACTATCATAATTAACTCACCTCCCACTTTTGCCACTGAGAACTTGAAAAAAAAAAGTAATAAAAAGTGCTAGTTAACAGGTTCCTCCGTTTCTTCGTTTCGCGCCATTGCAGTTCACAGTATATTTCTTAACAGGATATCAAGCTGCTGCGCTGCGAGCGTTTCGTGGTGTATCTCTTAGCATAGCTCTAGTGGTGGGGAGGGTGTGGGGGCAAACATGGCCGACTGCCAGTGGCCTTGACTGGAGTGCTGGTGGTGGCTTGCTGGTTCGTCTGGTTGCGCAAGCCTGGTTTTCAGTGTGTTCGCTTTAACGCACGATGATTGGGGTAGATGCCGTCCGCCGCCACAGCATCGTCAGAATATTTTTATTTATTTATTTGAAATACCCTAAAGGCAGAGTAAGGCATTACATAGAGGGGATGTGGAAGCAAATCAGGGTAGAACAAAAGCAGGATAACAGATGATGTTATGGTGGTATGTGAAGGAAGTATATAACTAGTCATACCTGTGATATGTGTTATAAGCCTTTTGAAGTGGATGCTGTGTGATCGTGACTGATTGCGCTTTCTTTGATGATTGATGGGTGGAAGGATGGATGACTCTCGTAAAGAAAGTCTTGCCAACTTTTTTTTGCATATCGAACTCTCCTCAAAGTGGCGTCGATTTTTCTTGATAAAGTGGGTTCATTACACGAGTAAATATGGTATTTCCATCTAGCGCCGTGCCATTCAGACTGGCCAGTGACATCATGGCGTGACACATCCTGAATTTTCGCGGGTTTTGTATGCACAGGACAGATGGTGCAGTGGTACGCCCCTATCATCATCATCCTCATTTTGTTTCGCTGACAAGTTCCAGACTGCAAGAAAATTGGCATATGAATGGGCGAATGCAAATACATTGTGTCTCAGTTAAAGTTTTAATTCTCATCTGGTTGTGGTACATGCATGCGATGCGCGAGGCTTTCCTTAAATAAAAAGTGCAGCATAAAATTACTTTTTTAAATTACAAAAAAATATACATGGCTTTCACTAGGGCAAAGATTGGGAAATAAAAAAAAAAAACTGTATATTGCGAGTTTTATTACATTGAGGTTCGCCATATCGAAGTTCGGCTGAATCACATGCCACGTGTGAGAAATATTTGTAGCACCAAACAGTTTCGCTGACTGAAAGATGTGTGGTGTATCTGATCGTATTCTCAGTGCCACCGTTTCTAACACTTACTCAAAAAAATGGTGTGTCGCAAGGATGCATTCTAATTTCTACATTCTCTGTAGCTAACATGAATTCCACAGCGAAAATAATGTCAAAGTCCATCGTGCATTCAGTGTATGTAGATGACCTGCACATCCTCTTGCATACCAATACGCGAGAGGCAGATTCAGCTTACGTTAAAGAAACTGGTGACATGGCCAGATAGGTTGCTGTTTTGTTCTTGCTTAGGCTATGTCTGCACATCAATCCCACGCTCTGTCTAAATGAAGTCATGCTACTCGTAAAGCTTGAACACATAATATCTGATAAGAAACACATCTTGCCTCACATAAACAAGTTCGAAAAAGGTTTCAAAATCTTTCAGTATACTCAAAGGGCTTTTGCGAAAATACTGGGGCCTTACAGGACATGCCTTTTACATATTTATTTCTATATGGTATGGTCTGCTTTAGATTATGGCAGTATAGTGTACGGGATCGCAAGCCCCTCTTATCCGAAATGATTAGACCCAATACATAACCTGGACTTGCGTTTCTTAACTGGTGCATACAGAACATCTCCCACGAGCAGTCTCTACATGGAAACAAATGTACCTTCCCTCGAATACAGGGGAACCATTCTTACATGCTCATATGGCCCGAAAATACGGTCCTTACCAAAACATCTACGCTACCCGTAGTGACAAAATTTGCATCTGAAATAATGCTCTAAATTAAGCCACAGTCATCCAGACCTTTATTTTTCTGCTTAGAGGAAAAATGCCACAGTTCAAGAGTACTGGACAGCTTCCGAGACAAGATGCACTGCCAGACTGTTACCGTTTTCCTTATATATGCGACATCTGAATAACTTGCTTTCAGCAAAAGCTATCATACCGCCACAGGAACACATATTGCAAGAGTCCTTGGCTTCAAACAAAGAATACGAAAAGAACAGAGCTTTTTATACAGATGGTTCTAAGACAGCGCATTGGGTATGAAGAGCTGTAGTGCAAGGTAAAGACAAATGAGAAAAAGCAGTATGACTGCCTAAGTGTGCATCCATTTTCACTCCTGAATGTTACGCCATTTATATGGCAGTAGAAACAGTAATCAAGAGGACCATTAAAGAAAGCATAATATACATTGATTCTCTCAGTCTATGTAATCACAGCGCTACGCTCTCGTTATGCTGTAACGACCTTGGTACAACGCACTGTACAGGGGTGGAAGTGCTGTTTTATTCTCTTCATTCTACTGCAGACCGCATTTCCTGCTCCATCTTGCTCCAAAACAGAGTATTGAAAGCTAAACATTTTGACAGATTTGCCTGTCTGGTTGGGTTGATAACTAAGTGAAACTTGAAATTTCTCCAACTCTCACTTTTTTAATTTTACAAAACCTGACATTTCGGAGTCTGCTCGTCTCTTTCTTCAAGGGTGCATGACGCGGGCCTTGGTGCAGCTATAAGTAAAGGAACGGTCGAGGGGGAGAAGAAGATGGGGGAGGAGGTTAGATGGGCATGAAAGAAATGGGAAGGAACAAGGACGGGGGGGGTTAAGACCTAAGATGAGTCACAGTGCCGCAGGTGCAGGGGTGCCCGCTGGTGTCTTACTTCTTTTCTACTGTGCAGTGGCCAGGAAGGAGCGAGGACCTTGTAAGTACAGCAGGAAGGTTGCCTATTGTCCAGTTGATATTGCTTGCGGTCGACTGTATGTGCCTTGACTCAAGAAGGCATTTTTTCCGATAATTGGCCTCTGTCTTCAGGATGAACGTTTCTTCGAAATTTATTCTGTGGTCCGACTCTTCTGAATGTTCAGCTACGGGGTTGCGTTCTCTGGAGAAGTTTTGATACATCATTCTTGTGGTGCCGAAAGAACCCCGTAGCTGAGCATTCAGAAGATTCCAACCACGGAATAAATTTCGAAGAAATGTTCATCCTGGAGACCGCGACCAATTATTGGAAAAGACGCCTTCTTTAGTCATGGCACATATAGTCGACCGCAAACAATATCCACCGGCCAATAGGCAACCTTCCTGTTGTACTTCAATGTCCTTCCTGGCCACTTCACAGAAGAAATAAGACACCAGCGGGCACCCCTTGCACCTTTGGCACCGTGACCCATCTTAAGTCTTAATCCCTGCCCTCCCCCTCTCTTCTCCTCCCCTTTGACCGTTCCTTTGCTGATAGTTGCGCCAAGCCCCGCGTCATGCACCCTTGACAAAAAAAAACCGAGCCGGCTCCGAAATGTCGGGTTTCGTAAAATTAAAAAAAAAGTGATGGTTGGAGAAATTGGAGATGGTTGCAGTCGTGGCCGAGTGGTTTGGGCGCCCGTTTCAGCTGCGGGAGGTGGTCAGTTCGAAACCCGCCGCCGGACATCGACCGGTAAAATTGGGTACAAGCGTCCCCCGGCCCGGCCCGGCGCCCGGCTCCTTCAGGGGTGTGCGTTTGGAAGAGGCTCTGCTAATCCTGCTGGGCTCCTTCGAGGGCTTAAAGTTTCGAACAACCAATGGCCTGCAAAGGCCGGGCTGACAGAAAAAAAAAGGGCCACATAATGGGTTTTTGCCGCACAAGGCAGACTTGTGTCTGATGGCGGAACTGATCACTGCCACATCGGACTATTTGAGACCTATGATCCCTTTCCCAAATATTTCACCCCAACGAGCCGAGCACCAGGCCGGGGGAAAGCTTGTACTCATTGAAAAGCCGGTGGGTACTTGACGGCACCAGGGATCGAACCTGGTACCTCTTGATCACGAGTTGGATGCTCTACCACAAGGCCACGCTTCGGTTTCTGTCGGCCTGCTTTTGCAGGCCATTAGTTGTTCGAAACTACAAGCTCTCGAAGGAGCACAGCAGGATTAGCAGAGTCTCTTCCAAACGCGCACCCCTGAAGTAGCCGGGCGCCAGGTCGGGGGACGCTTGTACCTAATTTTACCGGTGGGTGTCCGGTGGCGGGTTTCGAACTGACCACCTCCCGCAGCCGAGACTGGCGCCCAAACCACTCGGCCACAACTGCGGTTTCACTTAGAACAGAGTATTGCTCCAAAACTGCTTCAAACCGGCTTCCTTGGTGTTTTCCAGTCAAATATAGCAGAACGTGGGTTTTTTCCACACTGTCGGCCATTTCATTGCCTGTAAAAAATGCGATCTGGTCCAGTCTGATAAAAGTGACCGCGAGATGCGCAGCAAGCCAGTGGCATGTTGAGTTGTGCATCCAGAAAATCATAGCGGCATAGCGGCATACTAACGGTATGCATCTTGCATGGGGCCTAATACAAATAAAGTTTTCGTAAACTAGCGAATTATGGAGCATAATAAATATTTGTTTGCAGGTATTTAAAATTGGCCACAAGGGATTGGAGGGAATTAATTGCTAAAAAATACTCTCTATGCACGTCCTCCCAGCCATTTGAATGGCCGATGAAGAGACAAGTGCAGAGAACTGAACCGATACCATGTACTACAGCGAGCCATTAGGAAATTCTTCCGGCTACAAAGAAGCGCAGAAGTTGTTGCTGTGAAAACGAGGAGGCACTTTGCCATTGAGCCTCTTTGTCAATAACAGGCATGTCAAGCCTACTTCAGACAAAAGCATACTTGAAGAAATTTGGGGATAATGCACGGATGATGTCTCTATCAATCTTGTCAAAGGGGCTGGGAAACCGTACAGTGCCCATCACGAACGTGCTGAAATGAAGGAAGTCCCAGCATTGTTCATCTGAAAACATGAAGAGCCCCTGGCAGGAGCGTGAAGTAAAGAATCTGAAGAGGTAAAAACAAGCCACCCTTCAGGTTACCCTTTGCTCTCTAAAGGCACTAATGACCAGTGCCCAGGAATTTATCTGCACAGGCGTAGGTTCAGAAAAGATATGCACAAAATAGAGAGCATATATGTGCTGCTCATTGACATAAATTCCTAACTAGTGGCAGTGATTGAGAACGTAAAAATGGTAGACTGCACATTTGAACCTGTGAAGTTAAAATAGGCAAAAACATTTAGTCGCACATAGTGTTCAGTCATGAAGTGCAGAAAAAAGCATAGCATTGTTTCTGCCAGGCAGTTCGGAATTGTTGCTTAGGTCAGCTTTTTTATTTTAGACGCCTGTAGTACACATTTTGTCTGTCTTGTCTTGTCAGAGATGCCTGCATAGTCAGCAAAGCAATGATTGTTGGATCAAAAGGAAGAACGAAGGAATAAAAAGGAAAGCTGACCTGGGTTTCTTGTATGTTAGGAATAGAAAATTGCAGTTATCAGAGGCCTGCTTCAAATTATATAAATGACAATGCTCCAATACTCATTTTACTGCTCCAAAGCTGCTCCAGAATGGCATTATTACTGCTCCCTGAGCTGCTCCAAAATAATACATAACATAATGTATAGCAGCCAAAACACAAGGACATGAAACAAAGTTCACCCGGCTGGGGTGGTGCAGTGGTAGGGCGCTAGGCTACTATGCCCAAGGATGCGGGATCGAATCCCGGCCTCGGCAGCTGCTTTTCGATGGAGACGAAAAGCAAGGCACCCGTGTGCAATGTGATGTCAGTGCACGGTAAAGAATCCCAGGTGGTCGAAATTTCTGGAGCCCTCCACTATGACTTCTCTCATAGGCTTAGTCGCTTTGGGATGTTAAACCTGTGAAACCAAACCAAACCAAGCTAAACCAAACCAAACTGAAACCAAGTTCTGCTAGATACCTAGCCGCGTAGGTATCAATGGCAGAGGTCTGGTACATGGGCTGCAGCTGCCCAAAATGCATGAATTCAGAAAGTAACTATACCACATAAGGATGCCATAAAATCGATGCAAAGATAACTGAGAGTGCGTTGCCAGTGCACGTCCCCCTCAGATCCCCAGGTGGTCGAAATTATTCCAGAGCCCTGCACTATGGCACCCCTTCTTCTCTTTTTGTTTTCATTCCAAACTTCCTCCCTTTCCTTATGGCGCAGTTCAGGTGTCCAAAGTACAAGTGTGACAGGTACTGGTGGCCTGTCTTTTCGCTTGTTTCGCTGGGGTTTCTACGGGCGTGCCTGGGACAGCCCTTGATTTTGACACATAGGCGTGTTCGGCTGCTTGAAGCAATATTTTTTTGGTTGGAGGTATGTACCTTTATATTTCTACCCATTTTGTGGGTCATAATTCTACTCGGGGCCGCATGAATGATTTCTTAACCGGTATGCAACTTTGAGATTTACGGGTTAGTTGGGTAAAATAATATCTGTTTAAAGCACTCGAGTGCACGCCGTGCAAAAGGCATTCAAAGGAGTGCAAGAGGACTAGATTAGCCTCCACAGCTGCCAACATGCACAAGTTGCCCGAAGCTATCTGGATAGAAAAGGAATGCGGACACCGTGGAGCGCCTACGAGCTTCACTTCCATGTTTCTTTTCGTCGCATTTCTATCCGCCTGGTAGAAGAGCGACGAGAAGAAATTGGAATAGAAAAGCTCACTATTCGAATAACACGCTAACCATGTCAGTTATAATACGGACGGCTCTAGGGCTTTTTTGCTGCCTCCTAGACATAAACATAATGACAAGATATTTGAACCGCAGAGCTCATCGGCGCGCCAATGTGTCTGCTTTTCTATTTTTATTACGTAGTAAAACATTATGGCACTATTTCAAGCAAGGATGCTACAATCGATTATTTTACTTGTATATTGAATGTGTAACTAGAGAAAGCTTTGTAGTCCGTAGTTCTTTTAGTTCTTTATTTACAAGAAAAGACGTACGTGTGAGGCATATAAGCAGGTAGCTGATATCGTGTAAGGCATCCGGCACCATTCCACTTGAAAGCTTAAAACTTAAAGTGCATGGAAACTAGTATCAAAACAAACAACTACAACCAGCACTGCAAGTCTTTATTCTCACTTGGCAGACGCACGTACACACGGTGGCCAGCTTGGGCCGTATCGATTATCGGCGAGCACACTCCGTCGGCTCAAAGTTACTCCACAGCTGTTTGGCTTTGCGTTACTGAGAGCACCACTGGACATATGAAGCCTCGCCGCATATGCCGTCATTCGACTGTTCGATAGCTAGCTAGCTGTTTGTAACAGCTGGGTTTATTTTTTTCAGCTACCACAATAGCGTATAGTGGCTTACGCAGACTTTCTCAAATTGCGCGACTTTTTTTTTTTTCGACTGTCTTTACCTGCTGAAATGTTGCGACCTCACTGCAACAAAGTAATTTGGGGGATGTGCTGTCATATTTACTTTATGCTCAGCTCATGAAAATACCACGCGATTCGTCAATAGGTAAGCATTAAGCTTACAGCATATATTCGGGAAACTGCTTCTACCTTCTCCAGCATTTTAACATTTTAAAAATACGAGCAGCCGGGTTGAGCAGCTGGCCTTCTCGCTTGAGGTATGCAAGAGCAGCTTCCTGTAGCGAAATGCACGAAAGGCAGATATTGGGTCAGAGCATGTGTGTCTCTGCGGTCGCAATCTAAAGTGACTGCATTAGATGTCTCGCATATCGTTGTACATATGTAAGCTGAGCTACCCATCGCCTGTGAGGCATTGCTATCGGTGGCATGATGACATGACGCTGCTATTTGTTTGGCCACATGAAGCAGTAATCCGTTCACAGCACATTCAAAGTGCGCTTTGTGGCGGCGAGCGCAGACAACGCTCCTCTCACCTTCCTCGAAACAGTAACAAAGCCTCTGCTTGCTCAGAAATTAATGTAGAAATAACAGGGTGCGCACAGGTGCTTGAAAACCTTGAATACCATTGAATTACGGAAGTCTGTTTTCAAGGCCCTTAAAAACCTTGAATTTATGACTGGTCCTTGAAGATTCTTGAATTCCTTGAATACTAAATTTGAACTGATGTTTTTCGTCATGAAAACGTTTTTGTTGCTAAAATGTTATTCTTGACTGAGTTCTGAATGAACTGCGGGGAAGGAAACGTATCGATTTTTAGCCTACTTAGCGCATTCTCGTTAGGCGGCTGGCAACACTGCAGTGGGCACGCGGCTGCATCGTCCCATCGCTATCGCATCGCCATCACTCACCGAGCCCAATGTTTTTAGATAGGTTTACTGAGCCGTGCGGCCGTGTCTACGCTGGCGTTGCCCTAGTGCTTGCATTTTTGGAATGAGCGTGGCTTCTGCCTGTCAGCGCACGTGATATTTTCATATGTGACACAATGCCCGGAAAGAGCAAGTTTCAGGCTACGTGGCTCCACCATGACGAATACAAGCAGTGGATTGCGCCTGATACAACGAGTCCGCATCGGGCTAAGTGCAAGCTTTGCGGTAAAACTGTGGATGTGACTGCCATGGGTGAATCCGCTTTAAAAAGTCACATAAAAAGCGGCAAGCATATTGGCGCAATGAAGGTAGCGCAAGGGAGCGCGTTGAAAAGGTACCTGACGCCGGTCGCAGTAGAGCAGTCTACTAGCGCGTGTTCCTCGCGTGTTCCTGTCTGCCAAAGGGATAGTGGGTCTGCTGAAGATCGACATTGATAGTGCTGAGAACCATGTTCCACTTGAAAAGGTGGATATAGGCTACAAAGCAGAGCAAGTTCTCAAGAATTCTAAAGTGAGCTCAAAGGACGTGTTTCAATTCCGGATGGAAGGTAAACAGTTTTTGATCAGTGCCACAAAGAAAGTTCTAGACAGAAGCCCCCTGAAGTTTGCATTTGTTAGGGGCCTTTCTTCACTAGACCCACGACAGATGTGCTCGAAGCCAGAGGAATGCCTTGCAGGTTTCAGAAAAGTGTTGGACACCTTCATCACTGCAGGTAGAATGGCTGATCACCTTCGAGACACGGTGCTGGCCGAGTACACGGAGCTCCTGCACGAGCAGAAACATCAGCTTAGACAATTTGACAAGTGCGCTGACAGACTGGATGAATTTTACCCTGATCTCTTGAAGTTCAGTTCAACCTACTCGAAGTTGTGGAGCATTGTGGAACTTCTGCTTGTCCTCAGTCATGGCCAGGCAACTGTCGAGCGTGGATTCAGTGTAAACCGACAGGTGTGCGTTGAGAATCTGAAGGACCTTTCATATGTTTCACAACGGATTGTGTGCGATGCGGTTGAGAAAGCAGGTGGTGTTCTAAACATTCCAATCACCAAGGAACTGAGGATCGCTGTTTCGGCTGCAAGGCAAAAGTATGGAGCATACTTGGAAGCCCAGAAAAAGCAGGACCTTGAAGCTTCAAAGCAGAGAAAAAAGCACTGAATTGAGGAAGAGCTTGACGCAATGAAAAGAGAGAAAAAGAAGCTGGAATTGACAATTGATGATCTCATGGCATCTGCAAATGCCTATGCTGATAAAGCAGAGGCAGAAAACAATGTGATACACATTGTAAAGTCCAATAGCCTCAGAAAGACGGCCAAAGACAAGAGTGAGGAGCTACACGCCATCAAGCTCCAAATTCAACAAAAGCTGCTGCAGCTCCCCTGAAGTAGCCCTGAGGAGCTGCTTCCTAAGGAGTTTTTTGTTTTGTGCAGTTGAAGCAGTGGACAATATTTTGTGAGGGTATAGGAAATAACCAACAATTTTATAAAACTAATTTTTTACTTTTCTGCGGGATATGACCAAACTTTCACTGTGATATTTTATGAAGCTATATTTAATTTTTTTCTGTGCAATAGAAGCAAATCTGCGTAGTGATGTTTTTTTTCTTTGTGGAATAAATATTTCAGACATTTTGAGAGCACTGTTTGAAGATCTTTGACATGGAAAAAAAAATTAAGCCCTCGAAGGGGGCCTTGAAAATCCTCCTATGGGGGCTTGAAATTCCTTGAATATCCTTGAATATTTTTCTTTGCCACCTGTACGAACCCTGAAATAACAAAAATAAGAATGCGTCGATGTTATGGTGCTTTAGTGCTGATAGGGGAAAATTATCGGCGCGTGTGCCGCTGCTCCACAGGCACGTCAGCAGAATCGACGGTGAGGATGGTCCCCAAAACGTGTTTCCCCTAGCGGCGGCCCTTTCTTTCGGTCACACTAAGCGGCCGCTTTCTCTCTGCAGCGCGGTCGCACCGTCGAAGCACCTCTCTTACACCGTGGTTCTCATGTAACTAATACTTGCATGTACCCTGCCTTCTCACATGCACTTTTGGGTTCACTTCCAATATAATGAACTGATTGCCGCAGTGGCTTCAAATTGGTCTTAAAAGAGTACGGACTGAATCTTTGCTTTCATGTTTTTTTCTTTTAATGGTGGGTTAGACATTTGTATACGCTTTTGAACATGTAGTGTTCAACTACCACCAATATATAATTTGTGTTTGAACGCTTTTATTGATGCTCTTGGTTTAATCAACTCAACAATGACTGTGAAGTTGGTATTTAAGTCACGTGAGACATGAGAACGACGGCAGTAGAACTGCTGATATAGTACTTTTTTGTCATTACAGTCGTTGAGGCAGCCCAACTTATGTCTTTAGTGAATTACAACTATGTATCTATGATTATATTGCAGTTTTCTTTGGCCTTATATGACATAAACATCGGCTACACATCAGAGTCATCATTCAGATGATGAAATCGAAATCAAAGCAGCATCAGGCACCATCAATAATAAATTATTTAGTGGCCATAGGAAAATACCTTGCAGTGATTCACACATTCTAATGTCGAACACATCACTTAAAAGAAGAAAGCACCAATTATGGTTTGATGTCTATAGTCCTTCCAGGGAAATCTACTGGTTTGTTATGATTGACTTCGACCACTCCTACTCACTAACCACTCCCATAACCTGCACAAATTTTTCTTTGCATAGCAGCAGCATCTTGTTTCCTTGAATCAAAGCAATAATTTTAGGTAGGAACACATAAGTGCAAATTCACTTTGAATGCAGGATAACAGGGCTTAAAGAAAAAGGAAGTCACAGTTAAAACGGCAGCATTTTGTGCTGCAGCACAGCACAGAAGTGCAAGGAAGAAATTGTTGCATTGTCACTGCAGCTCTTTCTTTGAGGTCGGAGATACTCCTTGATGCTTGAGACCTCACTCGAGACTGTTTCATTTTACTTTTGCAAACTTCGCAAAATGTAAGCAACGTCTAATGGCAGTGTTAGAGAGGGCAATCTTATGTGGCCCACTGCCCTAATATATGCTGAATGCATTTTTTTTTTGGCAGATTCAAGGCCAGCTTTGCCGTCGGACAGCGGCCGAGCCAGGCGCCATGCCGGGAACTTCTCGTCGCCGACGCTCCTATGAAGCCGACCGCAGAAAGCAACCACGTTGCCCGCAGCCGGCGGATGTTTCCCTTCTGGCGTCGAACGACAGGAGCCACCCGGCCGACGCTTGACTGCGGCCCCCGCACGACGACAAAGCAGCCTCACCTTTCCCATGTCATCAGCCAACTTGCCCCCCTTTCCCCTCCTCCCTCTCATCCCCCGATGAATGTGCCTCCTTCTGGGGCCGTCAGAGTGTAAAGGACAGTGAGCACACATCGTGTTTCGAATGTTGCAGATCACTAGCTTTCCATCTTGTTTTTGATTGTTGCCATACTTGTTTCTTTTTTTGCAATAAAAGGATAATCTCAGAGGGCTTCTATTGTTGTACCTTGTCTTAACACGTCAGTCTTACAGCGCTATATCATAGTGGGATGGTGTCTGCAACCACGGCCTGGCAAGAAGTGAAGTTGGCAGCATTTGTGATGGTCAACATCATATATATATTATATTAGGTAGAAGAAAGTAGACAGATGCATAAATGTGTCTGCAAGAAATGTCTACTGTCCTATTTCCAATAGAAACAATACTCCTTAGCAATATATGTAGCATGAACCAAGGGTTAAAAAATTAAATATTTCAGATAGCCCAGGAAAATTAGTTGTATACAGCTGCCAGCTGTCTTGCGCACCAAATTCATAACTAATTAGGTTAATTTTCCTAGCTACAAATGTGATTTGCAAAGTTGAAAGCATCTCCAGAAACCTACCACCATTCCATTTATTTACTGTAAAGGAATTCTCACGTGCATCTTTTTTCCGAGCTCCGATAGTAAACGCAGATCCGGACCATGAAAAGGAAATAAGATTAGGATGGAGCGCATTTGGCAAGCACTCGCAGATTATGACTAGCAGCTTACCGGTATCGCTCAAGAGGAAAGTATAGAACAGTTGCATCTTACCTTACTCACCTATGGGGCTGAAAAGTGGAGGCTAACCAAAAGGGTTCTACTTGAGTTGAGGACAACGCAGAGAGCTGTGGAACGAAAAATGGTAGGGGTTATGTAACATAGATAGGAAGCGTGCAGAGTGGGTCAGAGAAATAACTCATTACTGACATTCTAGTTGAAATTAAGAAGAAATGGGCATGGGCAGGACGTGCGAAGAGAGGATAACCGATAGTTGATTAGGGTAACAAACTGGGTTCCAAGAGAAGGAAAGGAAAGCGTCGCAGGGGGCAGCAGAAAGTTAGGTGGGCGGATAGGTTAAGAAGTTCGCAGGGGTGAAGTGGATGCAGCTAGCACAGAACCGGGTTAATTGGAGAAATATGGGAGAGGCCTTTGCCCTGCAGTGGGTATAGTCAGGCTGATGATGACGACTCAAACCGCGCGCCAATCCCTTCCTATGCCCCTTTTTCGGCTCTACTTCCGGTTGCTGATGTCACCCTAATTGACTTTTAATTACCTATTTATTGTCTGGTACTTTGAAATTGTGTGCCAATCCCTTCCTATGCCCTTGTTTGGCTCGACTTCAGGTTGCGTGACGTCAGCTTAACTGACTGATTTAATTAACTATTTAGTATTTGATGCATCTCGACATCACCCTAATTGACCGACTTAACATTCGAATGTGGCGCCAAGCCATTTGCCGATGAGACCATTTTCGCGTTTACTTTTAAATTTTTGCCTGTAATAACCTAATTAACTTATTGGCCTAATTAATTTTTCAGACACATTACGTCACTCTCTATCGATTGACACCACTCATTAACCTCTACCAGAGTGGGCCTAGCGCGAGCGCTCCTAGCCACGCCACTGCCCGCTTCTATATCGGCTGGTCATGGGCGTGGCGCAGTTCAATCATTGATTTCAATAAAATTTAAAAATTGCAAAGATGTTGGGCCAATAGCCGAAGCTAGTTTAGGCCCATACATGCATATACATATTAGTGGAGACACGCTAAAGGACTTGTAACAAATGTTTTCAGGCTTATTATACACACGCAAACGTAACAATCAATGATCACAGAGAATGAAGTACAAAAACAAAAAATACATAACAGCATAGAAATGAAAAGCTGGCATTCACATGCACAAATTATTTTATGCGACTTGCATAATTGCGAGATCACGGAATACCGAGGAAAATGAATACAACCAAGACATACACATTTGTTAGTGCCAGAAATGGAAGCATTTATCTTTTTTATTTAGTGTTATAATAATATAATTCTGTCAAAATAAGATCTTTTGATAAAAAATAAAGTTATTTGCCATTTTAATTTCAAGTGGAATATTATTCCATTCTGGGGATCAGAGGGATGGAGGTTCAATTCCCGGTGGCGATTAATGAGGTAGGCTAGCTGCAAGACTTGCATGCCAATGCGTAGTTCCGAAACTGCTGGGATCGGGAGACTGGCGGTCGGGGCTTCTGCAAGCCGCAGTTGTGCCGCGGTTACCGCGGCCTCTCGACACAAGTGCTACTGTACAGGCCGCAGGCTCCATCTTCGCCGACCTGACACCCGAAAAGTTGCGTCGGCGTAAGGCTCAAAGCCCACGATGTAACCATGTTTTAACAGTAGCGAGTATATTCTAGTTCACTATAGCAGCGACGCTGGAACCTAGGACGTCGGCCATATTAAAAAAACCCGTGTGAGCGTAGAGTAGGGCACAATTAGAACCTCTAAAATTCACCGAGCTCGGTCAACGGGTCAACTTTGGCTGAGCAGGCTCCGGCAACGGGAGCTTCTCATTGGCTTAGCGCTATGACGTATCTGTTGAGCTGAGGAGGACGCACGCTAGGAAACCGAAATCTGTTTTTGTCGCTATTAAATCAACGCGGGCGATGAAACGAATCGAGGTATATTATATGATGCAGGATAAGGATTCCATTTAACCAAGCCGTGCAAAATTTCCAGAAAACGTTTCACGACCCCTTTAAGCTTTCGCTTCAAAAACTTGGTGGTGTGCGATGTCAGTTGTTGCGGCTGTAGGAAGAAGGAAAAGAAAATGCACGGGCCTGCTACTGGCTCTGTAGCAGAGTCAACTCCGCTGCCTGATTGATTTATAGAAAGAAAAAGGCGCGGTAACTGTCTCACTTGTTTTCTGTGGACACCTCAACCTACACGCGCGTCCCGCAAAATTCTCTCGTCGCAGTGACAATTCTGATGACGAAGAACGCGCCATCCGCGAAGTGTCGGGCGCCAGCAGATCGAATCTTTTTAACACAGTGGTATCCTTCACCCCCTCAAGCTCTGATCATGGCCCCCAATCCTAGATCGCGATCATCCACACAAACACATCCCTTCACACTAACCTAGTGGAATCGCAGAGATTTCAAGGACCGGCAGAAGCGAGCGCACGTTCGCCTTTACCTTGAAATATTTGAGTTCCATTCAGGAGCCAGGAACCAACGCCAAACTCACTATCAGACTTTCTAGAGGGACACACAAACCTGCATCCTAGTCCACAAAGACTACACAGCACAAGAGGTCACCCTTCCATCGATCCCCGAATACTCCTATATCATGGTCACAGTATTATATATACCTTTGCGAAGCAAAGACCCCCCGATTCATGTGCTAAATATATACTGTCCCCCCAAACTTAAAGATGTAACTTTTTCCAAGCTCTTTGCAGAAACAATGCGCGTGGCATGGACGTGACCCCCTACTCTGTAGATTTCAATGCTCCTTGCCGGCAATGGGGCTACCTTAGAGAGGAACCCCGATGAAGAAAATTGGCGGAACTAATTTCGACCCTCGGTCTTACCATCAACACCGATCCGGCCAATCCCATTCGCATGGGCAACTCAGTAACCAGAGATACATATGCCCTGATTTGACTCTTACCCGCAATATTCAGCACGCCGACTGGCTTAAATGCGCAAGGCACCCTGGGCATGTGACCTCTGTATTATTAATACCACCATATGCACACGGAATTCTAGCGGAAATTAAGAAGAAATGGACATGGGCAGGACATGTAGTGCGAAGAGAGGATAACCGATGGTCGCTTAGGGTAACAAACTGGATTCCAAGGGAAGGAAAGCGTAGCAGGGGGCGGCAGAAAGTTAGGTGGGCGGATGAGATTAAGAAGTTCGCAGGGGTCAAGTGGATGCAGCTAGCACAGAACCGGGTTAATTGGAGAAACATGGGAGAGGCCTTCGCCCTGCAGTGGGTATAGTCAGGCTGATGATGATGGTGATGATGATATACACACGGCCCCTTAAAATCCCCAAACAACAAGCGCATATTCTCGATTGGACGAAGTTCCGCGCGACACTTCCCTCTGTCGACATTGTCCGCTCGGGATATCACGAGTGCGTGACTCAGACACCGCATCGCTCAACTCACCCAAAAGGCTGCCGACTATGCCGCTCAGTTAGCCGAAACTAACTGGGTGGATCGATGTAACACTGCTGCGCGCCAGATGTCTGGTCGTAATACGTGGCGTTTGTTTCATGCACTTACAGACCCCTCTCAAACACGTGCATTCAAAACTTTCCCGGTACAATAACACAGTAGGCCCGAACACTGTGCGACAAATATATTTGTACCACAGTAGACCTTCGTCTTTTCCAATGCTCATACGCAGGCCAAACAAATCTGGAGCTGGATGCCCCGTTCCAGCTCCATGATTTGAAAGAGGCCCTAGCCAAAATTAAGCGCGGTACCGCACCGGGCCGGGACAAGGTTTTCGTCAAATTTCTCGCGAACCTTCCGGATGCAGCGTACCATACCCTCCTTGAATTTACCAACCAAATCTGGCTAGGAGATATTCCGTTCACCCGGGATTGGAAGACAGCCCTAGTGACATTTATTCCTAAGTCAGGCAAGCCAACTGATGTGGAAAACCTGCGCCCTATCTCCATTACATCTTGTGTCGGCAAATTGATGGAGACTATGGTGCGAGACAGGTTGTCCACTTACTTCGAAACACATCACACTTTTGCAGACACTATGGCTTCTGACCACAAATCCGCTCAAGATATCCTTCTACAAATTCATCATGACACATTATTAGCCTCAAGAACTCCCTCACAATGACAAGGTATAGTCCTGGTCTTAGACTTGAAAGGAGCCTTTGATAACATCAAACATGAAGTGATATTAAATCATCTCCATGATAGCAACTGTGGTCAGAATACGTATCGATACATATGGCAATTTCTCACGGGTCGACACTCCTACATTCGAATTCAAGACATGAAACATGGACCCTATACCATCGGATCTCGGGGTACACCACAAGGCGCAGTGTTGTCTCCTCTCCTCTTCAACCTTGCAATGAAAAACCTTCCCGCAAAGTTAAGCTCTATGCCTGGCATCCGATATGCCACATATGCGGATGATATCTCTATCTGGGCACCGGAAGGTAAGCTTGGACACATGGAAACATGCCTACAACAGGCAGCGGAGGTTGTGGACGCTTACGCTGCATAGTGCGGTCTGCAATGTGCCCTCACCAAATCAAAATTTGTCCATATCCGTCCCTCCCCTCGGGATGACACATCAATTCACCTTTCACTCCCTTCGGGTCCGATTAGAGAGGCCAAGGAGATCCGCATCCTTGGTCTCTTTATTCACCAACAACGCATACCGACCACAATGCTAACGAAACCTCGCATGTATGGCGCCCATGTGGGCCGTATGGTCCGCCGGGTCTCCAATAAGCGTGGGGGTTACGAAGTGAAGATGCCTTGCGGCTGGCACGTGCACGGTTACGAGTAGAATTCTCTACTCAACACCCTACCTTCGCATGCGCAAACATGACGAGGACCAACTTGAGGTCATACATCGCAAAGTTATCAAACGGACTCTTGATCTCCCCATTGCCACATCCAACCAGCGTTTGTTGGACCTTGGGATGTTCAACACCTATCGGGAACTCCGAGAGGCCCATCTTTGAGGAACGTGTACGAGCGCCAGAACCCTGGAGACGCGCCCTCAGGGTCAGACCCATTCCCCGCAGCATGTTTATCAATGTCTGGAATCGCTAGGGGATGTGTGATGGTGGTGAGAGAGCGACTAAATAAAAAGGCTATTCGAGAGGAAGCAGCAGATGTAGGCAAAATAGGTGTATATTCGGGGAGGGTGAGTGGGTTGGAGGGTTCCTGTAGAGCAAGGATGTCGGGTCCCGTAGCGCAGGACAGCAGTTGGTGGACTACATGGCGCAATTCTGGCCAAAGCCCCGGCAGTTCCACTGCCAAACAGTAAGATTACGGTTTCGATATGCCATCATGAGAACATATCTGAGGGGTAGTCAAAACGGAGCGGTGGGATAGATGAGCTACAGCAGAGAGAGGAATTTCCTGTCCTCCCGCTGCTTTGGGTTTCTTGCGCTTTGGAAGGCGGGTTGAGTAAGTATTGAGCCGAGTCTCAACATCTGTATAGCGGTCAGAGAATTTTTGCGTTAGGGTATCTAATCTGTGATTAAGAATAGCGTTGTCTTGCGTTATGCGGCATACCGCATCTTTGAGTGTTGCACATTCCTGATTGATGTGCGTTATAGCTTCCAGAAATTTTGCCTCAAATCGAGCTGCAATAACTCATGGTTGGCAAGCCATCTACTGAGTTGGGGGTAGAGGGAGGTATCTTATACACGGAGTAGTATTTGTAGGGGGTTCCGTGTCAGCTTCCATTGGTAGTGAATCAGGAGGGGAACTAGCGTTTGAGGTATTGGAAAAGTTATCAGCGGTGAATAAGTTAGGTGGGGAAGACTAAGATGCGGTAGTTATGGGGGAATAAACTTGAGATCCAGTGGCAATAGCACTTATCTGGGCTTCCAGTCTGGCGATGTGTTGACGAAGGGCGGCGGCTTCTGCTCGCGCTGCTGTAGCTTCCGCTTTTGACGCCGTTGCCTCCTCCTAAGATTTAGCAAGGGCGTGTTGTAGACTGGTAGTCGCTGTCGTGGATGTTTGCTTGGGTGAAGTGGCAGAAGCATTCCAGGCTTGTTTTAGCGACACTGTCCAGGCCTGCTTATGCTGGTAGGGCTGGTTGAGTTTGGACAACTGGGGAAAATGGTCCTTGGGTGCGTTCGTTGTTGGCTTGATTGCTTGCGTGGCTGGTGAAGACTGGGTCCTTTACACGATCCCGTGCCGGTAAGGTGAGGACCCTCACAGAGTATGCACTTGGGCGTACAAGGCTGGTCTTATGGATGCTGCGTTCCACAGTGGGGACAGAGATTATTTTTGGGGCTTGGATGACCCGGCTGTCTGCAGTTGGTGCAGGCGTCCGGGCTGAGCCACCTCAGCTACCTCGTAATGTCGGAGCCGAACGTAGCATTCCGCTGTGTTCTCTGATGGGGTACTAACGGTGAAGGAGTTTTTTGAGGACTTATGCGTATTGTGTCTTGTTGACATACTGCCTCTATGGGGAGTTTCAGGGCGGCGCACACGAGGGATATTATGTAGCCCCCATCGTGGTTGCGGAGATCGAGGCCTCCTTTCAAACGGTAGATGATTTACAGTTCTAGGGCGAGTAGCTTGGGTAGCAGAGCCTGACGCTTTTTAGTTGATGGAGGAGACTTGCCTCGCTTGTGCTGGGGCCAGTGCGGCGGGTCTAACCGGTGGCTTGAGAGGCGAGCTCGTGGTGGCGAGCGCGAGTATGAGCGGTATTGGGTGTGCCAGTTAACGTGCTGGAAGGGCCTTGGTCCATCTAGGATCCGTGGCAAATTCTTCGACCGGGATTGCTTCTACGGTGACTTGACACGTCCTACTGCTGCAAGCAGGCTCGGCGTTTCGTGAAGCCATGTGCGCACTGGAAGGCTAGGCACAGTCTATTCTAAGCGCGGCGATGTCCAGCTGTTCCTACTGCGAGGCCCAGCGAAGCGTCGGTCGCTCCGTGTCAGTCAGCATAAAAATGCCGGCTCGTAAGTCCGAAAAGTGGTTTTAAATGGTGCAGAACATTTCCACCAACAGCTTGCAGCACATTCAGTCCACAAACAGTCGAAAAACCGCACAAAACAATAGCAGACCCCTGAGCCGACGTGAGACGCGGCACTGGCGACCACCCGAAGGTCCTTTTCTGGTTAGGTCAAGGTCATGCCACCTTTTCATTGAGCAATTTTTATGTCTTCGATTGAATTCTTTTTTTTTTTTGGGGGGGGGGGAGGGGGGGCGGAGGAACTCACAATCTCTACCTCAGTTCAAGGTCAAGAGGGAGGAGGATAACCTATTCGTCGAGAAGGAAGTCTTATACAGGGGGCTTCCGAGCTAGGTAGCTCGGGCTTTGGCGACCCCACGCACACATCCTTTCCCTTATCTCTCTTAATAAAGTCTTTCAGTCAGTTGGTCAGACTTGGGCTGCGTCAAAGTCACGGTTGCGCGTCCGATGACACAGAGTGATTCGCAGGTCCGAACTGGGCTGTTGCGTCCGAGCTAATTTATTGCTCAGAAGGCGTCGGTGTGTCTGCGTGCGCTCCATGGGCATCTCAGCAAGCTTCGTCTGCAGATGCCCACCCGGTCTGCACGCACGCCTCAACAGCCGCTGTCCTCACCCATGGCCATTTCGAAGCGCCGATTTGGTCGCTTTGTGAAGAAACGGCCCAAGACTTCCCAAGAAGAGCCTGGCCTGTTAATGACCTACAGAGGGGCGGCGGCGGAGCAAGCGACCGTCGTCGGAGCCGCGCGGTGTCGGGTTACGGTACTCGACGTCGGACAATAGCGGAGGGAGAAGCCATCGTCGGCTTCGCGCGAGGTCTGGCCTGCTGGCTGAAGTGTTTGCTGCTGAGGGGGAGACCCACAAGGCGCCGGACCGAACGGAGAAAAACAGAGGCAGCCGTGAGAATAGAACGATGGGGGGTCGCTTGTGAACTGGCGATGTGTTTGTTAAAGTGTAGTGGCACACGTGCAAGAATGTGCGGGGCGGGGCTCAGTGATGCAGTGCGCAGACTGTCACCTCGCGCTTTGCGATTGGCCCGTGCCAAAGGTGAACTTTTCCCTGCCTAGGGACCTAGGGAGACCCAAGAGAAGAAAACCGGGGGTCCGACATCTGGAGAGGGCTTCCTTCTGAAATCTCCAAACTGTACACATGCAAATAAACTACTTGTACTCAGCTCTAATGAAAGCTCCACGTCTCCGCGGTTCCTCGACGCCTCGCCGGTCAACGCTACCCTCGGCTCCGGTCCTGTGCGTCCGGCGTCGCGACAACTGATTGGCAGCGTGGTGGGATCGAACCTGGCTGACTGATGGAGAAGAGCACACCAAGATCACGGAGACTGGCAGTTGCGGACTGGTGAGTGCTGGCATTGCTTTTGAGTTCCCAGGCTGATGAGATAGAGGTGTAATCTTATTTCTGGGGAGGCCAGCCGCAGAAGCGTAAATTAAAGTACTTCTGGGTGGAGGCCAGGGCATTGTCACACTGCTGTCATGGATTTGAAAAAACTGCTCAAGTCTCAACTCGTGAGTCTGGGGGAGGAGCTAGGCATCAAGGTTGGCCCTGAAATGACAAAGCATGAGGTCATGGTGGCAATAGAAAGTTCGGATGCCGAGAGTGAGCAAGTAGAAGAGACATGGTTGGAGATTCAGAGAGCCCAGGCGGAAAAGAAAAAGCAATTAGAGCTTGAAGTAGAGAAACTCCGCCTGCAAGTTGAACTCGGAAAGACGAGCGTTGTTCAAGGAGTAGAGGTAGCGGTTCGACAAGATCTTTATGATCTATCAAAGTTATTACAACCATTCAAGGCTGGGCAGGACATAGGCCTCTATCTTGTGAATTTCGAGAGAACGTGCGAAAAGGCACAGTTTGGTCGCAGCTCTTGGCCGCGGCGTTTATTAAGTTTGTTGCCTTGCGAGGCAGCGGATGTAATTGCTCGACTCTCTGCATAGGACTCTGACGACTACGATAAAGTTAAGGAGAGCCTTCTCAAGAGATTTCGTCTGTCGTCAGAGGCTTTCAGACAGAGATTTCGGAGCATTACAAAAAGGCAAGGTGCTAGCTATGGAGAGTTTGCCTATGAGTTGAAGGCAAACCTAACGGAATGGATGGTAGGCGCCAAAGCCAATAATGAGTACCTCAAGGCCTTAGAAATCATTGCTATCGAGCAATTTCTTTCTAAACTTCCTGAGGCGATGAGAATTTGGATTCAGGACAAGACGACTGTCAGCTCGGTGCAGGCAGCGGCAGAACTTGCGGACGAATACGTCTCCCGCCGAGGGGTGCGAGAGGAGCTTTCTTCCGCTATGCCGACTGATAAGGGAAATAGCGTGACAGGGTCAGGACTGAAAAGCGCCAGTGGAGTTCAGGATCTAAGCTGGGAAATGTGACAACGGACACTACGAAAACGCTTAGTGTTAAAAAGTCAGAAAGTGAGCCTGAAAAAAAGGGGGCGCACGATCGGTTACAGAGGAAGATTTTTGAAGCGCGCAAACCGCCTGTCTGCTATAACTGCCAAGAATCTGGGCACATTGCAGCGGGATGTCGAAAACCGAAAGTTACGTTCGCATACACTTGCTATTCGGTGACGGATGAGGAACTACTCAATCCTTATTTGTTTGATCTGACTGTCAACGGGAAAAAATGCCGAGTGCTCAGAGACAGTGGGGCAACAATTGACCTTGTACATCCTGATTACGTGAAAGAAAAGCAGTTCAGCGGGAAATGTGCGTGGATAAAGCCGATTCTGGAGGAATCTAGTGTTTGCCTTCCAGTAGCGGAAGTCGTAATCACTGGAACTTTCGGTGAAGTTCGTACTGAGGCTGCAGTTTCAAACAAGCTGCCACCGCAGTACCCCTACTTGTTTTCTAACCGAACGGACCAGCTTCTGAGAGCTCAAGGGAAAAACTTGACAGAGGGAGTCGTTCAGGCGCTCACAAGAGCTGAGGCGAGTTCCCTTGCTGCCAAGCTAGAGAGGAATGAGGCTGACTCAGGGTAGCAGGAGAGAGATGTTGAGGGTGCACAGGCTCCGACATCGCAGAGGAGCGAGGAACAAGGAAGCAGTAAGGAGGTGTCAAACAGGCAGTTCAATGAAATGAAAAACAAGCAGGCCCCATCACACTTCGATGAGAGAGAAACGGGAGACAAGTCAGGCAATACAGGACAATCGGAAAGTGTTGGAAGAGATTGTGAGGGGTTGTCAGTGCTTCCGTTGTCAGTGTCGACAGATCGAAATGTCGGAAAGGTGACCAGAGAAACGCTCATTAAGGAGCAGACAGAAGATGGAAATCTCAAAGATGTGTGGGACCCAGCCAACATTGAGGCACAGACTAGGGCGAAAAGTTACTACGACCGAAACGCAAAGTTGCAGTCGTATCGAGAGGGCGATGAAGCCCTTGTCCTGTGCTCATCGCGAGCGAAAAAGCTCAAAGGTCAATGGGAAGGGCCGTTCCGAGTGGCGAAAAAGCTTTCAGAGACGAACTACGTCATCGAGCGGAAGCGAGGGCGCCGAGATTTCATGATCTATCACCACCACCTAATGAAACGATGTGAGGGAGAGATTCTCCGTCAGGTAGATGAAAACGGAGGTGAACAACCTGTGCTATTCGCCAGCAGAAAGCTAGCAGCAAGAGAGGAGGCCTATAGCGCACGCGAAAAAGAAAGTTTGCCTGGTTTGGGCATCCCAAAAACTGGCTTGCTACCTCTACGGAACCCCGTTCGTCTTTGTGACAGACTACTGTCCACTAACGTGGCTTTCGCAAATGTCAGGGAAAAATCCTCGACTATTGAGAGGGAGCCTTGCGCTCCAAGATTTGAGCTTCAGTGCGCGGTACAAAAAGGGAAAGACAAATGCTAAAGTCGATGGCTTGAGCCGTGCATAATGCTCTTTTTACCGCTTCAGTGAACGAGGAAGATACAAATGTATCCTTTACTGTTCTAAGTGTTTAATTTAGGCATTGTTGCACTGAATGTTTCTTAGCAGTTTTCATAAGTGAGTGAATTTGTAGCTCTTTTTATGAACAGAAGAGAGGGAGTGAGGCAGAAAACGGGTGGCAGTAGTGTGACAGGGTCCGCAAATATGATACTGGGCAGAGATTTTTGTTTATCATGCAATAGCCTGGGAGCTTGAGAGCTTTTGCTGGCGCTTGCTTGGTTTGTGGCGCCAGTCTTTGCGATTTAGGAGTGGCCCAACCACCGTACGAAGAATCTGATCTCTAACGTCGAGCAGCGGAAACTCCTCGCCGTCCGAGATCTTCCCGTCGGCGGAGGAGCTGTTGTGTCCGAGCTAATTTATTGCTCAGAAGGCGTCGGTGTGTCTGCGTGCGCTCCACGGGCATCTCAGCAAGCTTCGTCTGCAGATGCCCACCCGGTCTGCACGCACGCCTCAACAGCCGCTGTCCTCACCCATGGCCATTTCGAAGCGCCGATTTGGTCGCTTTGTGAAGAAACGGCCTGACTTCCCAAGAAGAGCCTGGCCTGTTAATGACCTACAGAGGGGCTGCGGCGGAGCAAGCGACCGTCGTCGGAGCCGCGCGGTGTCGGGTTACGGTACTCGACGTCGGACAATAGCGGAGGGAGAAGCCATCGTCGGCTTCGCGCGAGGTCTGGCCTGCTGGCTGAAGTGTTTGCTGCTGAGGGGGAGACCCACAAGGCGCCGGACCGAACGGAGAAAAACAGAGGCCAGCTGTGAGAATAGAACGATGGGGGGTCGCTTGTGAACTGGCGATGTGTTTGTTAAAGTGTAGTGGCACACGTGCAAGAATGTGCGGGGCGGGGCTCAGTGATGCAGTGCGCAAACTGTCACCTCGCGCTTTGCGATTGGCCCGTGCCAAAGGTGAACTTTTCCCTGCCTAGGGTCCTAGGGAGACCCAAGAGAAGCAAACCGGGGGTCCGACATCTGGAGAGGGCTTCCTTCTGAAATCTCCAAACTGTACACATGTAAATAAACTACTTGTACTCAGCTCTAATGAAAGCTCCACGTCTCCGCGGTTCCTCGACGCCTCGCCGGTCAACGCTACCCTCGGCTCCGGTCCTGTGCGTCCGGCGTCGCGACAGGGCAATAGGGGCTTCTCAATGCTCACAGGGTGAGAGCTGCAGATCCCGCGAAGGGGAACTCGTGGACATGCCCACAGTATGAGTTCTAGGTAGGCCCTATGTTGACATAATATATAATATGGCGTGTATAATGCAGGATGCATGGGCGTAGGTAAGTCTTCGGAGCCAGATGACCTCGAGGTTTAAGATGTAGAGCTTCTGCTCTAAAAAAAAACTGACAGCGTTGCCTCGAGTGGGGGAGTTAAGACACAGGAAGCGGTCAAGGAATTGCTAAACTGCGGCTCCGACTTATATATAAGAAAAATCGCCCTGTACATGCCGTCGAACACGGCATTCACTGTCGGTACGTGCCATATGCACGTGGAAACCATTGAGCATTATATCCTCTCCTGCCGCCGGTAAGCTGCTCAGAGAAGAAATTATTCCTTCTTTCCTTTGGTGCAACCGTCAAAAGCATGCCCTAAAACCGGTGTGTTAGTTACTCGACAGAATATCGCGACCAGAAGATTTATTTATGAGATATATTTAGAATAGGGACGTCCTATCGGTTAGGAGAATAGGATAATAACGGAGCGCAAGTGCGCATGTTCAGAGTACTTGCCGCACGCCTCGCTCATTCGTCGCAGCATTCTGCGTCTGCGCATTGTCACCTCGCTGTTACCCTATCCCACTAATCGGCTGAGTCCCGCTATTGTTCTTCTTCGTCCTCTCCCTCAGTGCGTACGGCACATACCCACAGTGGGGGATTGGCCAGAGTGCATTGCACGTCTAAGAACAAAATTCATGATGTCGATTTAGGCTGTGGCATAAATAAGTTATGAAGAATTTATGTTGCTAAAAAAATTTGGATAATTTTTGAGGAGATAGAAATAGTAATCAATGAAAGAAGGATATTTAAGAAAATGTAATTAAAATTAGTAAATATGATCCAGACAGAGCTGCGCTAACAAACAAATCTTTCAGTAGCAGTATTATAGCTATGGAGTAGCTCGCAAACCTGTTTTAGGACATGCCCTTTGACAGACGCAACAAAGGAGAGGAAGACAGGAACTGTAAATGGCCGTCCTAGGCGAGCAAGGGAAATTTCTAAATAATTTCTCCTCTGAGCAGCATACCTGCGGCAAGAGAAGATATAATGCTCAGTTGTTTCCACGTCACCACATGGCACACAAAGGTTCTACGGCGTGAATCCAGAGCGACAAAAAGATTGCGGCAAGGAATTCTACAACGCATGAGCGTCATCGAGAACTCACATTGCCTCGAATTACAATACCGGACATTCCAATGGAAGTTTATATGTTCAAAATCCGCAGTCGCAAGGAATGGCTTATGGCTCAAGGACTGCAATAATTGAAACCATTCGAAACGGGATATATTTAGCAATATAATGTTCTGTACCATATCAGCAATATGCCCATTGAGATCTGAATTTGCTAATAAATCAGCCATTGGAAGTAATGCAGCAGTGCCTCGGAACCCTTTGAAATAATAATAATAATAATAATAATAATAATAATAATAATAATAATAATAATAATAATAATAATAATAATAATAATAATAATAATAATAATAATAATAATAATAATAATAATAATAAATGGTTCACAGGAAGGGAAAGGCGCAGTATCTGTCACACTTGCTTCTGTGGACACCTGAACCGCTCCGTAAGAGAAGGGAGAAGGTGGCAGTGAAAGTGGATAGAGAGAAAGAGGTGCCATGGCGGAGGGCTCCAGAGTAATTTCGACCACCTGGGGATCTTTAACGTGCGCTGACATCGCACAGCACACGGACGCCTCTTCGTTTCACCTCCATCGAAACGCAGCCGCCGAGGTCGGGATTGAACCCGGGTACTCCGGCATAGTAGTCGGGCGTCTTACCATTGCACCAACCCGGCGGAGCTTTGAAAACGCACTTCATGTATATGTGAGAGAAGAAATAAGGGTTTGCTTCAAAGACGCATCTTTGGGCTTCCCAGTGCTGCTAGGACTGAGAGGCAGTAATAGAGTATGATTACATGGGTAATAGCACAGGGAACTTTTTGAAGAGCCAAGCCAATTGCAAGCAATTCAGCGGTAAATATTGGCGTGTAATCTGGCTCCGCACAAAGAAACTCTGCCTGGGAATAAATACCCAGTGCGGCTTTTTCATCGCGTTGGGAGGCGTCTGTGAAAGTAGCTACGTGTCGTGCATACTGAAATAGATAATCTTCCAAGTGGTCATTTATTACAGAAGTTGTCAAGTACTCAGCATTAGATCGCAACGACTGGTCAAAGAACAGTACAGATGTAGCTTGAGCATCTACTTCCCTTTTTATTGCAATCCTAATTCTACTCTCCAAGTCTATATGAGCTGTCCAAATCGAGCACCCTTGAAGGAACTCGGTCTGTGCATCACTAAAAGGTATTCAGGTCATAACATGTTTTGTTAGGCGCATGTGAACTATGCGCTCAATAAGTTTCACTAAGTTTGAGGTTCGAGAAATCGGCCCAATATTATACGAACCAACACCTATTTTTCAGATCTTTGAAGTCATAATTTTGAGATTATAATTTTATCAATTTTAAATTCTTCAAACAACCAAGCTGTCTCCATGCAAAAATTTGCAATATTCAACACCTCCGAGTTGTCGTCTTGCACTAAAGTTTTCAGTACAGCGACTGCGATACCGTCGCCCCCAGGAGTTGCAGGTTTCAGAGGATCCACTATAAAACGCAACTCCGATGGCTCAACTGCAATGAGATCAGCGTGTGGTCGAAGAAACGGTACCATCGTTTGCGCTTGAAAGCGAAGAGAAAGGCCTTTCGCTATCTGGTCAAGTCTAATTTTTGTTTAATGGGGCGGTAACACCTCGGACTCGGTTACATGAGGTGTAGATGAACTTTGGCGGCGTTCTAAGAACCTATACATGCCTTCCGATCATTTGGATGAGAGAGGTAAATGTTCATATTAGCATTATACTCGTCCTTAGCTTTACCGATAGTTCTTTTAAATGAAGCCGCATAAAATTTGTTATTTATCCAAATTTGAGGACACTGGTTATGGGAAAGGCTCTTCCGTGCAGCGTTTATACGACGGTATGCTTTTTTTCACATTCTTCATTCCACCTTCGGAACGACATTTTGTTACTGACAAGCGATTTCACGGTGTGCACTGAACACTAAGTGACATCTAACATAGAAGATGGTGTTTGTTGAGCATGTTCAGAATGCTCAAATGATGCCTTGGAGGAGAAATAGGAACTCACAAGCTTCTTGAAGAGGCCATGGTTGACAAATTTTTGTTCAGAAGTAACTACTCTAAGGGGAACGGCCACTGCATTAAACGTAACTGCGAAGTGGTCAATAGATGCACCACAATACAATGTAGTTTGTGACGAAACCCGTAATCCATTCGCTGCTAGCGTTAAATCAATGTCCTAGAAGCTGATCGTATATAGGTTATGTCTGGACTATTACAGCAACAACGTATCATTTATAGACATCCAGCTCCAAAGACGCTGCCTACATCTGAACGGCAACCCCAAAGAACATGGTGAGAATTAATATCGCCAGCATTAATCACTTTGTTTGAACTCAATAGAGTGGGCACGGTGGACCCGGCGCTGCAACGATGCTGACCAGGCAACTGTTCTTCATTGTGCAGGCTTTGCTGGGAACCGCCGCAGTATTAACGGCTTCGAACTTCAACTGCGCAAATCACCATATCAGCATCGACAAGAGCGAACCCGTGCGAACCATCGAATACTTTGCAGTATCAGCTCCTCGTGGCCCTGATCTTCTGGCGACATCTTTTGGTCAGCGCCGTGTGACGTCATGGATAGCCATACCTATAAAAGGGACTCTCTGTTGCTTCAGCTTCAGTGGGCACGGTGGACCCGGCGCTGCAACGATGCTGTCCAGGCAACTGTTCTTCGTTGTGCAGACCGCCGCAGTATCAACGGCTTCGAACTTCAACTGCGCAGATCACCATATCGGCATCGACAAGAGCGAACTCGTGCGAACCATCGAATACTTTGCAGTATCAGCTCCTCGTGGCCCTGATCCTCTGGCGACACCTTTTAGTCAGCGCCGCGTGACGTCATGGAAGCCATACCCATAAAAGAGACTCTCTGTTGCTTCAGCTTCAGTGGGCACGGTGGACCCGGCGCTGCAACGATGCTGCCCAGGCAACTGTTCTTCGTTGTGCAGGCTTTGCTGGGAATCGCCGCAGTATCAACGGCTTCGAACTTCAACTGCGCAGATCACCATATCAGCATCAACAAGAGCGAACTCGTGCGAACCATCGAATACTTTGCAGTATCAGCTCCTCGTGGCCCTGATCCTCTGGCGACACCTTTTGGTCAGCGCCGCGTGACGTCATGGAAGCCATACCTATAAATGAGACTCTCTGTTGCTTCAGCTTCAGTGGGCACGGTGGACCCGGCGCTGCAACGATGCTGACCAGGCAACTGTTCTTCGTTGTGCAGGTTGGTTCTTCTGTGACATTTAGCAGCGTTCGTAGTGACAACCGTTTCATTGTGGTCCTGCCGTGCCCACAGCAGTGTGCCAGTCTTGCTTACGAGTGTTTTCTGGTGTGTAAATTAGTTCTATGCGGAGATGTAGGAACAAATCCATGACCAACGCAAAAGGAATTGTACGAACAAATATTTGAGGGCCAAAAAACTATTCTTCAAAGTAAATGAAATTAAAACACAGCTATGCAGCCTTAACAATGTACTTGCCACCCTGCAAATTGCAGTAAAAGAAATACATACTAAATTACATCAGTCTTCTACAACCGAGTTCCAAGCTGGTCAAGTAGAAACGACGCTGAAATCTTTAGAACAAGTGATATCCTTTCAGACAAAGAAGCTGACCAATTTGGAGGACTATAGCAGGCGTTCCAATCTGATTATATATGGAGTTAAGGAGTCGGATGATGAAACAGAATCTACGATAAAAGAAAAAGTAGTGAATGAGGTATTTCAGGATAAGCTGGGCGTGAAGTGTGAGTCAATTGGCCGAATACACAGACTAGGAAAAAACAAGGAAAGCCGACCAATAATTATCCACCTTCAAGATTACAACGAAAAGGAGGCAATTCTTGCAAACTGCAAGAAAGTAAAAGGGTCTAATATTTATGTCCAGAATGATTATTCTCCATCCACATTAAAAAAACGAAAGCTTCTCTGGGAGAGTTGTAAACGGGAAAGAGATCCTAAAATAAAAGCTTCACTAATCCATGTTAAGCTTAAAGTTGGTAAAAACACTTTTTATTGGGATGAAAGTTTAAACAAACGTGTACAAATGTCCCTAACAACCTCTCCCGGAACGGACATGTCTAGCGATTCCTCAAACATACAGGATTGACGGGACACTGAAGGACATCTTAAGCAGCTGAGGCTTATAAATGTCAATGCCCGCAGTGTAAGAAATAAAACTGATGAATTAGAAATGTTATTACTGAAGCATGATCCTCATATTACAGTATTAACGGAGACTTGGCTAAATGAAGAAATAGGTGACGATGTATTTCCTTCACGCTATACTGTTTTCCGAAAATATAGAGGCACCAGAGGTGGCGGTGTAGCCACCCTTATCAAAAATAGCATATCTGCCTATCAGCTGGAAGATATCCCTGACCTTGAATGCTTGCGTGTCAAGATAAAGTGTTGGGGACACAACTTTATTGTTTATGCTATCTACAGGCCACCAGATGCCCCTGTTGAATATTTGCAGAAATTGGAAGAAGGAATGGTCAGACATGCGAACAATAATATTGTATTAATGGGAGACTTTAATTTGCCAAATATTGATTGGGAGCGCCTTAATGCGGGGAATGGGCAGAACAAAAACATTAGCCTTACTTTCAACATTATGCTGCGTTACAACCTCACGCAGGTGGTACCTACATGAACCAACACGTGTGCAGGGAATATGCAGCTCAATTCTGGATTTGGTTTTTGTTAGCCGGGATTTCCCAGAATATTTCGTTTCTATAGAACAAGGACTGTCGTATTACAGACGGCTCACACTCGCAATCACACTCACACTCACAATCTTCCTATTGGCCAGCGGCAAAACGGTGGGAGTGGCCGTCCTTTACATCATCGACGTCTGCTGTTTACGTCATGAACACACTTGAAGTGGTGACGTCGACTACGGGCCAATTGTGAGCGGGGGATGTGAGCGACGCGAGCCGCTCACAACTCGTTTGTGAGCGCGCTCACAAAGGAAAAATGGCGGCGGTCTATGCGGCGGCCGGCGTTCTCGTGAGGCGGTAGCGGCGGCGCCCCGACGCGATCATCGGCAAAGGACGGTGTACGAAGACTGTTTGACGTGCCGGGCGAGATGTTTCGAAGCATGTTGCTACTCGAGAAGGATATAGGACAGTGACTGTGCGACGCGACGAACTGAGATAGGTGTGTGCGGCCGAGTGCGCTGTCTGTGTGGCGGCAGATAATGTGTGCACTGCGCTTTTTCCGAGCTCCTAGTGGCTTCCAAACCGCTACTGGCAACGAGGCGAACATCGGCCTCGCGCAGCCGACACTTCAAAAGCGTTTGCGGCATGCAGCAAGGCGGCGGCGAAGAAAGGCTTCCTTCGTCACGGCAGCATACCGGGCGTCGTCGGGTTTGTCGACGGCCCATCGGGCGTCTACGAGTAGCCTTGTGATGTCCCTGTTTTCAGATATGAGATGCCGACATGATTTGGGCCATGAACCTCCCTACGTGGTATCTTGGCATGATGCTTTCTTCTGGCGGCCTTCTCGGCTGCACACAGGCATGACACAGGCCGAGGAAGGCCTTCTGCGAGGCGTCGAATTCACGACAGTGAGCCGTGCTGCTCTTTGCAAGATAAGTTACGGTAGGCTCCACATGCCTCACATGTATTGCCGTTCTTGGGCTTTTATAAAAGCTGAAACGTAAGACACGTCGTACATTTTTGAAATGCCTACGTAAGAAATGAATATGGGAATGCGTGTGTTTGATGCCTGTATTGAGTAGGAATGGGGCACCATTTATACCGATATGAAGTGCAAGGCTGTCCTTACAGCAGTGTTGCTGAAACTTTCAATCATTCATTGTCTGCACTCCCATGAATGTCATCGTCAGCAAGACCTGGCAATGAGCTACTTGATGCGACTCTTCCATTGTGTCAGTTTATGAGGCTGTTGAGGTCGACAACGACGAAGAATGTGCTTAACAGCGTGCCATTTTCGGTTATGCTGGTGAAAGGGGCACCTGTTGGAGACATGGCTGCCAGTGTCATGGCATCCCGGTCCGGACTCTCCATAACGGCCATAGAACAAGGCATACACCTCCACAAGGTTAATGGTGGATAACTGCGTAGGCGTGCTGAAGAGCCGCTTCCAGTGCTTGCAAAAATACTAGACGCTCCTCTACCAGCCAGAGCGTGTAACATGTGCCGTGTTGCATAACTTCTTTGGATGTCTTCCTGCCTGCAGACGAGGAGGGTGCTGCTGGCTTGGACAAGAAAGGGTCACATCTGTGTACCGGCTACTTGGAAGTGGGATCACTATTGCCATGCATACCTCTAGGGAAAAGCCATACAGAATCATGTTAGCCTGTTCCACAGAACCTGCCACCAGAGCTGGCTGGCACAGCTGCCCATGGTACGGCAACAGCTGCGGCGTCAATGCCAGCACAACAATCGGCTATGATATACCACACGTAGCTGACCAACTCATCGCAGGCAACCAAGTGCAGCGCCTTCTCGTTTCATGTCTGTGCCAGAAACCTTTGTGATAATGATGAATCTTCTCGAACCTCATCTGTCAAGTCAAATTTGTCTTCGTACCCCCCCCCCCCCCTATTCACTGTTGCTTGCAACCGTGCATGTTGGTGTTTGTGTGTGTGCCTGTGTTTGAGTACATAATTAGTGTTTCACAACGAGGCAGCAATTGTGATGCCTATCGGAATGGGAAAGTCTCACAGAAGTTTTTTAGAAGCACGTGTATCAACTGTGCCCCTTTATTTTCCTGCAGCGTTTCACACGCTTGAATATGCAGCAGCGAAACCAACTGCCTGCAATAGCACAGGCAGTTATTTGCACGTACTGCACGATTGTGCTACACAGAGAAGACATACACGAATAATTTTTTAGAGCCTGTAAGCTGCCACTGTACTCATCGCAGGTCTGACACACTTCAGAAACAAGAAATGAAAGTATTGTGCATAAAACTGCGACTCAGTGGCATGACACAAAATAATAGTTGCTTAATGATTACAGGCGTGCATAGTAGTTGTCATAGGTTTGGCACATTTCAGAAGCAGGAAACAAAGTATGGCTCTTAACAGTGCAGAAACATGACACAAGTAGTGCTACAGTGTACTAGAATATGCTAGTACACTGTAGTAGTGCTATGTACAATGTTTGCATAAATAGCCTCCATTAGTGAACCTTCCAGGACTACAGGCCTGCATATACTGTTAGGACGCATAGAAAGCATTTGCTTAATGCTAAACAGTGTAAAGCTGACAAATTGAATGCATAATATTGCGAGTTTTAGTGCTCACAGTGATTGTAGCGTACGCAGAAAAACATCACATATGCATCAAGCAAATGGTGTGTGGGCAGAAGGTATCGCTCAAAAACAAAGCAACTCAATCATGAGAACAAAGAAAAAAAAATACAGAGCACACTACAATGAAAGCTACATCGAAAGCCTTCTCGCGGTGGCACTGCAGTGAATGAAGGCTTCGGGTTCAGTCACGGCAGGGGTGGAAGCATTCCCATGATCATGTTCTTTCCTAAACTATCCAGCTACATAAAAACAGATGATCATGCAAGGACAGAGCTTCATTTTGGCCTACACTACATGCTTCACAGTCGTTTTGTATTTCCTAAAGAGAAACAAATAGAACCACGGAGCCTGCACGTTGCACTTTCAGCACTTTTCTCATCGATACTAGTAGGCGCCGACCGAAAACACCTTCGCAAGTTGTCTTTGTCTATTTCCGTGTCAAGCGCTCCATGAAATTTTATCGCTGCAGGCCCTGAACTTCGACTGCATTCTATTAGATTTTCAGCATGCTCACGGCACTTGCACGGCACTTCGATTACCGACGACGCTAAAAAAAGCAGCACCTTCTCGGGGAATCAGCTGTTTCCTTGCAGGCCGCCATGTGCACGCCATGACGCCGCCCGCGCACCCTCGCGGCAACAAAAGTTACCTAATAGCAAGTATAACTACAAAACTAAAAACGCTTCAACTTGAGCTCAATGTTAATCAATACTAAAAATAGTATCTTGCCAAAATAAACCTTTGTTTGTTTTATTTATTGCGTATTAGTTGCGTCGTGTTAGAAAAAGTTAGGAGACGGTCCCTGCTCAGTTTTGTGCCACACTGTGGCATCAACGTTTGCCGAGGATTCGGGACTACTAGGGCGGAGCCACGCTAAAAGTCGCTGGTAATTGGACGATTTCGCATACTCGTCACGATTGACGTCTCAAGGCTGCGTCACAGCTTCGTAATTTTGACGTCACGCTCACAAACTTGTGAGCGGAGTCCGTAATTCGGCCCCTGATCACTGCATGGTGAGCGTTACCCTTCCACTTATGCAAATAGCGGAAAACCATTCTTCAGTGCTTTCTTACAAAGATTATTCTCATGCTGATGACGTTTCTATCATAAATTACATGGAAAATTGTCTTGCCGATTTTAACAGCGCCAGTGTCTGCTCCCTTTGGAATACTTACAAAAGCATGTGTCTTCACTGCGTAGAAAAATTCATACCTACTAAGAGAAAGAAAGTTCACAAGCGTACAGCCTGGATGACACGCGACGTGATTCATGCTAAACGAAAGTTAAAAAGGTTAAAGAAAAAGCATATCAATCCGAATAAAATAAAAGAAGCTCAGGATGTGCTTGAACAGAAGGTGAACGCAGCTAAACATTATTACTACAATACTTCACTGCCCAACTTCATTAAAAATGATCCTGATAAATTCTGGAAGCATATGAAGGAGAAAAAGAAATCGATTCCGCAATTGACAGTGGATGACACACTGATAACTGATGACACATACATAGCGCAGCACTTCAATGAATATTTTCAAAGTGTCTTTTCAGTATCAAATGTTATTACCGGGTTTTCCAAGAAGCGTGAATTTGATGCCAGTTTTGTTTTGTGGTTTCTACGTGGTCATAGGCCACCAACCACCGCGGGTTCGAGCGTCGCGCGAGCCGAAGCCCCGATCAGCCGTCACCACGCGCACACTGAAACACTGCAGCGCGCACTCAACCTCCACCGGGAGGAGAGCACTTCGCTACAAGGACACAAACCTCCAAGTTCACGAAGGAGACGTTTATTGAAACGCCATCCTCCAGCGGCACACACACGCACACACACACACGCACACACATACACATATATACAAAACGCACATACACACACATACTCAGTCACCGTGTCACGGGAGCGCGCGAGGAGCAAGGCTCCCCTGCGCGCACGAAGTGACACGGAGTGCGCGCCGCAAGCACGCAAGGGCGTGCTGTGATCTCTCTCTCGCAGTGACCAAAGGGTTCCTTTGAGAGAGAGTGGGCAACCACCGCCAGGTACGCCTGTCGCGGATCGTTGGATCACGATCGACAGGCTCGAGCTGCGCTCTCAGGTAAGACCCGGAGCAGACGAACTCGAGTACACACTGGTCTGCGCGGACAAAGGCCGGCAGACAAGAACAGTTGCGTACGCACCTTGCGATGTCTCGGAGGGGTCTCTCTCTGAGCTCCGCTCGGACAGTCGCGCGAGCGCGGCCGTCGAAGCGGTGCCGTCTTCCCGCCAAAAGGCGCCAATGAGAACAGCCACTGGGACGCCAGGGCGGAGCTGTGGCCCGAACGACAGTGACAAGTCGTCCGAGCCCCTCTCCGCCGCCTCAGGCGGGAGAAAGGGAACGGGGAGAACTGGGAAGCGGGCGGCGGCCGTGCAAAGGCCAGCCGCACCAAGCCCGAATCCCACAGTTTCTTATGCTGGTATTGTCAATATGCTGGTAAATCTCAAGGCCAAAACTACATGTGGCCCTGACGAAATACCGAATATCTTCCTAAAGCGGTATTTTTGCGAAAAGCGCGAAATTTCTTGTTAAAATTCTTTCTGTTTCACTTTCGTCGGGGGAGCTCCCGGCTGACTGGAGGGTGGCCCGAGTTGTTCCGGTATTCAAAAAGGGAGATCGAAAAATACTCCAAAATTATCGCCCCATCTCTTTAACATCTCAATGTTACAAGCTCTTGGAGCACATTGTGGCAAATTGCATCAATGAATTCTTGGCTGAAAACAATGTGCTTACAGAGTTTCAGCATGGTTTCAGAAAGGGTTATTCGGCTGTAACACAACTGGTATCCGTAATTCATAATTTTGCGTTATCCCTCGACAATAATGGACAAATAGATGTAATATTTTTAGATTTCACCAAAGCGTTTGATAAGGTGCCGCACGACAAATTAATATTTAAACTAAGAATGATTGGCATACCTGACATTTTTCTACACTAGATTGTTGCTTACCTCACTGAACGAACGCAGTACGTTAAAATTGGCGAATGCAGCTCGGCCATTCTTCCAGTCACGTCAGGGGTGCCCCAAGGTAGTGTTCTGGGTCCCCTGTTATTCCTGATATATATTAATGACATCGTGAATGTTGTGAGTCCAGGTGTTCAAATCAGACTGTTTGCTGATGATTGTATTTTGTATAAAGATGTAACAATTCCACATGATCACATTGTCCTTCAAAATGATTTAAGCAACATATTAAATTGGTGCAGTGAATGGGGGATGTTGATAAACGCTGACAAATCAATATTCCTCCGTGTTACTCGTAAGAAAGCCCCGCTTGTTTTCTCTTACTCCCTTGGTTCTTCACCACTGCGTAGTACTAACAGTTACAAATACTTGGGTGTTACCTTAACTTATACTCTGTCCTGGAACTTACATATCAACACTATCTGCTCCTCTGCCTTCCGCAAACTCTGTTTCTTGAGACACAAACTAAAAAATACACCCTCTTCCGTAAAGTTACTCTCTTACATCTCTTTCATTAGACCTAAGCTAGAGTATGCATGCATAGCATGGGATCCTCACATTAAGTCAGATATCAAGCATCTTGAGAAAATACAAAGAAAATTAGTTCGGTTTATATTTAATAAATTCGCTAGGTTTGACTCACCCTCTCAAACAATGACAGATAATTCTATTCCCACACTTGAATCCTGCAGAAAACAGCTGAGGCTAGAATTCCTTTCTCTCCTGATAAATAGCAAGCTTGCAATAAACCAGTCCCCTTATATATCTCCCGCATCAACACGCTATACGAGACATCATCATCCTGACTCACTGACACCCTATTATGCTCGAACTAACACGTTTATGTTTTCCTTTTTCCCTCGCACAATATCAGATTGGAACACTAATTTGCAGATGGCTATGCATTGCGATTAATATTGTGTAATTTCTTATTACTTTTTGTTGTTGTTATTTGCTCTCTTTTGTACTCAACTATGCCCCTCTGCATGGACCCAAGGGTCTGCAGTATGTAGTAAATAAATAAATAAATGAATGAATAAATAAATAAATAAATAAATAAATAAATAAATAAATAAATAAATAAATAAATAAATAAATAAATAAATAAATAAATAAATAAATAAATAAATAAATAAATAAATAAAATTAGTTGTATGGAAGCCTGCCGGGAAGTATACATTTGCAATAGTGAGAGAAGCACACTGTGGAATCGCGATATCATCTGCAATCAGTTCGCGGTCTGGTCGTAGAATTTTGTGTGACATCTTCGTCTGATGAAATGTTTTTGACGAAATGAATGCTAGAAAGCCGTCAGCCCGGGCGTTAGTGCGATCAGATCTGTAAGTTCAGAAATGTTTGAGAGAAAATGGCCGATTTTGCGAAAGCCAAGTTTCTTGAAGTAAAATTATGTTTGGGCTTAATTTTGAGATAAGTTTCTGTAAATCGTGAAACGAAAATGCAACCGAACAATTCTACTGTAGTACTTTTAACCCCGCCATGATTATTGTAAAATCCGGGAGGCTGTAACAGCCTCCTGTAAGACAGCTGCCTCATGCTGAAGGTAAGAGGAACCTTTTTTGCTTTTAGTGTTTGCATGGGCGGACTTTGAGGGAGAGAAAAAGCGTGGCGCTTCTGGGATGAACATGTCATCTCTATATCCAAAAGGCAAACTGTAGACAGGTCGATATCTGCAGGACCCTGATTCTGCACTTTCATGGACGAAAAAGGAGTAGCCGAAGACTGTATAGAGACACCACTAACAGAGCCCCTAGCAACCGTAGGATCAGGGGATTCAGCTGTGACAGGGTTGCCAACTTGTAAGGCTGCAATTTGGATAGGCACAATCTGTGTAGAAATGACTTGCGACGCAGCTTCGGTAAATGCGATCAAGTCACGTTCCATGACACCCTCGATTACTTTCTCCCCAGCCGAGACAACACTTTCTTAGGTCTGCTTCCACATCCGAACCTAGTATTCTTGCGCAAGCGGCATATGAATGCCGCTTTCGGTCTAGCTGCTCATAGGCATCTACCCTAAAGCACCTTTTGTGCTGGATAATGCCCAGAACACTTTGTTCATCTGCGCGCTTTTGCGCAAGTATCATCATCAGCGGGGTGATCTCTACAACATAGTGTTCAAATTACTACAGCATTAGTACAAATGTGTTACATGTGTCTTTCATGTTCGTTTATTGGAGGCGCACTGAGGAGATACACGAGCATGTTCGCAGGAGGGGAGGCTGTGTTCTCGGAGCATACGCTGCTGCTCGGAGCTCTTGGTTTGCCGAACCCGAAACTCGCGCACACCACTCTTAAAACCGAAACTAGAGAACACAACAGAATAGTTGTCTTCGCAAAGTCTGCAGCGTGGTGTTGATTAGCATGTCTTGCTGCTATGCTAAAATCGCCAGCAGGTTTTGCACTGAAAAGGACGAGGCTGAAGCGGATCTACGCGGTACACAATGGACCATACCTTAATCTCTGAAGGACAATTAGCCACGGAAAATGGTGCTATCATCGATTTTGTCGGCACCCTGGAGCCATCAGAATCCCAGCTGCATTGGAAGAAAGAGTGATATGATGCAAACGCCGGCTTCATGAAATTCCTCAATCATTTTCCGGGGAGAAGCCGATGAACCTACGCTGCGTATAATACCTTTTGGACATGCCAGCTGTTCAGGGATGAAAGTCTTTACTGGCAGAAATGCAAGCGATGTGCATTGAAGCAAATCCGACACACACACAATGCATATCTGAGGACTTGCGAAGAATACCCCTTGTGCCAATGGGACGCACCTCAGTAATTTGTAATAATGGCTGGCGACAGCAAGTTCTCCTGGATTATTTTTGGAATTTTCAGTTTCAGGGCTCCGTCCCCAATCGGTAAAATGCTCCCGGTATTGCACTCACTCCATTTCTGCCCAAAGATTCCAGGTCCAAGCTTTGGGCCGGCTGACTGGCGAACCAGGATGCTGAATCCCCACCTGGGGAAGCTAGAGACATTATCCAAGACCTACGTAAACATGAACCCTATTTTCCGATTTAAAACTACTACTGGCCAATCCCCCGACGTGTAATGGCCTTGCCGGAGAAAACTGTCAGGCTAGCAGACAAGCCAGGCACCAGCAGTCGGAAGAAGACACCAGAACATGATCACGATCACAGGTGTACATACTTACAAACTTTATTGCATTTTTAAAATTTCCTTTTTCATCGATTACTATTCCTAGCACATCAAAGTTTTTCCAAATTATTTTAGCAACAATAATTCTTAATTAATTAGTTATCTATCGTACAGTCTAAGTCAACATCACGAATTCTATTCTTATACGTGCATTAATTCTGACCAGTCCCTCTCTCTAGGAGAGAAGAAGAAGAAGACGAAGCTCTGGAGATGTGATCGCGTCTGTGTTCTCTAGCTCTGCATCGATGGGTAAAATGTTTTCGCGCAAGGAGAACGTGGACGTGACTGGGTTAACAGACCGAGAAAAGAAGGCTATACTCGGAGTGTGGCGGACCTTCTGCAAGGAACACGAGGACTTCGGCGTTCTGCTGTTCCAGGCGTTCTTCGTGAAATTTCCCGAGCACCTGAGCCTCTTCAAATCTTTCAACGAGAAACCGCTCAGGGCACTCATAACCGACGACAAATTCAGGTGCCCGCTTCCTTTTTTTTTTTTTGTCTTCGAAATGCGTGAAATGTGATCTGAGGGACCGATTTCTATAAATTGGCACGTACGCAACCCCGTGAATGATTTATTCGTGTTGATGTCGGTCAATTTCGTCGGAAAGCTGCTTCAGATAAGCAACTGTTCTGTTTTGTTTGTTTTGTTAGTATGAGGAGGCAAAATGCGCTTCATTTGCTTGGCTCTTGTTTTCGTACTCTTCATTTGCTGATTTTGGTAGTGCTTCGCTCCGCACGCGCTCTTTTTCACTTATCATTTTACTGACATGCAACAGCACATCCATTTCGCGTTTCGTGACATGATTTTATAACCTATCACGCATTTGAACGGTGTTTATTCCAACCCCTCGCAAAGCGTCGGGAACGGCCTCTCGCTGTGCTTATATTTCACGTTAATTGAATATCCAGACTAGAGCGTGAGAAATAAGATGGCTGCACGGTATGAAAGAGCACTGAAAAAGAATTCTTCGAATTCTGTGCTGGAAACCCAAACAATGAACAGGAAGCTTCTAAGCTACCCAGAGCGCCCAGCACATGGTTTCCTGATGCAGAGCGCAGCCCCGAACTGGACCTATATGTTAAATCCATGTCAAAAGAAACTATTGAAAAACAAAAAAGAAAGCTAGATGGAGCGCCTAAAAACCTCTCTATAACCGAAATAGCCATTCTCGACAACTTAGCTTCTAGAATTGATTCAGATATCAAGCCTGCAGACAAAAGTGGCAGCATAGTTATGTTTCCACTCGACAATTACAAAAAAGAAGCTCACATAGAGCTTAACAACTCTTGCCACTATGAAAAGTTAAGTACCGATCCAACAGAAGTTCTGTGAAGTCATCTTAAATAAGATGGGATATCTATTCCACAGGGAACCATAATTACCGAGATCGGTTATAAATTTCCAAGCCATAAAACAAACAAGCAGGTAGAGTTTACCTACCACCCATGATTCACAAGCTTTCGGCAGAAGCATTGTTTACCTTTACCACAGATATACCAGGCAGGTCGATTGTTTCTATCAATAAACGTCTACAGAAAACCAGTCAATATTCTTAATTCACCACCTAGCAGACCTCCCAACCCAGCTTCCTTCGTCTGTGCAGTGAAAACCTGGACAAAGTGGTTTAACTTTCACATAAAATAGGGCTTTAATTGTAATTGCACATGGTAAAACGGATTGCCTACCTTCTATGATGATCATTCTGTCATAACCGGTACATTGGAAAGACAGGACAATCGGTGAACATAAGGCGAAATGGCCATCGGGCATACGCAATGGAAAACCTCCCGAAAGCAGTTTTCAAGAATTTAAATCAGAAAGAACATGAGTTCGAAGAAATTAAATTATTTATTTTCCAGTAAGGCTTTAAATCTTCGAGGGAAAGAAATTATAGATAGGCATATCAAATCCATAAATCTAGAACATTGGAACCAGCAGGAATGAATATCTCGAAAGGAAAGTTAAAATCCCTTAAGTATATTCACTGTGCGTCATAACTAGTCGGGAAAACAATCACATATATAGCGTTAATTACACAGTTTATTTCCAGAACGTGAACACTCTTCTGTAAGATAGAGCTTAAGCTGCATGTGTTTTTCCAAACCTGTTTCCTTCTTATCACTTCCTGCTTAGGTTGGCCCTTGAACCCTTTTCTTCAGGACGTGGCAGGTGTGGTTCACTTGATCTGTTATTATCCCGTTTATTTGTCCCTCTCCTCTCCTTGCGGAAAGCTTTTGGAACTGTTCCCTTGCAGATGCATTCTTTATTACGACCTTTTGGATTGCCTGTCCCCTTTCAAGGAAGGCGTGTCAGCATCGAAACTGCTTTAGGTGCTCCACCCTGCATTGTAGAAATATATACCCAAGGAACATTTTTTCACTCCTTGCCCTAATTCTTTCTCCCCACCCTCCTTTCTCCCCCTTCTAGTGTTTCTTCTTCGGAAGCAAAATCATATTTAAACCCCGCTATGATGACCGCGCTGCCAGAAGGAAGACAAGCCCCCTTGACGAAACGTTGGCTCGGCTTGCGAACTGAGGTTCCGCCTGTAGCCCTGTTCAGTGCTCTTTCATATAGGTGAATTGAAGGAAGAATTGAGTGATTATGGAGAATACACTGTATTCTCCATAATCATTTGCTGACTTCGTTAGTGCTTCACTCAGCACGCGCTCTGTTACACTGCCTATAAGTGCCATGTTCGAAGACAAGATAAGACACTTGTCTTTATATGGCTTTCTTCTAGTCTAAAGAAAAAGCATGACTCTGATGGGGCAGGGACAGGTAGGTCACCGCAGCTTGCGGCGGGGGCTAGCATGCGACTGAATTTTTATCTGTTGTAGGCCGTCATTGCACCCGCCACTGCCGGTGTTGGTGGACGACATTTGTTGTTGCGGTGCGCGTCTTTCTCTTCCTCTTCTTTTTTCTTTCTTTTCTATTTTCTCTTCTGTCCGCACGAGGCAGCGGAGGTGGCTCAGCTACAGATCCAGTAGCAGGCCCGTGCATTCTTTTCTTTCTTCCTACAGCCACAACAACAAGAACAAAGCGAAAGCTTTACTTGCCCCATTAGGCGAGCATCTGGTCTCCATCGTGTGGACTCGATGGTACCCGAAAACGATGGCGTCTTCAGTTAAAGATCCTCAGGAGGCCTAAATCTCTCCGGAGCCCTCCACTACGACTCCTCGTTATCTCTTTCCGCTCTCACTCCACCCTTCCCCCCTTTCCTCACAGCCCGGTTCAGGTGCCCACAGAAACAAGTGGGACAGGTACGGCGCCTTTCCCGTCCCGTGAAACGATTATTGTAGCGAGTGCTACACCGACTGTACAAGTCGAATTTTCGGCGTGGCGGTGACCGAGTGGTGGTCGCACCACTCCTACATCACACCTGGCGAGCTACATCAGTGGTGTAGTACTAAGGACTAACGGTTAACTAGCAACTAACCAGTACTAATTAATGGCTAACTAGTCACTAGCCAATACTTACTAATGACAAATTAGTTTAACTAGAATTAATTAGTGATAACTAATTAATGAGCGAAATTAGTATTAATTAGTGATAACTAATTAATGAGCAAAATTTGTAGTCAGCGATAGTAAAACTGCTATCTGGAATTTCATGAAAGGCACAATCTCGCCGGAAGCGGCGAGGATCCTGGCCGGCAAAGAGTTGACCCGCAAAGTCAACCTAGTATGGACCCCAGCGCACACGTCGGTTCCTGGCAATGAAGCGACACACGAGTTAGCCAGAGCTATCTACTCCCGGGTAACCGCAGAACCGCCGGATTGCCAGAACCTGGATGAACGCGCGCAAACATATTGTGAAATCGTTGAAATTATAGATTAAACATAAAACTACTGCCACCACCGGATACCAATAGAGAGGCGACCGCATGGCGGCGACTACAAGCTGGAAAATTATTGGCCTTTCACGTACTACCAGGGGAACAGGAAAATGGTCTTTGTAAAACATGTGGGGAGAGGGGTACTCTCGACCACATTATGTAGGAATGCATCGACTCCCCTGGAGTCGAGGAAAATATCAATAGCAGAGAGAGCTGGGAAGCCCTGCTGCGGAGGCAAGACCCCGCTCAGCAGCAACAAGCCGTCCGCCTGGGGCGGAGGCCGCGAAGAGACAAAATATATTTGTTAGCCTTTAGTCGCGGAGGCTACAGCCCTCATCCCCTAGGTCTGCGTGCCAGGGGTGGGGAATAGGGGTCTCGATTTAGGGTGGACAATAAAAGTTGTCCGTCCGTCCGTCCGTCCGTCCGTCCGTCCGTCCGTCCATCCATCCGTCCGTCCGTCCGTCCGTCCGTCCGTCCTTCCAGCCAGCCAGCCAGCCAGCCCAGCCCAGCCCACCCCATCCGTCCGTCCATCCGTCCATCCATCCATCCATCCATCCATCCATCCATCCATCCATCCATCCATCCATCCATCCATCCATCCATCCATCCATCCATCCATCCATCCATCCATCCATCCATCCATCCGTCCATCCGTCCGTCCGTCCGTCCGTCCGTCCGTCCGTCCGTCCGTCCGTCCGTCCGTCCGTCCGTCCGTCCATCCATCCATCCATTCGTCCGTTCGTCCGTCCGTCCTTCCAGCCAGCCAGCCCAGCTCAGCCCAGCCCATCCGTCCGTCCGTCCGTCCGTCCATCCATCCGTCCGTCCATCCATCCATCCATCCATCCATCCATCCATCCATCCATCCATCCATCCATCCATCCATCCATCCATCCATCCATCCATCCATCCATCCATCCATCCATCCATCCATCCATCCATCCATCCATCCATCCATTTTACAGACAACAGACAAATTACAGACAACTGGTTACGAGGGACAACAGCGACGACGACGACGCGGCACCCAGGAACGGGCGCCAAATAGCTTAATGCTGGAGCGATGCATTCGAGACATTTTTTTGAAAACAGTTTTTCTCCGGGGTGAACTAGATGTATATAACGCAAAGTATGATGCTTTTTTTCTGTGAGTGTTTGAATTCTCTGTTGCTGCACATGTTACCCTGCAGTTCGGTGTGGGCGCTCGCATTATTCATGAATTACCTTTGCAGTGTATACCACGTGGTACGTACCATGTGTGATCACGTCCAGGGTGGGTCACGTCTTCAACTTGAGCTCTGAAGCGCACCTTTCATAATTGGCTCACAGAAATGGAAAGGCGCACAATCTGTCACACTTGTTTCTGTGGACACCTGAATCATCTTTGCAGTGTGTACCATGTGTGGTCACGTTTTCCACTTGAGCTGTGAAGCGTGCCTTTCATAATTTGTTCACAGGATTGGAAAGGCACCGTATTTGTCACACTTGTTTCTCTAGACACCTTAATCACGCCGTAAGGGAAAGAAGAAAGGTAGGAGTAGAAGTCCACTTGAGCTCTCAAGCGTGCCTTTAATAATTTGTTCACATGACTGGAAAGGCTGAGTATCTGTCGCACTTGTTTCGGTGGACACCTGTATCGTGCTGTAAAGGAAGGAAGGTGAGAGTGAAAGTGGAGCTGGTTACGAGGGACAACGCCGACGCCGCAAAACCCAGGAACAGGAGCCAAACAGCTGCGCTCTGAAACGCAGTATCTGACACAATTCTCCGCGGACACCTTAACCGGGTCGCAAGGACAAGAAGGAAGGTGGGATTGAAAATAGAAATAGATGCCGTAGTGGAGGGCTGCAGAACACCGCGCAACAGACGCTTTCGCCTCGTTACACTTTAGTGGTCGCAAGTTCCCCATATAGCATAAATAAATCTCTCTCATTGCTAAATATGAATGACCACAAGCTCAGCCAGTGAAACGTACCTGAGCTAAGCCACGGTTTTTATCACTCACGCAGACGGCTCGCGCAGCAAGGGTTTAGAGGGGAGCGCAGCGGAGGAGCGATTGAATTATAATAGTAATAATCGATTCACAGGAAGGGAAAGACACTGTATGTCACACTTGTTTCTGTGGACACCTGTCTGCGCCGTAAGGGAAGGGAGAAAGGTCGGAGTAGAAGTGGAAAGATAGAAAGAGGGGCAGTAGGGGAGAGCTGTGGAGTAATTTAGACTATCTGGGGATCTTTATTGTGCACTGACATCCCACAGCACAGGGATGTGTCTCCGTTCTGCCTGCATCGAAACGTAGCTGTCGTTGATCGGGATCGAACTCGGATACTCCGGCACAGTAGTCTGGCATTTTAACCACTGCACCACCGCAGAGTGATTGTTGCTGACATGTCTTGACGTGCCGATTCGGGACCGAAGGGGCACTTGCAGATTCATTGCGACCACAATGAGGAATGCTGTCACATTCTCACACCTAGGGTGCCCTAAGTGACTGTACCGAATTTATTTTAACACGTGTGCCCGTTTTCTATTTGCGCCAGAGCCCACTGCACCATGGTAGGCAACGAGATTGCGTCCATCATCGAGACGCTGGAGAATGTGCCCGAGCTGATCGAACGGTTGGACAGGAACGCCATGTTACACCAGCGCATACGAGGAGTGATGCCGACGCACTTCGCCGACTTCTGTCAGGTCTTCGTGGAAGTGCTAATCGCCAACCACGAGGACCTCATGACACCATCCACCGAGCTTGCCTGGAAAAAGTTTTTCGAGGTACGGCAACGTCTTCTGAAAACTTATGGTGAACGACAAAAAATTTCCGTTGAGGCCAATCATAGAGCTAGCCGTGACATCATGCCAGCGGAGGTGGACGCGGTTAGAGGGCAAGAAAACGAGACCATTGAGAGATCTCTTTCTCTCTCTCTTACACATACAATAACTGTAGGAGGCACCTACCTAGGAGTCCCCTACAGTTTTTAGTTTCATTATCGCTTAAGAGCGATAAGGCGAAAGCTTTGGAACTAGTCTACTGTAGTATTTATTTCTCTCTAGTGTTTGCTTGTGAAACGTTTTATTTTCTGCATCAAAGAAACGACGTGAGCCGGCGAAGATGGGTGAACACCAGCCTCAGGTAGTCAGCAGGCCAATTCCCGGCCGCCGTAACTGCCAGCCGCCTCGCGAGCACGGTGGACCAGGACCTTCTGGGCCCCGACCGACGAGCATCCTAAACCTCCCAAACCACTTCAGTGGGGGTGGGATAGGGAGGAAAGTGGGGTCTATATTGTCGTGTACACAATATGGGGGATAAAGAGCAACGACTGTCTTCGCAATGTGAGCATACGGGTTTCACATTTGGTTCGTAGCGAGCAGCCGGGGCCGAACACCAGAAAGTGGTCTGCGGCTATCGCAGAACGCATTCGTCGGCCTTCGACAGCCCCTTCGTCTTAGGTGGGTACCGTTGGTGTGAAGTTTTGTAGTCGTCACTAATTTTTCGGAACAGCAGCAGCAGTCGGCTTAGCTCGTCATCGGGAGATCGGAGGGTGATGGGTGCCCGGAGGAGTGAGTGAGTGAGTGAACTTTATTAATTGCTCGGAGATCTTTTTCTTCGCCTCTTCAATTGCGACTTCCTCAGCCCGATGAGCACCATCAGCTCGGAAAGAGAGAGCCCGTTGACCTGTGCGTTGCTGTGCACCGCCGCCGCCATCTAATGGCCCGACCGCGTCGGACCAACACCTCGACTTTTACAAGACCATAAAACCATAAACCCATAGGCCTGCGTGCCGGGGGCGGGGAGTAGGGGGCCTCCTACATCGGTGGAAAAATAAAGTTCATAACAACAACAACAACCTTTTCTCCCAACACCGTGGACGTTTGGACGGTACACCTTGGCTCCTGTCGCGTGGCGTTCCTTGGTGTACGTTCAAGTGTGGGATTGCAGATGGCAGGAACGCTAGACAAAAGGAGACTCCTGGTTGGTCGCTTCGATTTTGGTGGCTGGTGATGTCACTTCTCTCGACCAATCAGGTGCGCCGCTCGCCCGGACAGCTTTCTTCGACGACAGTATGAGCCAATAAAGGCTTTCTCCGAACGTTCCCGGAAACAGGTTCGAGAGAAAATGTTTGAGCAACTGAATATAAGCTTTTTAGTCGTCGCTGCCTGCTCTCTTGGTCAGGTTTGGTGCTGCACAGCTCCGCGTTGACGTTATTTTTGGGTTGCTTTCCCATGCTCAAGTGTGCTTTCAATCGTGTGCATGCATTTATGCATGTATCAGTACATGCAAAATATTGAAGTGTGACCAGCATCACCAGTGCTTGAAACGAGGATATGGCGTTGCGCAGAAGACTACACTTGACGTGGCGTAACATGGAGCGGTGTTGTTCCTGTGTGTCGCGGGAACTATGACATTGGTGCCAAGGTGCCTGTATTCGCGTTTCCGAAGGATGCCAGTAGGAAGGAAGCGTTTTCCTTGTGTTTGTGCGTGCTTCTTATGTTGTGCGTTGTTACCTGCTCTACTGCCTTCTTCCAAGAAATTCCATCCCGCGGAAGTATTTCACACCCAGCGTGCATTCAATGGTGAGAAACTGAAGTTTATGCCGTACTCCTCATATCCGACGTGCTAGACCAGAAGGTCAGGTAGCGCTTAATGTTTGACGTGAAAAGTCTTAGTGAACTTTGACCAAGGCAGGGATAATGAACCGAAGATGCAGTACTGGGCTGGACTCCTTAATAACACGCAAATTATGTAATAGTGTGTCCATATACCGGCAATACGTGACTACTTAATTTCCATACATTGCGCAAGTTTGTGAATTTCACTTCCAAGAGAAAGACCCAATGAATAAGCTATCACACTTTCATGCAGCAACAGGAAAGACTTTGACAGTTGACAGTGACTGGTTTCATCTGGTGTACAATGCTGTACCACCTATTTACCCTAACTGCCCAGCTTACTTGAACCAGTCCCAGCCCCGTAGGGCCATGCCGTTGTCCACCACCGAAGCCGGGTGAAATGATGGCTTACAAGATACAAATCCGGTGGCAGGCTAGCCCCATTGGCATTTAATTTCTGCGAGATGTCGCCTTGGAAACCTGTAAAAATGGTTACACACCAGAAACTTTAGAGCGGCATGTAGTGCGCGCTGCAATAAACGTTACTTTGAACAACTTTTTGTAAAATGAGAATCGATCATATTCAAAGTGCAGCGCAAAAAAAACAAAAAACGCTGCGGACAGAAAAATGAAGACGTTAAGCAAAAAATAAAATTGGCCGCTTCCAACTATTCCTGTCAATAAAACCATTTGTATATGTTGTTGTTGTTATGAACTTTATTTTTCCACCGATGTAGGAGGCCCCCAACTCCCCGCCCCCGGCACGCAGGCCTATGGGACGGAGGCCGGGGCCTCCGCGACTAAAGACAGGCGAAGTGACAGTGTTTCTTCGCGGCTTCAGCCGCCAAGCGGACAGCTTGCTGCTGGTTGGCGGGGGACTCGCTCTGCAGTAGCAGTTCCCAGGCTTCTCTACTATTTATGTTTTCCTTGGCGCCAGGGGAATCAAGGCATTGCCAGATTATGTGGTCCAGAGTACCCCTTTCTCCGCAGGTTTCGCATTTATCGTCCACCTTTTCCTCCACTTGCGTGTGGAAAAGCCAGACGGGATTTGGGAAATTCCCAGCTTACAGGCGCCGCCAAGCGACGGCCTCCTTGTTAGTTAGCGTTCGGTCCGTAGGTGGCAGGGACCTTCTGCTAAGTCTGTAGTGTTCTAAAATTTCCTTATAAGTTTGCAGCCTCTCGTCCATCCCATCGCAATCAGGCGGCTCTACAGCTGCCCGGAAGTAGAGAGCTCGGGCTAGCTCGTGCGCCGCCTCGTTGCCGGGGACGGACTCGTGCGCGGGGGTCCAAATAATTCGAATCTTTCTTTCAAGTTTTCCTTTCTCTAACATTTTGGCTGCCTCCTTCGAGACCCTCCCTTTTCCAAAGTTCCAGGCAGCTGTTTTGCTGTCACTAATAACTATGCTGGCTTCCGTTCCAACGCAAGCGAGCGCTATTGCAACTTCTTCAGCCGTGTCTACATTTCGGCTTCTAACGAACGCGGCGGCGGCGGGCACGCCGCGGCCGTTGACGACCACAGCCACCGCCGCCCCCGACTTCCCGCTAGCCGCGTCCACGTAGGCGACCTCCCCCGGCTTCATTTTCCCCGCTTTCTTTGCGAGCGTCTCGGCCCTCTTTTGTCTCCTCTCCTTGTTGTACGTAGGGTGCATGTTTTTAGGTAGAGGGGGCACTATTATATATTCGCGACACTCTCGTGGAATGTCTACTTTGTGGCTTGTTCCTCTATCTGACTGCAGTCCCACCCAGCCGAGGATGGTTCTGCCCGTGGTGGTTCTGCTTAATCTTTCTAGTTGCGCCATGCGCACAGCCTCCGCTAGTTCTGTCCAATTGTTGTGCACCCCCATTTCGAGGAGGCGTTCAGTAGAGGTCGAGATGGGTAGTCCGAGAGCCCTCTTCGCGCATCGTCTGATGAGTGCGTCTATTCTCTGCTTTTCGTCTGATCTAATGTTTAGGAATGGTGTGGCGTAACATATGCGGCTAGTGATGTAAGCCTGCATTAGTTTCAGGAGGCTTCGTTCTTTAAGGCCCCGACCCTTTAGTGCGATTCTCCTGAACAGACGCGTGACTTGCGTGGCGTACGCGTTCAGTTTCTTTACCGTTGTATCGTTGTACCCATCTGCTTGTAGAAACAGCCCCAAGATCCTAATTTGTTCGACCTTTGGCACTATTTGGCCGTCTACTGTTACGCTGATGTTTATCTGGCGTTTACACCTGAGCGCCTTCGGGTTGTAGATAAACAGTTCCGAGTTTTGTGGAGAGCACGAGAGGCCCCTTTCGGCCGCGTAGGACACCACGGTGTCCGCCGCCGCTTGCAAGCGCTCCTCGATGCTCGCGTCACTCCCCTGGGTAACCCACAGGTTGACGTCGTCCGCGTACATGCTGAATTTCAAGTTTTCCACTTTCCTCAGTTCTGCCGCGAGGTTTCGCATGGCAACATTAAAGAGGAACGGGGACAGCACCGAACCCTGTGGCGTACCCCTGCTTCCTAGTTTGATGGTGGAGGATTCAATGTCCTGAAACTTTATCTTTATCGTTCTACCCGACAGGGTCTTTTACGTAGTCGTACGTTTTCTTTCCGACCCCCAATTCTTGGAGGCCAGAAAGAATTGCCGCGTGTTTTACGTTATCGAACGCCTTTGTCAGGTCTAGACCTAGTAGTACCCTCGCGTCCCTGGTTTCGCTTTCTATGATATCGTGTCTCAAGCGGAGCATTACGTCCTGCGTGCACAGGCCGGGCCGGAACCCAACCATTTCGTGCGGCCACAGGTCGTTATGCTCCATGAAACGTCTTAGTCGCGTTTGGACTACCCGCTCCATCAATTTCCCTATACAGGATGTTAGAGAGATTGGTCGTAAGTTCTCTAGTTTAGGGGGTTTGCCTGGCTTCGGCATCAAAATTACGTTTGCCGTCTTCCACTGTTGTGGGAGGCGGCATCTGTCCCGTACGATTCTCATGTATTTGGTGAGCACGCGGATGGAATTATCGTCCAAATTTCGGAGAACCTTGTTTGTGATTCCGTCTGGGCCGGGAGCCGATTTTGTTTTTAGGCCTAATATTTCGGCGCGAACCTCCGCCTCCGTGATCGGCGCGTCTAGGGCCTCGTTTAAGGGTCCTTCGTAATCCGGCAGGGGTAAGGTTTGTGTGTCGCCTACGTACATGTTAATTAGTTTCGTCATGAGTTCCCCGTCCGTGCCCTCGAACGCGTGTCTGGCTTTCGTCAGTCTTATGCACGATTGAGTTTTCGAATTGTCAGGATCAAGTAGGTGTCTGAGTAGGCTCCACGTATTAGCAAGGCTCATGTTCCATTCCATCTCGTCACACCTACTACACCAGTTTTGTTCGCAAAGTTTTACTGCGTAATCTTCAATCTCTTTATTATATCTTGCTATCCTTCGCCTATAAGGTTCCTGTTCCATCTTTGCGACCGGAGACGCCTCTCCATGCCGCATTTTGCTTCCAACATATGAAGGAGTTTGCTGTCAACCGTCACCGGCGCATCGTCCTCCCGTAGGGTCGTGGTTGCTTTCTCTACTTGTTTCTTAAGCGTCTCTGCCCATTGCTCTATGTTTTGAATTTCATCTTCCGATTCGCAGTTTTCTCTGATTTGCCTAAACCTGTCCCAATCGGTGATTTTGGGTTTTTTGAGGCGACGTGTTTTGACGCCCTTGCTGAGGGTGAGAGCCAGAACAAAGTGGTCGCTGCCAAAATTTTGAGCTGTGGTTTTCCAGGCTGCGTCTCCCGTGTTTTTTCCTAGGGTAAGGTCCGGGGTGGTGTCTGCACAGACGCTGTTTCCCATCCTGGACGGACAGCTAGGGTCCGTCAGTAGGGTGAGGCCGAGCTGTTGTATGTCCTCCCACAGTTGCCTACCCTTGGGGTCATGTCTATTGTAGCCCCATTCTTGGTGGGCGGCATTGAAGTCTCCTAGAATTATAAGAGTATTGCTTCCTGCTGCTTTGATCGCTTTGCGGAAGAGGGCGCGGAAACGTACCTTTCTCTGCTGGGGGGTGCTGTACACGTTTAAGATGCAGAGACTAGCCTCTTCCTTGCGACCAGTGATAATTTCTATTAATACAGCTTCGATGTCTCGCGAGTTGACCTCATGCTCGACTACCGCTATGTGTCTTTTAACTAGCGTGGAGACGCGGGATTTTTCTCCCCGGTCACCGTGGAACGCCTGATGTTCCGATAATTTTGGTAGACCTTTTCCTGTTTCCTGAAGGGCTATAGCTAAAGGTTTTTCTGCGCTCTGCTCTAAGTGCTGTTGCAAGAGCGCTCGCTTTCGTTGGAAGCCGTGGCAGTTCCACTGCCACACCAGAGAGTCTTCATTTTTACTGCGCCTGTCCATTTTGTTGAATTTGGGTCACAGTCTTTTCTAATGCAGTTAGCCTCTCGGTGAAGGCGTTCTGCATCGCGGTGAATTGCGTCTGCTTTTGATTTACCGCACCCATTAATTGGGTGAGGAGGGTCTCGATTCTTTCAAATCTTGCTTCGTATTTAGCGTCCAGTCTCCTTTCTAATGCCACCAGCGGATCCGTCTCGTCCCCTTTACGTTTTTGCGGGGGTGGCCTGATTGTTTCAGTAATCATTTTCTCCTCTTCATTATCCCTCGGCTCAGGGAGCGCGACTACGACCTTTGTAGGCGGGGAAGAGGGCATCTGTTTCTGTACCTGTTTTTGGGGTACCAGTTGGTTCCTCGGTGGAAGAGGGGGGGGGGGGGGTACTCTATTCCATTCTTAAATTTTGAATCTCTGTAGTGAGCGTGCTGAGCATGCTCTTGAGCTCTCGATTCTCTTTTTCTAGTTTTTTAGTTCTCTCGTCTACCTCCCTATTTACCTGGGAACTGCTAACCGTGAAGCTTACCGTTTTTCGATCTTCGCTCGGACTGCGTCTGCGTGCAGGTGGTCCCCACGACGTCTTGGGGTCCCGTGTAAAGCACCCGGAGCTGCTGGCAGTGGATGAGTCGACCAAGGTCCTCGAACTGGAGCGCCTTCGTCCAGAGCTGGATCGGTCCCTGGTACCGGAGCTCGACCGGCGTCGCGTAGAGTTGGCGGTGGCTCCTTCCTCCAGCCTTGGGAAGTCCCCCTCTTTGGCTGTGAAGTGGTGGCAGTCCTTGCTGTTTGATCTCGATCTCCTTCTTAGTAGCCGGGGGTCCTCTTCACCATTTCTGGTTCTTGAGCGTCCCTCTCGCTCGCAGTTTTGCGTTGCATCAGCCATTTTCAGTTGTTCCTGCTGACCCAGTTTTTTCTCCCAACGTCTTTTTTTGGTGATGTATGGGGTTCTATATATCTCCCGGCATCGCTTGTCGCCGAGGAGGTGATTCTTTCCGCATAGCTGGCACCTCGGTTCGCACAGATGACCTTCTTTCGGGTTTTCCATGCCGCATCCGCGGCACGTTTTATTCGTCGGATCCGGACAGACGTCGTCTCGGTGTCCCATGCGCCCGCACGCGTGGCAAACTTCATATTTATTCTTGTACAAGACGCATCTTTGCGCGAAAGGAGATAGGTACACCCAGCGCGGTACCTTCTGATCTTCGAAGAGGATTAGTATTGTCTTGGAGGTTGCTCCCAGTCTGCGAACACCGAGCACTGATGGGTTCTCCTTTCTCCTGCGTATTCGCTCCAATAGCTCTTCGTTGGAATAGCGTTGGGGGACGTCGTGCACGACTCCCTTGCCGCAATCTTCAGGCATAGCGGGATAGGCCTTTACTTCTATATTTTCGCTGCCGCAAAGAACTGCGCGCAAAGCCGCGTACCTTCTTCCACGCTCTTCGCTAGTAGTGGCGATTAGTATGGACTGTTGCTTTACATTTGCCGAGAAGATGTCATTCTCGGCGTCCTTGAGCTCGATGCCGGCGGCGCGGGCGATCGATTCAGCCAGTTCAATCATTCCACCTTCTATTAGGCGGCTGACTCCGCCCCGGGGGCGTATTATTATTTTTTCGGCGTCCTTCGGTATCTGCACGGACTGCTTCTCTACCGATTTTGCCGCTAGCTTTCTTCCGATAGCGGCCTTGTGACCTGTAGTCCGCCGCTCTTCATCTTTGGTCGCGGTTCGCGTTTCCTCTTCGAGGGGCGCTACGCGGCCTTTCTTTTTCGTAATAAACCACGTACCCTTAGTTAGCCCGCGGGGTCGATAGTCTCTCCCTCCACCAGCTCCATTGCGTTGCTCATGCTCTTCTGTGGCTCCCGCCGCCGAGAGCGTCTTTCTTCTGCTAGGCCTACGGGTAGGCCTAGCGGTCCCGCGTGGGCCGCCGAAAAATAGGCAAATTAGTGTGCCTACCTCCGAACTTGCGGGCTCCTCGGACTCCACTTCACGTGTGTAGTCGAATCCAGCGGTATAATGCACGCCGTAGGTCGAAACTTGGACTTGAACGGCTGCGTTCGACGGAGCTCATCGAACGCGCGGCCGCTCACTCCTGCTGCCTGACCTGGAATCCCCAACCATTTGTATAAACAGAAAGCTGTTTACAAGTCTAAAAGCTACCGTAGATATTGGCGGTGCATGCCTCGGTGTTGAAAAAAATATACTCGAGTGTTAGTCAAGCTCCCTTAATAATTACCGAACGCAAAAAACCTGCAACAGACGCGCACCTAGGTGTCATTATAACAAGCAGCCGTGACATATACGTGAACGCCAGGCAGCCGAAAGCAGCGTCCGAAGTGCTCGGGGCAACTGGCGTGACGTCACGGCCTCCGTGGAAGGGCCTTAGTCAAGAGGGTGTTGGTCGGACCAGCCACATCGACGTAGTAGAGCTCTGGTTTGGAGCCGTATTTAGAGTGGAGTGCCCGCGTTCGAGCTAAGCGACGGCCTTCTTGGAGGTCCAGATTCATTTCGCTTGAGACAGAGCCCACCCACAGCTTGTGTTGCCAACCCTCAGGGATACGGAGAGTTTCGTCCTCCGGAACACAAGGTGCTGCGAGTTTGAGGCACTTGAGCAGATGCTGACCTCGCCCCGTTTACGCCAAGCATGTGTACTGGCGAATTATGTGGCCCTCCTGAAACTCCCAGGAGGTACAAAGCACCTTCAGGCAGAGAAGTCTGTCCTTCGAGGATGTGATTAGGAGTTCCAATACACGAGTTCCGCACATTGGCTACGATGAGATGTAAGCACTGGGTAGAAAACAGGATGCGACTGGCAACGTGGGCCTGTACAAGACGGATAGCTCGCGTCCTCGGAGCCCCCCGTGCCGGTTCGATACCCGCCGCAGCATGTGGACCATTACGGCCCCGGTGCGCTTGAGTTTGGCGATTGTAGTGATTGCTTTGAGCCAGCGGTAAATATGAAGGCCCAATACCTGGACCTCATCCACCTCGCGCACAGGTCCCTCGCGCAGGGAGATGTCTATGAGGTGGGATGGCGGCGCGAATTTTTAGCAGTTCCGATTTTGTGGGGGCGCAGATGAGCCCGCAGGAGTTAATGTATTTTGTATTTCGGATACATCAAGGGCCTTTGGGTGAGGGCTTTAGATAGAGGTGTGCAAACAACCTTGTGGTAATAAAACAATGTCTTTATAGCTTCCTTGAAATGGTCCGGGATTGTATGAAGGATGGTACATGTGGGAGGATTGTTTCAGTCACGAGCTGCTTGGACAAAGGAGTGAAGATGGGTGACGGTGCAAGCAGAAGGTGGGTAAACGACCTTGCAGTGGCTTGCGCGGGCTGAAGAACGATGAGCAGGTTGGATAGGACAGTTATAAGGAAAGTTGTGAAGCATTTTATAGTACAAACATAGTCTTGCAACGGCATTGCAGGAGGTTAGGTAGGCATGCATTATTGTTTAGGCAAGTAACACTGGTGGAGTACAAGTAATTCGAGTAAATGAATTGAACGGCACGGTTTTGAGCAAGTTCATGGATTTAGCTAGGTTAAGTTGAGCGGGGTCCCAGATGGCAGATGCCTACTCTAATTTCGGCCGAATTAATGTTTTATAAGATAGTAATTTAAACATTGGTGAACGGCGTTAGCATATGTCTCGACTATAGCGGCTGCCCTCTGGAGGCTATCCGCCATGGCGCCGACAGATCCTGTGTTGGCCCAGAGGGTTATGTCATCGACGTAAAGTGAATGGTGCACCCCCTCTACCTGGTGGTGAAGTTTGGGTATGTCCATCATGGTTATGTTGAACAACAAGGGTGAAAGCACAGCACCCTGGGATATACCTTTGGTTCCTATATGGCAAGGACCATTTGGAGAAGGGTCCGCTGCTGGGAGAGGAAGTCCCGGACGTAGGCAAACACCCTTGGCCCGCAGTTGGTTTGACTGAAATCAGAGGATAGAGCTGTGTTTGACGTTCTCGAATGCTCCCCTCAAGTCCAGTTTAATGACGGCCCTGTCGTTACGCTTCGTTAGAATGACGTCTTCTCGAAGTTAGATGTCCTGGGCTGACATATGTGGTCTAGCGCCGGACACTGTTGGCAAAAAACCCATTGTTTCCTAAGTATGCATGGGTAGAGACGGTCGCGTATCATCGTCTCCATAAGCTTTCCAACACATGAAGTAAGGGAAGTCCGGCGCAGATTATCAAAGTGGTCCGCAACCAGGGCTTTCGTTAGAAGTCATGAGGGAAGTCTTCCATTTCTCTGGCAAGGGCCCTGCGCCATCCCAAATATGACTGACGTATTCGAGGAGTCGGGCGTACTCTTGTTCCGGTAGATTCGCCGACAACTTGACTATCATGCGGTCTCTGCCGAATAGTTGCCTTAAGCTCCTGAAGTGAGAAAGGAGCATCCAGATCTGCGTTTGCTTGTCAAGAATACTGGAACTCAGAACTCCTTGGATCCTCTATGCGACAGAGGTAGCGGGACCACAAGTCGTCAGCACGCGGAGCGGTATAGTGCCCGGGTATGTGTGTAGAACGCGGTTTAGAGGTGATAGTGATTCACCGCATGTGCTGGCCGCGTCTCGTCAGCACGCTGAGCGGTATAGTGCCCGGGTATGTGTGTAGAACGCGGTTTAGAAGTGATAGTGATTCACCGCATGTGCTGGCCGCGTCTAAAAGCGTATGGAAGGGCTGCCAGATGCTCTTAAAGCTAATTTGTCCTGCTGCCCTATCATACCTTTCGATCAAGTTGGCGTCCATCAGCTGGGAAGCATACTGCTCGGCTCGTGTAGTAAGTTGGCATATGCGCAACCGGAGCCGATTGTTCGTCTTGTGGTCACGCTCCCACCGCCGAATCTGACCGCGGCGGTGGTGGTGGTAGAAAACATTTATATAGGACAAATACAGGAGGTTATGCGTGAGCTGACCCAGAAGGGGCCAACCCTCACAAACACTAGGTGGAGGTCCCTAGTTCGGGACCCCAGTGGCGTCTGCCGCCGCTCGGGCTCGCCCGACTAAGGCCCGTTGGGCCTTCAGGTCGGAGCAGCCGAGCAGGGTCGCCTCCCAGTCCTCCCGGGTTGGGTTGGGGTGAGGGGGGATAGCCGGATTTGAGGGGCAGGCCCACACCATGTGGTAGATGTCCGAAGACACCACCCCACAGTGCGGGCAGCTGCCAGAGAAAGCAGGGTCGAAGTGTTTTAGAGCTGCCGGGCACAGCAGTGTGTTGGTATAGAGTCGGAGTAAGAGCCGCTCATCCGCCTTTGAAAGGCCTTTACATGGGCGGGGGTAAAGGCTGTGGCTAGATTGGTAGTAATTTACGATATCTTTGAATGCATAAGCCGGATTAGGATCAGCGTCCTGGTCGGAGGGGGAGGAGGAGGAAACTTCCCGGAGAGAGAGCGCGCGGGCGGCGGCGTCGGCAGCCTCGTTTCCAGCCAGCCCCTGATGAGCAGGAGCCCAAATAATATATCGGGTAGCGGGGTCCCCAATGTAGGCGCTATGTTGAAGTATTCGGTAGGCTAGATAAGGGGTCGAGCCCTGTTCGACATTCCGACAGGCCCCTCGCGAGTCGGAAATTATATATTTCGAGTCAGAGTGGGAAGCAGCCAATGCTATGGCGACCTCCTCCGCATGAGTTATGTTGCGGGCCCTGAAGCTAAGACCGTTGACTGTTTTCGCCTCGTGGACGACTGCGGCCGTGTACCACCCCCCATGGTGCGGGCCAGAGGCGTCCACATAAAAAAGGCCGGGTTTAGAACCATAATGGCGTGCCAGGGCTTCCGACCGCGCCAGGCGTCTGCCATCATGGTCTTCGCGTGCCATTTTGGCGGGAAGAGGGCGTACGCGGAGGGCGCATCTCCACGGCGCTGGAATGCGTGCCCGTTCTTCCATAAGTGTCGTATGTTTGATGTGGAGCCGGGCAAGAAGGCGGCGGCCCGACTGCGTCTGCGACAAACGCGTATATTGATTTGTGAGGTGCGCTTCCTTCAATTCCCTGAAGGTGTTCACCATCCCCAGCGCCATGAGGCGCTGGTTTGAGGTATTCACCGGTATATCGAGGGCCCGCTTAATGATTTTGCGGAGAATGACCTCGAGGGCATCCTCATCTTGCTTCCGCAGGTGGAGATATGGAGTCAAATAAAGGATTCGACTGGTTACGAAGGCGTTTGCCAGCCGCAAGGCATCCTTGATTCGTAACCCCCCACGTTTATTGGAAACCCGGCGGACCATGCGGCCCACCTGGTCCCCCACCTTGCGGAGTTTAGCCAATGTGGTGTCTGGCTTGCGGTGTTGGTGAATGAAGAGTCCCTGTACTCGGACTTCTTGTGTTTCTGGAATTGGACCTGATTGAAGAGTAAGTTGAATTTTAGTAGTGCATTTTGGAGAGGGGCGGATGTGCAGAAATTCCGATTTCTGTGGGGAGCATTGAAGGCCGCAGCGGCTAGCATAGCGGTCTACTATAGTCGCCGCCTGCTGCAGGCTGGCCTCAATGTCTCCAAGTGAGCCCTGTGTAGCCCACAGGGTGATGTCGTCGGCGTACAGAGCATGTTGCACGCCCTCGACAGCACCCAGCGGGGCCGGCAGTCGCATCATGGCCAAATTGAATAGCAGGGGAGAAAGCACTGCGCCTTGCGGCGTTCCCCTGGTACCTAGGGGGAAGGGGCCGTGTTCGTTATCCTGAATGCGGATGTAAGATTGGCGGTCTGTGAGGAATTGGCGGATATATTGGAAGGCACGGTGGCCACAGTTGGTTTGACTTAAATGAGTGAGAATAATATCATGCGTTACATTGTCGAAAGCCCCCTTAAGATCCAGGGCGAGTACGACCCTGTCGTTATGAGGGCACTCGAGGGGGTCAAGGACTTCCCGATGTAGTTGAAGCAAGACATCCTGTGCGGATCTGTGTGGGCGAAATCCGTACATGGTGTCCGCGAAGACATGTGTCTCAAGGTACTCAGACAACCGGTCCCGCACCATCGTCTCCATAAGTTTGCCCACACAAGAGGTAAGAGAGATGGGGCGGGCCTTCTACGGGTGATGAAGGTGGTTATCCACCGCAGGCTGGTCGTCCGTCAGGGGAAGTGTCTGTCTTTATTTGTGTTTGCGCTGCAGAGCGCTGAGTTGACTGGCCCATGCTTGTATCTCTCAGAGAATAGGTTGCTATGAGTGGGAGCTGTCCAAAATTATGGTCACTGGGTAAGCTTGGCCTGGCCTTAGCGCCTGTGGGACGCATGCGTGTGGATGGTAAGTCGGAAAACGCAGTGGTCGCTACTGAGAGTATCATTAAGATTCTCCCAAGCAAAATGCGTCACTGACTTGGTTAAGGTGAGGTCGGGACAGGTGTCGCGAGTTACAGAGGGTCCAGTGCGAGTAGGAAAATGTGGGTATGTGAAGAACGTGAATTGAAACTGGGACACGTGTTCGGCCAAACGCCGCCCTCGGGGTCTATTCTCCTGGTAACCTCACATTGTGCACGACGCGTTAAAATCGCCCAGCAGCACGAGTGGGGACTTACCTGCAAGCCGCACTGCTTTCAGGAGGAGTTCCCCCAAGCCAGTAAGGGCGCCTGTGGCGAGAAGTAAATGTTGAGGATGTATAGGGGCTGATGCTGTCGGCTGTCGGCGTAAGGAAATGATATGTACCATGGCGTATTCGGTGTTGCCTGTGGTGAGCTCTCGTTCGTGTTGTATAGCGTTGTGTGACTTGTGAACAAAGGTGCAAATTGCGAGTGTGGGTCTGGTAAGTGCACTAACCCGAGATGCGCAGCTCAGGTCCTGCTTCCTGGAGAGCGAGAGCTGCTGGGGAATCCCCCAAGGTAATCTATAGGCCTGCAAAGCAGGGCAATAGCCACCCCTGAGAAAACCCGGAAAGTTCACTGAATTATGCTAAGCAGCTGGAGTTCTGCTTTGTATGGATTACGTGTCCTAGCTATGGTGGGACGATACTGTGGTGTTGAAGCTGAACCAGTCGACTTCTTTCCCGCCCAGTAACACCACTAACAAGGCAGTTCTACCGGGCAATCTGTGTGTGTGTGGGGGGGAGGGGGGTTCTAAGCGGAGGAAATCACGTTCTCGGTGGCCGGAACTTGCGTCTGTGCGACCAGCAGTCGCGCGGCTGGAAAATCGAGCAGCGCCCGAACGGCCCGCGACTGTCGCTTTTCGACCAAAACTGTCGCGCGACCTCCGCGAGTCGCAAGTGTGAACGGGCCTTTAATCCTCAATGGTGCTAACAATGACGTGATGCGGCGGAAAAACTCTCGACTGTTGTAGCTGCACCCCATCTACTGCCCGCAGGAGAAACTTGAAAGAAACTCAGACCTGTCCATCACAGCATGGCGAGCGAATGAGGAACCATTCTTTGCTGCGGAAAACTGGAGTCCTTGAGGGTGTGATCTTTCATCCGGGAATCCGTTAATGTACTGTATGCACAATATTGGGTTTGCGGAGGCCCTTTCTTCATTTCACATTCAAGAGATATAAAATCAGTTATGAGATCCTGTATGTATGTATGTATGTATGTATGTATGTATGTATGTATGTATGTATGTATGTATGTATGTATGTATGTATGTATGTATGTATGTATGTATGTATGTATGTATGTATGTATGTATGTATGTATGTATGTATGTATGTATGCATGTATGCATGTATGCATGTATGTACGTACGTACGTACGTACGTACGTATGTATGTATGTATGTATGTACGTACGTACGTACGTACGTATGTATGTATGTATGTATGTATGTATGTATGTATGTATGTATGTATGTATGTATGTATGTATGTATGTATGTATGTATGTATGTATGTATGTATGTATGTATGTATGTATGTATGTATGTATGTATGTATGTATGTATGTATGTATGTATGTATGTATGTATGTATGTATGTATGTATGTATGTATGTATTGTGAAGGAAGGCTAGGTTAGACGGCAAGGTCGTGACGGCAAGGCCAGCGATGCCTTGTCTAGCGTTTTAATCCGATGACAAAACCCAGGCGCGTGCCGGAGGCGGCGCCGCGGGACGATGATGATGGTATGTACAAATAAAAGAGGAAAATCATGGCATGTACAAATTAAAGAACATCCACGGAAGGCTCACACAATCTGCCCGGGGGGTCGGAAGCGGCCAGCCTGGCCGCTCCTAAGTGATGCATCGCGGCGCACAAACGGCTTCAGGCGAGAGACATGAACACCTTCAGTTCCACGGTGGCGTCGATCAGCTGGGGGATAAACAGGCGTCACTTTGTAGTTCACTGGGGAAGTTTGGCTTATGATCTCATAGGGACCTACGTAGCGGTGGTGGAATTTGTCACTAAGGCCAGAGATGCGAAATGGTGTGTAAAGCAGTACTTCGTCACCAGGACGAAAAGAGACCACTCGATGTGTAGAATCATAGCGAGTCTTGCGGACTTCCTGGCACGCTGCCGTGTTGAGTCGGGCAAACTGACGGCATCTGGCCACACGAGATAAAAAATGGGTAGGTACTGATGTGGAGTAGTCGGGCGTAGAGAAGAAGGAAGCGTCAAAAATTGTAGTGGGTGGACGGCCATAAACAAGGAAAAATGGAGAGTAACCGGTAGTTCGCTGTACTGCTGTATTATAGGCGAATGTGACGAATGGTAGAATAGTGTCCCAATTTCGATGATCTGGTGTGATGTACATTGATATCATGTCCGACAAGGTGCGATGAAAGCGCTCAGTCAGACCGTTAGTCTGGGGATGGTAGCTTGAGGTTGTCTTATGAAGGGTGGATGAGGCGTGAAGAACTTCGGCAACGACTTTCGATAAGAAGGCTGTACCGCGGTCACTTAGGAGCACCCGAGGAGCGCCATGTCGTAATACAATTGATCGCAAAAAGAAATTTGCTACTTCTTCAGCGGAACCAGTCGGTACAGGTGCTGTCTCAGCGTAACGTGTGAGGTGGTCGACAGCTGTTATAATCCAATGGTTACCCCCATAGGAGAGAGGTAGGGGACCATATAAGTCGATGCCGACTACGTCGAATGGCGTGGTGGGACAAGGAAGAGGTTGTAGAAGGCCAGCGGGCGAAGAAGTCAGCCGTTTGCGACGTTGGCACAGAGGGCAGGATGCGACGTATTTGGCAACGGTGGAAGATAAGCCAGGCCAAAAGAATCGTTTTCTCACGCGGTCGTAGGTTTTGTCAAAACCAAGGTGACCTGCAGTAGCGTCATCGTGGAGAGCCGCCAGTATACGTGGGCGAAGCACACGCGGCGCGACTGGGATCCAGCGACTTCCATCAGGGCAATACACGTAGCGGAGTAGGATGCCATCTTCGAGCTTGAAATTGCGAAGCTGTCGGCGAAGCCTAGCATTGGGCGGGTCCGAAGCGCCGATAAGACGGTCGATGATAGGACGGCAGTAGGCATCGGCTAATTGCTGTGAGCGGAGAGCGTGCTTGTTCTCAGAGTCGTCAAAACAAACGGTTGTGATATACGTCGGGCAAAGAGATGGTCGGCTCTGTTCAGAGGTGGAAATTAATTGTGAAGAAAAGCAGCAAGCGGATTCCGAAAGGGGACAGCGAGAGAGAGCGTCGGCGTCTTGGTGTTGGCGACCAGATTTATAAGTGACGTCGAAATGGTATTCTTGCAGGCGTAGAATCCAGCGGCCAAGTCGGCCTGTCAAATTTTTGAGTGAAGACAACCAGCAAAGAGCATGGTGGTCGGTTACAACTGTGAAGTGCCGACCGTATAGGTAAGGGCGAAATTTTTGGACAGCCCAGACGACAGCAAGACACTCCTGCTCGGTAATGGTGTAGTTTTTCTCAGCTGGAGTGAGAGTCCGACTGGCAAAGGCAATCACTTTCTCACGCGATGTTGCATCACGCTGCAGAAGTACAGCGCCAAGACCGTGACCACTGGCGTCGGTGTGCAGGATAGTTGGAGCGCTGTCACTGAAGTGGCCAAGAACAGGATCTGATGTGAGGGAGTGCTTGAGGTCATTAAAAGCAGTTTCGCACTGCTCAGTCCACACGAAAGGGCTGCGTGCTTTAAGTAGCTCATGAAGTGGTGCAGCAATAGTTGCAAAATGCCTTATAAAACGCCGGAAGTAGGACGCGAGGCCGAGGAAAGTACGCAAATCTGTAATCCGTTGTGGACGAGCAAAGTTCAAGACCGCGATTATTTTTTCAGGATCTGGGCGAATGCCGTCATGGCTGACCAGATGTCCCAATATTCTTATTTCCTTCTGTGCAAAGTGGCACTTCTTGGTGTTGAGCTGAAGGCCTGCCGAAGCGAGACAGGTGAGGACTTCATTCAGGCGCGTGAGATGGTCATTAAAGGTTGCCGAAAAGATAACAATGTCGTCCAAGTAACACAAACAGGTTCTCCATTTGAGGCCACGAAGTACAGTGTCTATCATTCTTTCAAATGTCGCTGGTGCGTTACAAAGTCCGAAAGGCATAACATTAAATTCGTAAAGGCCATCGGGTGTTGCGAAAGCGGTTTTTTCTTTGTCGTCTTCGTGCATAGGTATTTGCCAATACCCTGAGCGAAGGTCCAAGGTCGAGAAATATTCGGAGCCTTGGAGGGAGTCAAGGGCGTCATCAATTCGCGGCATCGGATATACATCTTTGCGGGTAATTTTGTTGAGTGCGCTCACAGTATGTATGTATGTATGTATGTATGTATGTATGTATGTATGTATGTATGTATGTATGTATGTATGTATGTATGTATGTATGTATGTATGTATGTATGTATGTATGTATGTATGTATGTATGTATGTATGTATGTATGTATGTATGTATGTATGTATGTATGTATGTATGTATGTATGTATGTATGTATGTATGTATGTATGTATGTATGTATGTATGTATGTATGTATGTATGTATGTATGTATGTATGTATGTATGTATGTATGTATGTATGTATGTATGTATGTATGTATGTATGTATGTATGTATGTATGTATGTATGTATGTATGTATGTATGTATGTATGTATGTATGTATGTATGTATGTATGTATGTATGTATGTATGTATGTATGTATGTATGTATGTATGTATGTATGTATGTATGTATGTATGTATGTATGTATGTATGTATGTATGTATGTATGTATGTATGTATGTATGTATGTATGTATGTATGTACCGATGCGGACAAAAGTGGACGAAGCACGCAATTTGATTCTAAATATTTTCATGCGTTGCATAACTGAAACTGGCTGTATTGGTATTTGCGAACCGGTAGTAAGCGCCAGTACCCTTTGACTTGGACAAATATTGTTTTCATGCCTCCAGTTCAGAAGGCGTGATTTTAACTTGAGTGGAAAGGCGTGCTCCGTTTACTTATATCCGCACCTGTAGGTGCTATTGCGCCTTTGTGCTATACTTAAATTTGTGTTCTTGTTTGCCGATATATGCTCGACTAAAGTCCTTTGGTCTTGTATTGAATATATGAATGAATGATTGAATGACAAAAGCGAGCATTTGGTGTATTAAGGCCTATAATGTATCGGCGAGTTGTTCATGCCCGTAGTGACCCGTGCGGACTGAAAATAATAATGCCTGCTTTTGTGCTGGTCGCAGTTTTTGCTGTACATCACGAACGCCTCGTACGAGCAGGCGAAGCAGGCGAGGAAGTCGTCGGCTGACAGCTACAAGGTGGCCACGATGTCCATGGCATACGTGGCCCTGCGAGGGACCGGCGCTGACACGGAGGCCGCAAGTGAGCGGGGCAACATCGACGCCGCAGCCATGACTGTCCCCGAGCTCACCGCGGAAAGAAAAGGGCCGATACCCGAAGGAGGTGAAGGCCGTTTGAACGAAATAACCTCTTAGCGGCACTGTATATTTTTTTTTCGCAGTCACAAAGTCAAACGTGAATACGGATGGACTTGCCCAAAGTTGCAGTGGTATGATAAAATGAACTCGCTTTGAAAGATTGCTTGCAACATCGACATTTCATTTCATCGTCCCTCATAGCCAGATCCGAATCATTTTGGGCTGTTAAATCTCATAAACGATCCAAACTAAATTACCGTATGACTCGCCGAACCGCGCCTCCACGTCTTACCCCACTTCCCAACTCTAATAGACGACTGTGGTTGCCCCTCGCTGCTCATCGCCGCCTTCCCTCTTTCATTTCTCCCTCTGTCTCCATCCTCTGCCCTGAAAAAATAGCTCCTTCCCTCAATTGAGGCTTCACACGTCGCCGCCAAAATCGAATACCTTTTGCGATAAAGGGCGTTGTATCGTTTTTTTTTTTTAATTTTTTTTTTGTATCTTTAATGCTTTAAGACTCCGATGACCTATATCTCAGCCACCACATTGCGCGAGCCTACTTGGACGGTATTTGTAATGAGATATTTAGCCTCGGGAAGCAGTTTACATTAGGTAGCGAAGTACTGGATGTAGTAGGCGATTATGTCTACTTACTTAGGACAGGTAGTAACCGCAGATCCGGACCATGAAAAGGAAATAACAGGAAGAATAAGATTGGGATGGAGCGCATTTGGCAAGCACTCACAGATTATGACCAGCAGCTTACCGGTATCGCTAAAGAGGAATGTATATAACAGTTGCATCTTACCTGTACTCACCTATGGGGCTGGAACGTGGAGGCTAACCAAGAGAGTTCTACTTAAGTTGAGGACAATCCAGAGGGCTATGGAACGAAAAAATGGTAGGGATAACATTAAGAGATAGGAAGCGTGCAAAGTGGGTCAGAGAAATAACTCAAGTTACCGACATTCTAGTGGAAATTAAGAAGAAGAAATGGGCATGGGCAGGACATATAGTGTGAAGAGAAGATAACCAATGGTCGCTTAGGGTAACAAACTGGATTTGAAGGGAAGGAAAGCGTAGTAAGGGGCGGCAGAAAGTTAGGTGGGCGGATGAGGTTAAGTTCGCGGGGGTCAAGTGGATGCAGCTAGCACAGAATCGGGTTAAGTGGAGAAATATGGGAGAGGCCTTCGCCCTGCAGTGGGTATAGTCAGGCTGATGATGATGATGATTTAGCGAAACATACGTCGTCACCTTCTCTAAGGCGGAAATGTGCTATATGCATCATTAACTCGCTGTCCTAATCATTACTTGGATGTACTTGGACTTAGATTTCGGTCCATGCATCTATCGGGGATAGGGTGACAAATTTGCAGCAGACCTCCTTTGGGGGAAAACAAAATAAAGCCCGTGAGTTCTAATGAAAGAATGAAAGGGAATACGTTAAAACAGCATGAGATGTCTCTTCTTGCACGTACTGCAGATTCTCGATTTTGAAAGATTACTTCCCAGCGTAGCGCGTACAAATAGTCGAGGCGAACGCTAACAGCTGTTTAATCAGAAGGAACGAGAGTGCATGCATACATTCGTGAACCTATTCATCAAAGCAGACATTCACCATCCCACACACGTGTTACCAGGAAGAATCCTCTCCGGGTAAGGTACATTGCCGCACCATATACACCTCATTCGTTATTCTGATAAAAGTGATTCAAGGAGCTCCCGTGACACAGAATTATGACTTGTGTGCCTAAAACCTTCATAATGGGAATAGCTTATGTGCAAAAGGATATATATTATGAGAACCGTGGCATAAGCTGGCAGGTGGCCATGTGGGTGGGTAAGAGCCAGATAATGAGAGTTGGGGGTGGGCGCAGCTGACATTGGAGATAAGAGTTAGTGGAAGGTCACTGGAAGAACCTTTTGTTCTGCCGTAGGTGCAGTCTACCACTGTGGGCCTTCTTATAGCTTCTGCGGCTCTTCATCGGTGTAGGAAGCCTTTCTATTACGGCTGTAGTTTCTGTAGGTCCCTTAAAGGAACCGCAGGCGATTTAATGAACCAGTAGCTTTCATGATATCTAGTTCCTCGGCTTTCTACAGGAAGCTTTCGTCCTGTGGTTCGCCCTGTGGCAGTCCCTTATTAGTGCCTACTGGAGGCTCGCATAAGAGCTACTCGCACGGCGTTTGCTCTTGCCTGAGAGTAGCTTCTTTGCAGGAACGGCTTCTAACAACCAGAGTAGTAACAGCTCTACCCGGAAGACTGGCGAAGACACGTCTCAGAGGGTCCGCAGACCGACCGCGGGCCGCGGGATTCCCCCGGCCTCTAGCGATCATAGGGCCAGCGTGACCAATCCGGTGCCGGGACCGGGGGACGATGCTCCTGAAAAAGGGGCGCCGCCGTCTGACGTTGCCAGCGCATCCATGAAGAGTCGCACGAGCACCGGTAGTCGGCGGTCGCGCGGGCCAGTGGACGCCGAGGCGTCGAGTGTTGTGCCTGGATCGAGTGAGCCACCACTGGTTCCAGACTCGGCTTCAGCAGGAGCCAAGGCACCATCGCAGCAAGCTGCCAAGCGAAGGGGAAGCGGAAGCTCCAAGTCGGCCAGTGAAGGCTCTGGCGGGAAGCCATCTCATGGGGGCGGTCCAGCCGCATCCTCGCGCTTGAAAAGTAAGACTAGATCGGCCAAAAAATCGCGCGCCGACGGGCTTGGCGACAAGTCCGCTGCCGACCCTGCGTCGAAGCCTGACAAGGCCTCGCTAAGCTCCGATGCCTCCACTAAGAATGACGCCGCGGAGCAACAAAAAGTGCAGCAGTCGACGACCGCTCCCGTCGGGCAGCGACGCCGTTTGATTCGCGCCAAGGAAGAAGAGGAAGCACCTAAGTAGCGCCGCAGCTCGAAAAAAAAAAATGCTTGAACACCTGCTTGATTCACGTCTTACAGAACGCACAATATAAACGCGAATTTAAACGCAATCTGAGATCGTTTTCCACAGGCCTTTTACCATTCCGCAATGCCCAGTCGAAGTGCAGGGGTTATGTACTGTACGTACTTTCTTGCATCGATGTTCACTGCACTTTGTGCACACCAAGGAAACTGTTTCAAGCGATGTGGTGTGAAACATCGGCTGCGATTCTCTTTTAGTGGATTTTTTTCACACTCAAAAGAGACCTATGGTTTCTGTCTATTTCAAAGTATGATTCTTGTTGTTTCGAGCATGAGGGCCAGTGACAGCGTTTTTATTCGACCCTTGTAGAGTGGTACGTAAATGGTAGGTAAATCATTCGAGTAATCAGTGCTTACTTACATATATTGATCTACGGCGCAAAGAATGCGTGACAATTGTCGGCGTTAACAACAGCTAACGCACTACACGTGCTAGCATTACCTAATGCAAGTGAAGACGTGCAAACATAATTTTTTGGGTGTTTCGAGAAATAAACCCTGTACTTGAAATTTGCTATACTTTCCTTGCTAGCAGTGACTCTTTTCGTATGCATATCCCAAAAGAGCTCCTCAATTCCATATATAATTTGCTGGGAAGTTTTAAGGAATAAACACTAGACCTGAAATTCTCTACGTTTTCTTTGCTAGCAGTGGCTGTTGGCACCCTTCGTATGTAGCCTACCCCATAACTAGCTCATCAGTTTCATGAATTTATTTCTGACTGTAGAGACGTGTGTAGTGGTCCTCACGGGGCGCTTGCTTTTTATTATTTTTTGCGATCTTTTTTGCCTCAGGACATAAAAGAATGCTATGAAGGATGAAGGGTGCGACCAAATAAATGAGGAAAGGTAGGCTGATGCAATGTAGTCGAGGAGTGCACGATGATGTGGTCTCTGCGTCCAAGCGCCATATGACCGCTGATTATAGGAGGAGACGCCAGCTGCCACCAGGTGCCGGATCCGCGTCGGCTTCAGCGCTGGACATTCCCACAGCAGGTGATGGATGTACGCTTCTGTATTTCTGGACTTGAAGGCAGGGCACCCAGGGTGGTGATACCAATCTCGAAATTCAGGTCACTTTCGCATCACTGCCAGTGTTAGGGCCACCCCACTCTAATCCTCCGAAGCGCCACCTCCTCTGCACGGGTTAGACCGCAGGGGAGGCTTACCGTACACGGAGGTATGAGAGCACGTGTACGGCATCGGAGGTGCTCCTTTCTTGTTAAAAGTATAGCATTGCCCACTTTTATGAGGTTTGGCGATGTCGAGGTTGAGGGTGAAAGGTGGGTCGCAGAATCCGCCTGACTTTGTGCACTTAAAAGTTCACGCGGAGTCTATTCAATACGAATTGGCTGTGGTATGCGTTCCGCTAGGCTGTGTATGTTTTGGTAGATTTCTGTGCTGCCCCTAGCGCTCGTCTAAGTAGCTTTGTCATCTAGAGAACATTACAATACGGGCCGTGGGAAGCATGAGAATGGCGGTCACACAGCGAATTACCTCTTGCACTTCAAGCAGTTCCGCACAAAAAGAAGATAGAGGTTCCGGTAATTGAAACGTTGATGTTTTGTTCAGTGAAGACAAGCTAGGGTAGTAAACTGCAGTGGTCACTTCACAGGCTTGGATGGTTGCATCTATAATGAAACCTTGTGGCAAACGGGCGTCTTGTTCCATAATTTGGTCGCGAAGTGACGACGCCGTTTCCTGTGTTCTAGGTCGTCGTATATCAGTTGGCTTGTTATCACTCAGCTGTAGAAAACGCCAAGGAGGAGGGGTAGTGGCGGTGGTAGTAGTGAATGTGACCAAGCATAAGGCCTCAGATCACACGTTGCGTGAGAGAGGGTGGCCTTAAAGCCTGCGTGCATCACGACGTTGCTGCAACAGTTCATCTATTCTGTTTAGCTGTGCGTTTTCTTCGAGCGCCCCTATTGGTGTGATGCGAAGGAAGTAGGTGATGACCCTCATTGCCTCTCGATTTATAGCGTTAAGGCGATCCCATTGTGCCCTCGTCAAATGCTGAAATTGGGCTTGAAAAACAAGGCGCGGTTGCACACCTGCCCGTATCAACTGTCTTGCAACATCTGAGCGAGCGCCACCCGTTTTTGCACCAATGCGTCTGATCAGACCCAGAGTCTTTAACGCTTGTTTTCAGCGCGGGACAGCCATGAAGTTGCAGTTCTAGACTCAAGAATTGTTAAACCCAATATTTTTACTGTTGAACTTTCCTGAAGTGGGGTTCCGGACAGATGTAGACGAATAGGTGTTGCCGCTAGTTTACGGCGCCCCCAGCGGTTTGCGACTGACATGAACGTAGTTTTACTGGCGGCATTTTGAAGCCAAATTGAAGATGAATATGTATATGTAATATCTAAAGCTGATTGCAGGGTAGCGCTAGTAGGTCGTTGTGCGTGCTCTACGCCGTGATGCCATCAGCATATATTAAAATTTAACATCAGCAATTTCATGTAATCGCTATGCAAGGAAGATAAATGCAATATTAAATAATGTTGGTGACAACACTGATCCCTGGAATACGCCGTGAAGAAACACAAATGATCCTATGGCATCGCCACTGAGGTGTATTGCAGATTGTCTACCTGCAAGAAAAGATTAAAAAAAAATCACTCTATGTGGTAAATTAGGCATGTCAATAATCCAGAATAGCAGTATGACTGATATTATCATAAGCATTTTCGACATGCATGGTGAGGGTGGTGCGTATATTGTGGCTACGGGTGGATGGTAATACTGAGGACGCCAAGACAGCCAACCCGTCTTCTATCCCTATAGATTGGCGAAAGCCAATTTGGGCCTGGTGGTAGAAACCGCGATGTTCAAGCCACCACGATATTCGTGTGGCGAGCACTTTCTCAGCAAGCTTGCAAATTGTTCACATTAAGGATATAGGTCTGGAGTTGCTAAGGTCTGTTGGCGTTTTCCCCGGCTTCAGAATAGGGACCACAATAGCCCATTTCGAGCTCTCTGGTACATCGCCGTCTAGCCATACCTTGTTTATGGTGTCAATGAGTTGAGGAAGTGCATCACCACTGAGGTTCTTGTAAACCTCGTACGTAATGGAGTCCGGACCGGGCGCTGTCTTTCGATTGGCTTCATCTATAGCTGAAATCAATTCGGGCATGGAGAATGGGCTCGTGATTCCCTTGGCGTCGGCAGCAGATGGCAGCTTATCGACATGGGCTGGCATGCCCCACAAGTAAGTTCTTGTAACTAGTACAGGAAACACATCGTACTTGGGGAAGAACTTGTGCGCCGATTGTCTTGCGAAATCATCCGGAGACAAGTTTGCTGCAAAGCATGCTGTGGCGGCTGCATCAGGACGACGACAACCGTGCTCGATGGTATGGAAAGTTCGCCAGAGATAAGCATTCGATTAATGTGTGGAGAACTGCTCGCAGCACAGATGCTATTGCCGCTCGTACCTTTGAGCCTTAGCAGTAATGCAATTCAGTCTTGTACGTGCTTTCGCAGAAGTTGAGTCTCTAGTTGCAGTCAATTCCGCTTGTCGACGAGCAGCGCACAACTTCAACAGAGGCATATCTGGTGTTGGTCGACCATGCTCCACCCAGGTAACGGTTGTAGCCTCATTTAGCGCGCTTTTTATGCGGTCTATAAGTGATCGTGTCGACTCCAGATAGTAATTTTGAAGAATGCGCGGAAATCGTTCCAGTGGACAACTGAACAGTTGCGGCATAATTGTTGGGCCTGTTATGGATAGAGGCCGATGATGATACGTTGATGGTCACATCCCCAGTAGTCCGGCTCCAAGTGCCACGAGGGAGTGCGTCCGTGTGCTGTGCGATGTCAGCGCACGTTAAAGATCCCCAGGTGGTCGATATTACTCCGTAGCCCTCCACTACGGCTCCCCTTTCTCTCTTTCCACTTTCACTCCCACCTTCATCCCTTCCCTTACGGCGCGGTTCAGGTGTCCACATAGCAAGTGTGACATACTGCGCCTTTCCCTTCCTGTGAACCAATTATTATTATTATTACGCCGGGTCCTGACCACTACGTAAGATCTGGAGCTTATGTTCCACTTCGAGTATGAAGCACAGCCCTCGTCGGTGTATCGGGATGGTTCAGGAGAATCAACGCATCCGTAAAGGCGTCCCGCACTCGCGTGCCGCGAGGACTTAAAGTGGAGTACCCCCAAACCGGGTGAGGTGCATTGAAGGCACCACCAACTAAAATTGGACATCCCGGGTATTGTTGCCTGACATGCAGTAACCATCCCAGGTTTATGCGGGAGGGAGAGTCACCGTCAGGTCTGAAATAGACTGACACAACTACAACAGTTGCCTTACTAAACTTGACTGCCACTGCAACTACTTCCTGATATGGAGTACACCAGTTTTCCGGAGCAAGGCGGACCTGAGAAAACCGTGTGTCAACATACATAGCCACCTTTCCCGGAGGAGTATCCGCGTGCACACGTTGGTCGCTCATGGAAGAGACACATATACACTGAAACCAGGAATGGCTGGCAACGCGTTGGTCTCCTGCAGTAACAGGGCCCATACATGAAGCTTGTTCATGCGGAGACGGGATTTGAGCTCTGCGACCTTTGTGAAGAGCCCTCTACAGTTCCATCGAAGCACAACGCGATAACTTGTAGTTGCCATCTTGATTATGAGTCCAGATGTCGCAAAATCACAGATGTCAGTTTAGATAACTGAGCGACCATAAACCTCAGTAATGATGTCGAAGAGCTATCACGCAGGGCAGCAGACAATTTGTGTGAATCAGTGAACGACACAAGAGTATGGGACATAATCGTTGGCGAGGTAGAATTGATATTGGCGGTCTGGAATTCCGTTTCTCTCCTGCGACGAGTAAGCAGTTCACAATATTTGCGGAGCTTAGAGACCTCCGCTAAAAGCCGTTCAATATGATCGTCAACTGCAGTCACATTATAATGCGGAGATTCTGGCATTTTCACGTTTGTACCCTGTTTGTGACGACGTTGTGCGCTCACTTTAGCAATGTAAGCATGTGACATGAAGACTATCGGTGGCTCGGTCTTAGATGTGGCCATTCATCGTCGTCCAACTGGAGAGCCTCAAATCTGTTGGATGTCTGAACCGGTGGTGAGCTAACATGTTGAGACCACTACCTCTGTATCCCACGATGGATCTTTTGAATTGCTGTCTGTTTTGTTGGGCCAGTTGGAGAAGTGATCTTATGGTCATTAGCCTTGCAAAGTCGTGCGCACCGGTAAGATATTGTTTCTTCTGCATAGATTCATCTGGAGTTGTAAAAGGGCAGGACCTATGCATATGGCCTGGTCGGAAACAGCTATAATAGAAGACAGCACTCGGTTTATATGGTCGAGGGCGTACAATGCAGCCATAATAAAATAGGCGAGTTGGGGTAGTCAGAGGGCCTTGCAAGCTGAAGATGCAAGAGCGCCCTTTCCCATGCGACGAGCTTGGATCACACGATGAGTAGGGCAGTAGAGTTCATGCTGAAGTGCAGTTTGGTCCTTGTCAAAGTCTACGTTGTAGATAATACAGCGTTGTAGGTCAGAACCACCAACAACATAACCCTGGACCGGAATCGAGACTTTGCTTGTTACTGAAATACACTGAATTGTTTGCAGACACTCAACAGCAGCCAAACTCGGAGCCACAGAACAATGGTATTCGACGCCTTACTGGCCGTAAAGTCACGGAAACCCTTGGTTCCAAGACATGCGTCCAGATTCGCCTGAATGACTCTATTCGGTATCTTAGTAAAGCACTTGGTTGTCAGAGCCTTAATGGTCACTTTATAGGATGCTGATCCGGGTGTCGAAAATAACGGATGATCATTTCAAATTTCGTCCGCTATTTGCTGCAGCATGGGATGACATTGCGGGAGGCTTGATCGCACAGTTTCAAAAATTTGTACATTTAAACGCAAGTGGCACCTCCAAAAAGTTACATGTCTGGTAACACTTAAAACATAAGGATTCCGGCTCCAGGGGGCACTTTTGCTTGGTGTTGCGCTTCTGATTGTAAGCTGTGGTGTGGAATTCTCGGTGCCTTACCAAAGACAAGAGGATTATAACGGTTAGCCACTTCTGACTTATCGGACTGCATAAGCACAACTCGGAAAGAGTCGCTATGTGCGGCTGCGCTTAGAGATGTCCGGAACGCCGCGTGGGCCGCACGCAGCGCGAGAAGCCCGCGCCGCGCTTTATCATCGCATGTGCGGCGCGCGGAGCCGGTGTTGCTCGCTTCTACTGACCCTTTGGTACTGCTTCTACTTCACGCGCCACCTCCTCCTCCTCCTTCTTCTTCTGCTTCTTCTCATACTTGTCAAACTTTATTCATGCCGGTGCAAATCTCCAGAAATATGCAACATTGCGTGACACAGCGCCACACAGTGTTCCAGTCCCATGCTTACCTTTTTCTCCACCGCCACCGCTGACCATCTGGTTCACCTCTCGCGAAATCCCCCTTCAAAAATCCTTCGACTTCTTTATGACGCCTAGACCTCGCTATGGTGTACTTGATATTCGCAGACAGCAAACTTGTCCGATCGTACTTAATTGAGCTTCCGCTCTGTAAGTATTCTCCTGACACGTCACACGGGCACCTTTAAGGACTTGGGAATTAAGGTTCGTTGCTACAAAGATGGTTGGCACGCAGCTACACGGCAAAGCCTCGAGACATCTGCGAAACAGGCCCTAGCGGAAAAGGCAGCCGTCAGCGGCCTTCAAGCTGTGTAAAGGAGCAAGTGGCCCAAACAAGAGCGCCAGCGAGTGAGCTCAGCTAGAAAACAAGCGTTGACGCAAATATAGTTTTGAATATTGTATTTAAACCCATTTATATTCAGGGGCTAAAGTTATATTACAATTACCTTAAAAATCAAATCCGGAGTGCTGGGAGAAAACCGCGAACGTTCTCACCAGCCGCATCGACATAAATATGATTTGCTTTGCTCAAATTTTTCCTTCCTCCATGGCTTTGCTCCTTGTGCAGTGTTCTGTGTTGCCATTTTTGTTGTGCGCGTATTTTCCTCTTGCCAGTGTTTGCTCGCTACTTTACTCTCAAGTCATACTGCCACGATTAAGTTGAACTGTTTTATATATTTAACGCGATTCTGCTGGTCAACAAAACGCGTTCACAGAGGTTACTCGAATCGTCATCGTCATCTATGTCCTTCACACTAGCCGTGTAGCTGCGCCGCTGCTCCTTTTTGGTTTTGCTACGTTAGAGCAAAATACCTCCTTTGCACTAAATACCTTGGAGAAGCGCCGTGTGACCGTAGTACAAAAACTACTTTCAGTCTATATGAATGTAACCTGGCCTAACAATGCATCATAACCAAGCATAACAAAGCTTTAGCTTGCATAACCGGGCTTAACCGAGCTTATTCGCAGCCATTTTAAGATTTTATTGACATTTGTGGATATACTCATAAAATGTGGGTCAGATCCGCGGCAGATAAACACTGGAAACGTGTATCTGGCCACCTCGTCCTCTACTTCTACGGCTCAGTGCTGTGCGTACCGTCACGTACCGTCACTTTGGCATATGGACCCCGCCGGGGTGGCGCAGTGGTTACGGCGCTCAACTACTGTCCCCAAGGATGCGGGATTGAATCCCGGCCTCGGCGGCTGCGTTTCGATGGAGGCGAAACGGAGTGGCGTCCGTGTGCTGTGCGATTTCAGTGCACGTTAAAGAACCCCAGGTGGGCGAATTTCCGGAGTCCGTATACAGCGTCTCTCATAGCCTGAATCGCTTTGGGACGTTAAACCCCACAAACCAAACCAAACCTTGACATATGGCCATGATTAGCGAAATACTATCAGCCGCTAGAACACACTGAAAGTTTCATGGCTTAGCTTTCGAGAACAACCATAAATTAAAACAACGTAAAATCAGCTGTAGATACTACTGCCAGCTCTCAGACATATTCATTTGTCAATAACGGCGCGACTGCATAATCAAATCAGATGATTACAACACGATCTGCGACAATGAATTAACCCGACGGATGGCGCAGTAGTTAGGGTGCTTGAATACTACGCCCAAGGGTGCGGCATGGAATCCTGGCCTCGGCGGCCGCTTTTCGATGGGGGCGACAAGCTAGGCGTCCGTTTGCTGTGGATGTCAGTCTACGGTAAAGAACTCCTGGTGGCCAAAATTTCCGTAGCCTTCCACTGCGGCGTCTCTCATAGCCTGATTCGCTTTGGTACAGTGAACTCCATAAATCAAACCAAACCGGATTAATAATTTCGAGGTAAGTTGATGATTACCGAGAATGAAAAAGTCGTCCCGAGTAAAATGGTTCGAAGAAATCAACGTGGTGGCATGTGAGCCACTTTTTCGAGCGCTGTGTAGTTTTTTTTTTTATATAAATAACATACTCCGGGGGGCGCTATCTTCTTACCTGGGGAAGCAGCAAAGTGCTCTGTGTGGACTGTCAGCGAGAAGGCCCGTAAAATGGAACGCGAGAACTGCTTTTTCTTTCTTACTTTCACGTGCCGCCATTACGAGGAATTAAAAACGCAGATACCTCTTCACACAGCACGAGTAACAGGCACTTAACACGCACTACTGAGCAAACCCTGCGTCGGATGTTTCTCGCGCGGAGGTCGCTAGGTGGCGAGGAATTACCTGGAGTTGCGAATAGCTAACGCGTTACCTAATAGAAAATCCGGCGTCACTGTTATGAGCGAAAAATAACGGGCATGGCTTTGGCGAGTGATAGTTGGCAGCGAATATGGCCAAACACTGGTTAGACAAGGCTATCACAAAGTTTGAAGGAGCTGCCAACTCGGGGTAGACATCTGAAGTGAGGATGCTGAGTCAGGTACGCTACACTTACTCCATGCCAGCACCTTCGTACGACTTGGTGAAAGCGGGGCATTGGAAACTTTCGTAGCAAGACCCCACCAGCTGTTCAGCATTACTCACGAGATGTGTTCACCCCAAAAAGCAAGGCTATACAATTTCGCCTATTTCAGGGCTGCAGGAAATTTGACCGGCAGGCTTGGATGCAAGTGGAATGTCAAAGTACGCTGTTCTGAGAGCAAATCTGTATACCTTCACGCATAGGCTCCGTTGCTCTTTTGCCAAAAAGTGGACATTATGAGATGGCATGGCACAGCTTCCGAGACAGGCAGGTCTCAGCCAATGCTCACTGCCAGACAACACTCACATGATCTGAGCGGCCGTTGATATTCACACCGCGAAGATGCAGACTTGACCCACTTCGGTCAAGGAACTATAATACAGTTTTCACCCATGGATGAACTCAACAGCAAGCCAACGGAAGGCACAATCGAACAGCTTACGTCCATTGACAGTACGAGCATTTCAAGGAAGACCATGCCTTCTGCAGCAAATCAAGGAGTCGATGATGGCATTCAAAGTGCGTCACAGATGGTGAAACGCTGTCCTTAGGTGCCCAGCTGAACTATATTTGGTCCTCCATACGCGCAACGGAGACTGCTAGCCAGGCCGCGTTCTTCCCCGTAGCCGCCGAAGGAAATCGTTGGACCGGTCGAAGAGCAGCAGCACGGTGACGAAGCCGGTAGCCCAGACGAGGATGCCAGTCAGGACAGCGTAGATGATGAGGCGAGTCTTCATCGTGGCAGAGCTTCCTCTGGAGGTATGGCGGCGGCGATGTGTCACGTACAGGCGCAGCTGCTGCGAGAGAGGCAAGTGAGAGCTTATTGTTGTTGTGAGAGCTTTGAATTGGATTGGATTGGTACTGAGGCTTTCCAATTATAAACAATGCGGCGAAATAGCAGGATACGATCATATATTATAAAGCTGCAAAAAAGCGCCACCACCAGCGGACCTACTACCAGTCCCTTCTTTAGTGCGGTGGGAGGCTATACTGGCCAGCTCAGACCCGTTAACGCAAGTTCGGGCTACTGAGTGGGCTCAAAAGGTCGCCGAGAGCAACGGACTTGAGGCCATCGAAGTGTAGGGCCCACAAATCGCTCATTGTTGACAATAAATGATTTCCAATCCAAAATGCCAGGTGGACCATAAAGGTCCTAGCCAAGTCACTTCCGCATGATGATGATGATGATGTCCTCAGTCGCAACGGCACGTACCCACTGCAGGGGATTGGCCAGGGTGTATTTCAGATACAAGATACTTACGGACAAGGAGTGGAGTATTTAATATTTTATCTTAAAGTAGAATTTGAGCAAAAATTAAACAAGGAAAAGTAAAAGCAATCAAAGGCAAATACCATGCGAATCTTCTTTTTCCTCTTCTCTTGTTGTTCGCGCCATAATAATCTATAAAGGAATGTCATTTAGAGTACACAGGACACTTGCAGGTGCGCGATGCAGTCGATTAGCGCGCATGAATTGTTTTTACAGATGAGAGAATACATTATACACACACAAAAGCGCATGAACGCTCTACTATCGGAGTTTTCCCACATCTTTCTTAGACTTGTTTTTATCTGGTGTTGACGAGTTCATCGCTCTTCTATATATCTAAATACTGATTGATTTATTGATTGATTTATAGAAAGAGAAAGGCGCGGTAACTGTCTCACTTGTTTTCTGTGGACACCTCAACCGCGCCATAAGGGATGGGAGGAAGGTGGGAGTGAAAGTGGAAACAGAGAAAGAGAAGCCGTAATGGAGGACTACGGAGTAATTTCGACCACCTGGGGATCTTTAACGTGCGCACAGCACACGAACGCCTCTTCGTTTCGCCTCCATCGAAACGCAGCCGCCGAGGTCGGGTTCGAACCAGGGTACTCCGGCGCAGTAGTCGGGCGTCTCATCACTGCACCACTCCGGCGGGGCGTATACCTAAATACAGTGCGCGTTTTAGAGCGCAGCTCTTTGGTATATATCTAAATACAGTACGCGTTTTAGAGCGCAGCTCTTTGGCGCCCGTTTCTGGGTTTCGCAGTGCCGGCGTTGTCCCTCGTAACCACCTCCACTTTCACTCCCACCTTCCTTCCTTCCTTCCCTTACGGCGCGATTCAGGTGTCCGCAAAAACGAGTGCGACAGATACTGCGCCTTTCCATTGTAACTAGCTCTACTTTCACTCTCACCTTCCTCCCTTCCCTTACTGCATGATTCAGCTGTCCACAGAAGCAAGTGTGACAGATACAGCGTCTTTCCATTCCTGTGAACCAATTATGAAAGGCACACTTCAGAGCTCAAGTGGAAGACGTGACCACACATGGTACACACTGCAAAGATAATTCATGAATAACGCGAGCGCCCACACCGAACTGCAGGATAATATTTGCAGTAACCGAGAAGTCACACACTTACAGAGAAAAGCACCATATTTTGATCTAGTCTTCCTATAGTACACAGCTAGTGTGATAGTCAGGATGTCTAGCCGATCGTCCCTTGGTTTTCGAGGAAGGCCTGGCCCGGATCTAGCCCGCCGTCATTTTCCTTCAAAACATATATTGCTAGAAATTCGATGAGACACTTGCTAACTTTGGCTACAGTGTTTTCAAGTCAGTTTAAGATATTTGCGAAGGTTCTTTTTTCTCGTCTGCAGCTTGTGGCATTAGTCTCTTCGCCGCGCAACGTTCCTATGGGCACACACGCTGCCTCCCGCAACCTCCCGCAACCTCCCGCAACCTCCCGAAAACTTAATTGCTTTCTTCATTTCTGCGACCACGAAGCTTCCTTCATGACAGAAAAAACTGTTAGCGGACTGTTTCTTGAAGGAACATGTGTGAAAAATAAAATAGTTGTCTGTAATAGCACATACATGTCTTGCTCGAAATCTTTGCCTCAATCTATCGAAAAAGGTGAAACAGCTGACAAGCTGCGCTCAATTTCGCATTAGGAAGTAACGTAATCGTCGGCAAATTTTTCACCTTAGATTGTTAGCAGTTTTTAGAAGTACTACTTTCAGATACAACAGCGCGCTTTCTTCGACATGACATTGCCGCTGGCGGTGTGCATTAAAGTATAAGACATTGCAAAACACTGAAATGATACTGATGGCCACATTAGAAATAAAAAAAAAAGAGAGTTGATGTCGTTTTTGTGAGTACTCGTCAAAGTTTAAAGTTTTTGTAGACTTGACCGCCTAGTTTACGTATATATATATATATATATATATATATATATATATATATATATATATATATATATATATATATATATATATATATATATATATATATATATATATATATATATATATAGCATAAGTAAATAGACGTACTTGGTTGCTAGAGGTTACATAAAAGTGAAAAATTGCTTCATACTGTTTCCAAGTTTATTTGTAGTCGACGTTTCGGCAGGAGCCCTGCCTTTCTCAGTCTTGAGAAAGGCAGGGCTCCTGCCGAAACGTCGACTACAAATAAACTTGGAAACAGTATGAAGCAATTTTTCACTTTTATATATATATATATATATATATATATATATATATATATATATAGTTGTGCTTCGTCTTCCTTTTCTTTTTTTTTTTTTTTACTTCGATAATCACATAAATTAGTAATGTAGTCTGTTCAGGTGAATATAAATAAACGCAAAGTAGAAGAAAAAACAACGTGCCGATGGTGGGAACCGAACCCACGACCTACGAATATCGCGTCCGGTGCTCTTCCAATTGAGCTACATCGGCTTTTTTTTTCTTTATTGCATGGAAAAACTTCCGTAAAAAGGAACAACTCCACTTACTTAAACATGTCCATGTCTAAAGTTACCGGGCTGCTTAATACGAGCCCGTCATATCCCCAGCCCGACAATGCACAATCATCAGATCATCAAAAGTCTGGGAGACATACGCATGCGTCTAGATACGGCATCCAGTTTGGAGGTTCTTCACGTGCAGCATATACACTTCTCACCAAAGCTCACTGCTCCCGAAACACGGATTTCGACGATCTTGGTGGCTCTGCATGCCTGTCGATCATGCGGCTTTTCCAAAGGCTGAACAGTCCCATGAACACAAATAGATCGCAAGGGACGACAGAGTTTTTGTCGGGAGGCAAAAATCTAATTGTGTAAGGCGTAATTTGAATGTCCTTTTTAAGAGTTCTTTGTAGTATGTCCCAAAAGAACATAGGATCACGGCACAGAATAAAGCAATGATCAATTGTCTCAGGCACGTTACAGAGACGACAATTTACCGACCAGGGCACAAACATCTCCTTATTGTGAAGAAATGTCTTGACAGGCAACGTCGCTGTATGTAATTTGAAAAAGAACGTTTTTGCAGCTGCCTGAATGCACATTTGCCTAACACGCTTTAGAACAGTGGTGTCCAAAAACCCCAGATAAGGCTGCCGATACAACGGTGTAGGGAACAAAGACTCAGTGAGAGCCTGGGTCATCTGCTTTTTCGAGAGGCTATACAGGTAATCTACAGAGAAACGCACAGTGAGAAAATTGAAAGTGTCAGCAACCTCCTTAAGGAATCCCCATAAACGCCCCTCACGAGCCTGCCCAGTTGGTGCGAATAAGTAAGGCAAATGTGGACTAAGACGCCTAATGAGCACAGTTATAAGAAACGGATGGTTTGCCGATTTGAAAAAAGAAAAAACGGGAAACAAGTTGATGCACAAACAAGTGTACAAGGCCCACTCCACCAGACTCTAAGGGAAGAAACAAGTTGTCACGCCGCATGGGTTCCCATTGAGAGCGCCACACAAATGTTGCAAATATTCTGTGTATAAATTGTACTTTGCTCCTCGCACAATGCAGGACTTGAAGGACATACGCAAGCTTTGCAAACAAAAAATATGTTACAGACCTGTGCCCTAGCAAACACTGAGAGTTTCCTACCCATCCAAGCCTGCGTTTGTCGCCGCATAGGTACGATTTGTGAATCCCAGTAGGCTGCGCTGTTACGAACTTGGTTCAGCGGAACCCCTAGGTACTGAAGAGGACTACAGTCCCAGCATATGCCTCCAAACTGGCTTGGTCTAGTGCCCCACTGTCCCAACCAAAAACCTTTGGATTTATCTAAATTAAGGGCCGCGCCTGATGCATCGCAGAACTGTTCAGTCAAGTGTAAAGCCTCAAGTGCACTCTTTTTGTCAGAACAAAAGAGGGCGATATCGTCCGCGTAAGCTAAAATCTTAACTTCACATTGAGCCAGAGAGAAACCACGGATGGCTGCACTGTTAATTATACTGAGACAGAGGGGTTCCAGATATAAGCCAAACAACAGTGGAGACAGTGGACATCCTTGACGAACAGATGATTCCAGTGGTATTGGTTTCGTTAGCTCCTGATTAACAATTAGTCTTGTATACGAGTTCATATAGCACAGCCTTATGCCTTTGAGCAAAACGTCACCAATGTTTGTATTCTCCAAGACCGCGAACAAGAAATTGTGCCGAACTTTATCAAACGCCTTCGCCAGGTCAATTTGAATCAGAGCTACTTGGCCTGTCTCATCTGATACTGTCTCGATTACTGAACGTGCAATATGGATGTGTGTTTGAATACTGCGCCCTCTGATACCACACACCTGATGCGAACCTATCAAGTCCATGATAACCAGCTGCAAACGAGCTACATCGGCCGCTGTCCCCCCTGCTACTTTTTTGGGTATTAATGTTGTCTGTATACGAACCTTGAGAGTGTTCACCAGCGCCACCCTCGACCAAAGCGGCGGACGTGGGACGTCCTTTTGTTACCGCCAGCGTCACGTAGAACGTGATCAAGAGCGAGGGCGAAAGCTGTGCTAGAACCCTCTTACGCTACCTATGGCTTCAAGACTGCCAGAACCGAGACCCCCGTAAGCTACAAGCAGATAAATGAAGGGGAAATGAGGGTGCTCGTTATAATACGTGAAGGAAAGAAGCCAACAGTCGGCGAGGCCAAGGGAACCATTGGGGTTGTACTTTGTCTTTTTTTTTTTACTTCGATAATCGCATAAATTAGTAATGTAGTCTGTTCAGGGGAAAAACACTCTCAAGGTTCGTATACAGACAACATTAAGACCCAAAAAAGTAGCAGGGGGGACAGCGACCGATGTAGCTCAATTGGAAGAGCACCGGACGCGATATTTGGAGGTCGTGGGTTCGGTTCCCACCATCGGCACGTTGTTTTTTCTTCTACTTTGCGTTTATTTATATTTCCCCTGAACAGACTACATTACTGATTTATGTGATTATCGAAGTAAAAAAAAAGAAAGACAATGTACAACCCCAATGCTTTCCTTGGCCTAGCCGACTGTTGGCTTCTTTGCTTCATGTATTATAACGAGCACCCTCATTTCCCCTTCATTTATCTGCTTACAGCTTACGGGGGTCTCGGTTCTGGCAGTCTTGAAGCCATAGGTAGCATAAGAGGGTTCTAGCACAGCTTTCGCCCTCGCTCTTGATCATGTTCTACGTGACGCTGGCGGTAACACAGGACGTTCCACGTCCGCAGCTTTGGTTGAGGGTGGCGCTGGTGAACACTCAAGGTTCGTATACAGACAACATTAATACCCCAAAAAGTAGCGGGGGGACAGCGGCCGATGTAGCTCAATTGGAAGAGCACCGGACGCGATATTCAGAGGTCGTGGGTTCGGTTCCCATCATCGGCACGTTGTTTTTTCTTCTACTTTGCGTTTATTTATATTTCCCCTGAACAGAGTACATTACTAATTTATGTGATTATCGAAAAAACAAAAGAAAGACAAAGTACAACCCCAATGCTTTCCTTGGCCTCGCCGACTGTTGGCTTCTTTCCTTCATGTATTATAACAAGCACCCTCATTTCCCCTTCATTTATATATATATATATATATATATATATATATATATATATATATATATATGAAGGAAAGAAGCCAACAGTCGGCGAGGCCAAGGAAAGCGTTGGGGATAGTACTTTATTCTTTTTTTTTTTAATGTTTACTTGGATAATCACAGAAATTAGTAATGTAATCTGTTTAGGGGAAAGATAATTAGACACAAAGTAGAAGAAAAAACAACGTGCCGATGGTGGGATCCGAACCCACGACCTCCGAATAACGCGTCCGGTGCTCTTCCAACTGAGCTACATCGGCCGCTGTCCCTCCTGCTACTTTCTTGGATATTTATGTTGTCTATATACGAACCTTGAGAGTGTTCACCAGCGCCACCCTCAGCCATAGCGGCGGACGTGGGACGTCCTTTGTTACCGCCAGCGTCACGTAGAACGTGATCAAGAGCGAGGGCGAAAGCTGTGCTAGAACCCTCTTACGCTACCTATGGCTTCAAGACTGCCAGAACCGAGACCCCCGTAAGCTACAAGCAGATCAGTCAAGGGGAAATGAAGGTGCTCGTTATAATACATGAAGGAAAGAAGCCAACAGTCGGCGAGGCCAAGGAAAGCGTTGGGGATAGTACTTTATTCTTTTTTTTTTTTAATGTTTACTTGGATAATCACAGAAATTAGTAATGTAATCTGTTTAGGGGAAAGATAATTAGACACAAAGTAGAAGAAAAAACAACGTGCCGATGGTGGGATCCGAACCCACGACCTCCGAATAACGCGTCCGGTGCTCTTCCAACTGAGCTACATCGGCCGCTGTCCCTCCTGCTACTTTCTTGGATATTTATGTTGTCTATATACGAACCTTGAGAGTGTTCACCAGCGCCACCCTCAGCCATAGCGGCGGACGTGGGACGTCCTTTGTTACCGCCAGCGTCACGTAGAACGTGATCAAGAGCGAGGGCGAAAGCTGTGCTAGAACCCTCTTACGCTACCTATGGCTTCAAGACTGCCAGAACCGAGACCCCCGTAAGCTACAAGCAGATCAGTCAAGGGGAAATGAGGGTGCTCGTTATAATACATGAAGGAAAGAAGCCAACAGTCGGCGAGGCCAAGGAAAGCGTTGGGGATAGTACTTTATTCTTTTTTTTTTTAATGTTTACTTGGATAATCACAGAAATTAGTAATGTAATCTGTTTAGGGGAAAGATAATTAGACACAAAGTAGAAGAAAAAACAACGTGCCGATGGTGGGATCCGAACCCACGACCTCCGAATAACGCGTCCGGTGCTCTTCCAACTGAGCTACATCGGCCGCTGTCCCTCCTGCTACTTTCTTGGATATTTATGTTGTCTATATACGAACCTTGAGAGTGTTCACCAGCGCCACCCTCAGCCATAGCGGCGGACGTGGGACGTCCTTTGTTACCGCCAGCGTCACGTAGAACGTGATCAAGAGCGAGGGCGAAAGCTGTGCTAGAACCCTCTTACGCTACCTATGGCTTCAAGACTGCCAGAACCGAGACCCCCGTAAGCTACAAGCAGATCAGTCAAGGGGAAATGAGGGTGCTCGTTATAATACATGAAGGAAAGAAGCCAACAGTCGGCGAGGCCAAGGAAAGCGTTGGGGATAGTACTTTATTCTTTTTTTTTTTTAATGTTTACTTGGATAATCACAGAAATTAGTAATGTAATCTGTTTAGGGGAAAGATAATTAGACACAAAGTAGAAGAAAAAACAACGTGCCGATGGTGGGATCCGAACCCACGACCTCCGAATAACGCGTCCGGTGCTCTTCCAACTGAGCTACATCGGCCGCTGTCCCTCCTGCTACTTTCTTGGATATTTATGTTGTCTATATACGAACCTTGAGAGTGTTCACCAGCGCCACCCTCAGCCATAGCGGCGGACGTGGGACGTCCTTTGTTACCGCCAGCGTCACGTAGAACGTGATCAAGAGCGAGGGCGAAAGCTGTGCTAGAACCCTCTTACGCTACCTATGGCTTCAAGACTGCCAGAACCGAGACCCCCGTAAGCTACAAGCAGATCAGTCAAGGGGAAATGAGGGTGCTCGTTATAATACATGAAGGAAAGAAGCCAACAGTCGGCGAGGCCAAGGAAAGCGTTGGGGATAGTACTTTATTCTTTTTTTTTTTTTTAATGTTTACTTGGATAATCACAGAAATTAGTAATGTAATCTGTTTAGGGGAAAGATAATTAGACACAAAGTAGAAGAAAAAACAACGTGCCGATGGTGGGATCCGAACCCACGACCTCCGAATAACGCGTCCGGTGCTCTTCCAACTGAGCTACATCGGCCGCTGTCCCTCCTGCTACTTTCTTGGATATTTATGTTGTCTATATACGAACCTTGAGAGTGTTCACCAGCGCCACCCTCAGCCATAGCGGCGGACGTGGGACGTCCTTTGTTACCGCCAGCGTCACGTAGAACGTGATCAAGAGCGAGGGCGAAAGCTGTGCTAGAACCCTCTTACGCTACCTATGGCTTCAAGACTGCCAGAACCGAGACCCCCGTAAGCTACAAGCAGATCAGTCAAGGGGAAATGAGGGTGCTCGTTATAATACATGAAGGAAAGAAGCCAACAGTCGGCGAGGCCAAGGAAAGCGTTGGGGATAGTACTTTATTCTTTTTTTTTTTAATGTTTACTTGGATAATCACAGAAATTAGTAATGTAATCTGTTTAGGGGAAAGATAATTAGACACAAAGTAGAAGAAAAAACAACGTGCCGATGGTGGGATTTGAACCCACGACCTCCGAATAACGCGTCCGGTGCTCTTCCAACTGAGCTACATCGGCCGCTGTCCCTCCTGCTACTTTCTTGGATATTTATGTTGTCTATATACGAACCTTGAGAGTGTTCACCAGCGCCACCCTCAGCCATAGCGGCGGACGTGGGACGTCCTTTGTTACCGCCAGCGTCACGTAGAACGTGATCAAGAGCGAGGGCGAAAGCTGTGCTAGAACCCTCTTACGCTACCTATGGCTTCAAGACTGCCAGAACCGAGACCCCCGTAAGCTACAAGCAGATCAGTCAAGGGGAAATGAGGGTGCTCGTTATAATACATGAAGGAAAGAAGCCAACAGTCGGCGAGGCCAAGGAAAGCGTTGGGGATAGTACTTTATTCTTTTTTTTTTTTAATGTTTACTTGGATAATCACAGAAATTAGTAATGTAATCTGTTTAGGGGAAAGATAATTAGACACAAAGTAGAAGAAAAAACAACGTGCCGATGGTGGGATCCGAACCCACGACCTCCGAATAACGCGTCCGGTGCTCTTCCAACTGAGCTACATCGGCCGCTGTCCCTCCTGCTACTTTCTTGGATATTTATGTTGTCTATATACGAACCTTGAGAGTGTTCACCAGCGCCACCCTCAGCCATAGCGGCGGACGTGGGACGTCCTTTGTTACCGGACGCGTTATTCGGAGGTCGTGGGTTCGGATCCCACCATCGGCACGTTGTTTTTTCTTCTACTTTGTGTCTAATTATCTTTCCCCTAAACAGATTACATTACTAATTTCTGTGATTATCCAAGTAAACATTAAAAAAAAAAAGAATAAAGTACTATCCCCAACGCTTTCCTTGGCCTCGCCGACTGTTGGCTTCTTTCCTTCATGTATTATAACGAGCACCCTCATTTCCCCTTGACTGATCTGCTTGTAGCTTACGGGGGTCTCGGTTCTGGCAGTCTTGAAGCCATAGGCAGCGTAAGAGGGTTCTAGCACAGCTTTCGCCCTCGCTCTTGATCACGTTCTACGTGACGCTGGCGGTAACAAAGGACGTCCCACGTCCGCCGCTATGGCTGAGGGTGGCGCTGGTGAACACTCTCAAGGTTCGTATATAGACAACATAAATATCCAAGAAAGTAGCAGGAGGGACAGCGGCCGATGTAGCTCAGTTGGAAGAGCACCGGACGCGTTATTCGGAGGTCGTGGGTTCGGATCCCACCATCGGCACGTTGTTTTTTCTTCTACTTTGTGTCTAATTATCTTTCCCCTAAACAGATTACATTACTAATTTCTGTGATTATCCAAGTAAACATTAAAAAAAAAAAGAATAAAGTACTATCCCCAACGCTTTCCTTGGCCTCGCCGACTGTTGGCTTCTTTCCTTCATGTATTATAACGAGCACCCTCATTTCCCCTTGACTGATCTGCTTGTAGCTTACGGGGGTCTCGGTTCTGGCAGTCGCGTTATTCGGAGGTCGTGGGTTCGGATCCCACCATCGGCACGTTGTTTTTTCTTCTACTTTGTGTCTAATTATCTTTCCCCTAAACAGATTACATTACTAATTTCTGTGATTATCCAAGTAAACATTAAAAAAAAAAAGAATAAAGTACTATCCCCAACGCTTTCTTTGGCCTCGCCGACTGTTGGCTTCTTTCCTTCATGTATTATAACAAGCACCCTCATTTCCCCTTGACTGATCTGCTTGTAGCTTACGGGGGTCTCGGTTCTGGCAGTCTTGAAGCCATAGGTAGCGTAAGAGGGTTCTAGCACAGCTTTCGCCCTCGCTCTTGATCACGTTCTACGTGACGCTGGCGGTAACAAAGGACGTCCCACGTCCGCCGCTATGGCTGAGGGTGGCGCTGTTGAACACTCTCAAGGTTCGTATATAGACAACATAAATATCCAAGAAAGTAGCAGGAGGGACAGCGGCCGATGTAGCTCAGTTGGAAGAGCACCGGACGCGTTATTCGGAGGTCGTGGGTTCGGATCCCACCATCGGCACGTTGTTTTTTCTTCTACTTTGTGTCTAATTATCTTTCCCCTAAACAGATTACATTACTAATTTCTGTGATTATCCAAGTAAACATTAAAAAAAAAAAAAGAATAAAGTACTATCCCCAACGCTTTCCTTGGCCTCGCCGACTGTTGGCTTCTTTCCTTCATGTATTATAACGAGCACCCTCATTTCCCCTTGACTGATCTGCTTGTAGCTTACGGGGGTCTCGGTTCTGGCAGTCTTGAAGCCATAGGTAGCGTAAGAGGGTTCTAGCACAGCTTTCGCCCTCGCTCTTGATCACGTTCTACGTGACGCTGGCGGTAACAAAGGACGTCCCACGTCCGCCGCTATGGCTGAGGGTGGCGCTGGTGAACACTCTCAAGGTTCGTATATAGACAACATAAATATCCAAGAAAGTAGCAGGAGGGACAGCGGCCGATGTAGCTCAGTTGGAAGAGCACCGGACGCGTTATTCGGAGGTCGTGGGTTCGGATCCCACCATCGGCACGTTGTTTTTTCTTCTACTTTGTGTCTAATTATCTTTCCCCTAAACAGATTACATTACTAATTTCTGTGATTATCCAAGTAAACATTAAAAAAAAAAAGAATAAAGTACTATCCCCAACGCTTTCCTTGGCCTCGCCGACTGTTGGCTTCTTTCCTTCATGTATTATAACGAGCACCCTCATTTCCCCTTGACTGATCTGCTTGTAGCTTACGGGGGTCTCGGTTCTGGCAGTCTTGAAGCCATAGGTAGCGTAAGAGGGTTCTAGCACAGCTTTCGCCCTCGCTCTTGATCACGTTCTACGTGACGCTGGCGGTAACAAAGGACGTCCCACGTCCGCCGCTATGGCTGAGGGTGGCGCTGGTGAACACTCTCAAGGTTCGTATATAGACAACATAAATATCCAAGAAAGTAGCAGGAGGGACAGCGGCCGATGTAGCTCAGTTGGAAGAGCACCGGACGCGTTATTCGGAGGACGTGGGTTCGGATCCCACCATCGGCACGTTGTTTTTTCTTCTACTTTGTGTCTAATTATCTTTCCCCTAAACAGATTACATTACTAATTTCTGTGATTATCCAAGTAAACATTAAAAAAAAAAAAGAATAAAGTACTATCCCCAACGCTTTCCTTGGCCTCGCCGACTGTTGGCTTCTTTCCTTCATGTATTATAACGAGCACCCTCATTTCCCCTTGACTGATCTGCTTGTAGCTTACGGGGGTCTCGGTTCTGGCAGTCTTGAAGCCATAGGTAGCGTAAGAGGGTTCTAGCACAGCTTTCGCCCTCGCTCTTGATCACGTTCTACGTGACGCTGGCGGTAACAAAGGACGTCCCACGTCCGCCGCTATGGCTGAGGGTGGCGCTGGTGAACACTCTCAAGGTTCGTATATAGACAACATAAATATCCAAGAAAGTAGCAGGAGGGACAGCGGCCGATGTAGCTCAGTTGGAAGAGCACCGGACGCGTTATTCGGAGGTCGTGGGTTCGGATCCCACCATCGGCACGTTGTTTTTTCTTCTACTTTGTGTCTAATTATCTTTCCCCTAAACAGATTACATTACTAATTTCTGTGATTATCCAAGTAAACATTAAAAAAAAAAAGAATAAAGTACTATCCCCAACGCTTTCCTTGGCCTCGCCGACTGTTGGCTTCTTTCCTTCATGTATTATAACGAGCACCCTCATTTCCCCTTGACTGATCTGCTTGTAGCTTACGGGGGTCTCGGTTCTGGCAGTCTTGAAGCCATAGGTAGCGTAAGAGGGTTCTAGCACAGCTTTCGCCCTCGCTCTTGATCACGTTCTACGTGACGCTGGCGGTAACAAAGGACGTCCCACGTCCGCCGCTATGGCTGAGGGTGGCGCTGGTGAACACTCTCAAGGTTCGTATATAGACAACATAAATATCCAAGAAAGTAGCAGGAGGGACAGCGGCCGATGTAGCTCAGTTGGAAGAGCACCGGACGCGTTATTCGGAGGTCGTGGGTTCGGATCCCACCATCGGCACGTTGTTTTTTCTTCTACTTTGTGTCTAATTATCTTTCCCCTAAACAGATTACATTACTAATTTCTGTGATTATCCAAGTAAACATTAAAAAAAAAAAAGAATAAAGTACTATCCCCAACGCTTTCCTTGGCCTCGCCGACTGTTGGCTTCTTTCCTTCATGTATTATAACGAGCACCCTCATTTCCCCTTGACTGATCTGCTTGTAGCTTACGGGGGTCTCGGTTCTGGCAGTCTTGAAGCCATAGGTAGCGTAAGAGGGTTCTAGCACAGCTTTCGCCCTCGCTCTTGATCACGTTCTACGTGACGCTGGCGGTAACAAAGGACGTCCCACGTCCGCCGCTATGGCTGAGGGTGGCGCTGGTGAACACTCTCAAGGTTCGTATATAGACAACATAAATATCCAAGAAAGTAGCAGGAGGGACAGCGGCCGATGTAGCTCAGTTGGAAGAGCACCGGACGCGTTATTCGGAGGTCGTGGGTTCGGATCCCACCATCGGCACGTTGTTTTTTCTTCTACTTTGTGTCTAATTATCTTTCCCCTAAAGAGATTACATTACTAATTTCTGTGATTATCCAAGTAAACATTAAAAAAAAAAAAGAATAAAGTACTATCCCCAACGCTTTCCTTGGCCTCGCCGACTGTTGGCTTCTTTCCTTCATGTATTATAACGAGCACCCTCATTTCCCCTTGACTGATCTGCTTGTAGCTTACGGGGGTCTCGGTTCTGGCAGTCTTGAAGCCATAGGTAGCGTAAGAGGGTTCTAGCACAGCTTTCGCCCTCGCTCTTGATCACGTTCTACGTGACGCTGGCGGTAACAAAGGACGTCCCACGTCCGCCGCTATGGCTGAGGGTGGCGCTGGTGAACACTCTCAAGGTTCGTATATAGACAACATAAATATCCAAGAAAGTAGCAGGAGGGACAGCGGCCGATGTAGCTCAGTTGGAAGAGCACCGGACGCGTTATTCGGAGGTCGTGGGTTCGGATCCCACCATCGGCACGTTGTTTTTTCTTCTACTTTGTGTCTAATTATCTTTCCCCTAAACAGATTACATTACTAATTTCTGTGATTATCCAAGTAAACATTAAAAAAAAAAAAGAATAAAGTACTATCCCCAACGCTTTCCTTGGCCTCGCCGACTGTTGGCTTCTTTCCTTCATGTATTATAACGAGCACCCTCATTTCCCCTTGACTGATCTGCTTGTAGCTTACGGGGGTCTCGGTTCTGGCAGTCTTGAAGCCATAGGTAGCGTAAGAGGGTTCTAGCACAGCTTTCGCCCTCGCTCTTGATCACGTTCTACGTGACGCTGGCGGTAACAAAGGACGTCCCACGTCCGCCGCTATGGCTGAGGGTGGCGCTGGTGAACACTCTCAAGGTTCGTATATAGACAACATAAATATCCAAGAAAGTAGCAGGAGGGACAGCGGCCGATGTAGCTCAGTTGGAAGAGCACCGGACGCGTTATTCGGAGGTCGTGGGTTCGGATCCCACCATCGGCACGTTGTTTTTTCTTCTACTTTGTGTCTAATTATCTTTCCCCTAAACAGATTACATTACTAATTTCTGTGATTATCCAAGTAAACATTAAAAAAAAAAGAATAAAGTACTATCCCCAACGCTTTCCTTGGCCTCGCCGACTGTTGGCTTCTTTCCTTCATGTATTATAACGAGCACCCTCATTTCCCCTTGACTGATCTGCTTGTAGCTTACGGGGGTCTCGGTTCTGGCAGTCTTGAAGCCATAGGTAGCGTAAGAGGGTTCTAGCACAGCTTTCGCCCTCGCTCTTGATCACGTTCTACGTGACGCTGGCGGTAACAAAGGACGTCCCACGTCCGCCGCTATGGCTGAGGGTGGCGCTGGTGAACACTCTCAAGGTTCGTATATAGACAACATAAATATCCAAGAAAGTAGCAGGAGGGACAGCGGCCGATGTAGCTCAGTTGGAAGAGCACCGGACGCGTTATTCGGAGGTCGTGGGTTCGGATCCCACCATCGGCACGTTGTTTTTTCTTCTACTTTGTGTCTAATTATCTTTCCCCTAAACAGATTACATTACTAATTTCTGTGATTATCCAAGTAAACATTAAAAAAAAAAAGAATAAAGTACTATCCCCAACGCTTTCCTTGGCCTCGCCGACTGTTGGCTTCTTTCCTTCATGTATTATAACGAGCACCCTCATTTCCCCTTGACTGATCTGCTTGTAGCTTACGGGGGTCTCGGTTCTGGCAGTCTTGAAGCCATAGGTAGCGTAAGAGGGTTCTAGCACAGCTTTCGCCCTCGCTCTTGATCACGTTCTACGTGACGCTGGCGGTAACAAAGGACGTCCCACGTCCGCCGCTATGGCTGAGGGTGGCGCTGGTGAACACTCTCAAGGTTCGTATATAGACAACATAAATATCCAAGAAAGTAGCAGGAGGGACAGCGGCCGATGTAGCTCAGTTGGAAGAGCACCGGACGCGTTATTCGGAGGTCGTGGGTTCGGATCCCACCATCGGCACGTTGTTTTTTCTTCTACTTTGTGTCTAATTATCTTTCCCCTAAACAGATTACATTACTAATTTCTGTGATTATCCAAGTAAACATTAAAAAAAAAAAGAATAAAGTACTATCCCCAACGCTTTCCTTGGCCTCGCCGACTGTTGGCTTCTTTCCTTCATGTATTATAACGAGCACCCTCATTTCCCCTTGACTGATCTGCTTGTAGCTTACGGGGGTCTCGGTTCTGGCAGTCTTGAAGCCATAGGTAGCGTAAGAGGGTTCTAGCACAGCTTTCGCCCTCGCTCTTGATCACGTTCTACGTGACGCTGGCGGTAACAAAGGACGTCCCACGTCCGCCGCTATGGCTGAGGGTGGCGCTGGTGAACACTCTCAAGGTTCGTATATAGACAACATAAATATCCAAGAAAGTAGCAGGAGGGACAGCGGCCGATGTAGCTCAGTTGGAAGAGCACCGGACGCGTTATTCGGAGGTCGTGGGTTCGGATCCCACCATCGGCACGTTGTTTTTTCTTCTACTTTGTGTCTAATTATCTTTCCCCTAAACAGATTACATTACTAATTTCTGTGATTATCCAAGTAAACATTAAAAAAAAAAAGAATAAAGTACTATCCCCAACGCTTTCCTTGGCCTCGCCGACTGTTGGCTTCTTTCCTTCATGTATTATAACGAGCACCCTCATTTCCCCTTGACTGATCTGCTTGTAGCTTACGGGGGTCTCGGTTCTGGCAGTCTTGAAGCCATAGGTAGCGTAAGAGGGTTCTAGCACAGCTTTCGCCCTCGCTCTTGATCACGTTCTACGTGACGCTGGCGGTAACAAAGGACGTCCCACGTCCGCCGCTATGGCTGAGGGTGGCGCTGGTGAACACTCTCAAGGTTCGTATATAGACAACATAAATATCCAAGAAAGTAGCAGGAGGGACAGCGGCCGATGTAGCTCAGTTGGAAGAGCACCGGACGCGTTATTCGGAGGTCGTGGGTTCGGATCCCACCATCGGCACGTTGTTTTTTCTTCTACTTTGTGTCTAATTATCTTTCCCCTAAACAGATTACATTACTAATTTCTGTGATTATCCAAGTAAACATTAAAAAAAAAAAGAATAAAGTACTATCCCCAACGCTTTCCTTGGCCTCGCCGACTGTTGGCTTCTTTCCTTCATGTATTATAACGAGCACCCTCATTTCCCCTTGACTGATCTGCTTGTAGCTTACGGGGGTCTCGGTTCTGGCAGTCTTGAAGCCATAGGTAGCGTAAGAGGGTTCTAGCACAGCTTTCGCCCTCGCTCTTGATCACGTTCTACGTGACGCTGGCGGTAACAAAGGACGTCCCACGTCCGCCGCTATGGCTGAGGGTGGCGCTGGTGAACACTCTCAAGGTTCGTATATAGACAACATAAATATCCAAGAAAGTAGCAGGAGGGACAGCGGCCGATGTAGCTCAGTTGGAAGAGCACCGGACGCGTTATTCGGAGGTCGTGGGTTCGGATCCCACCATCGGCACGTTGTTTTTTCTTCTACTTTGTGTCTAATTATCTTTCCCCTAAACAGATTACATTACTAATTTCTGTGATTATCCAAGTAAACATTAAAAAAAAAAAGAATAAAGTACTATCCCCAACGCTTTCCTTGGCCTCGCCGACTGTTGGCTTCTTTCCTTCATGTATTATAACGAGCACCCTCATTTCCCCTTGACTGATCTGCTTGTAGCTTACGGGGGTCTCGGTTCTGGCAGTCTTGAAGCCATAGGTAGCGTAAGAGGGTTCTAGCACAGCTTTCGCCCTCGCTCTTGATCACGTTCTACGTGACGCTGGCGGTAACAAAGGACGTCCCACGTCCGCCGCTATGGCTGAGGGTGGCGCTGGTGAACACTCTCAAGGTTCGTATATAGACAACATAAATATCCAAGAAAGTAGCAGGAGGGACAGCGGCCGATGTAGCTCAGTTGGAAGAGCACCGGACGCGTTATTCGGAGGTCGTGGGTTCGGATCCCACCATCGGCACGTTGTTTTTTCTTCTACTTTGTGTCTAATTATCTTTCCCCTAAACAGATTACATTACTAATTTCTGTGATTATCCAAGTAAACATTAAAAAAAAAAAAGAATAAAGTACTATCCCCAACGCTTTCCTTGGCCTCGCCGACTGTTGGCTTCTTTCCTTCATGTATTATAACGAGCACCCTCATTTCCCCTTGACTGATCTGCTTGTAGCTTACGGGGGTCTCGGTTCTGGCAGTCTTGAAGCCATAGGTAGCGTAAGAGGGTTCTAGCACAGCTTTCGCCCTCGCTCTTGATCACGTTCTACGTGACGCTGGCGGTAACAAAGGACGTCCCACGTCCGCCGCTATGGCTGAGGGTGGCGCTGGTGAACACTCTCAAGGTTCGTATATAGACAACATAAATATCCAAGAAAGTAGCAGGAGGGACAGCGGCCGATGTAGCTCAGTTGGAAGAGCACCGGACGCGTTATTCGGAGGTCGTGGGTTCGGATCCCACCATCGGCACGTTGTTTTTTCTTCTACTTTGTGTCTAATTATCTTTCCCCTAAACAGATTACATTACTAATTTCTGTGATTATCCAAGTAAACATTAAAAAAAAAAAGAATAAAGTACTATCCCCAACGCTTTCCTTGGCCTCGCCGACTGTTGGCTTCTTTCCTTCATGTATTATAACGAGCACCCTCATTTCCCCTTGACTGATCTGCTTGTAGCTTACGGGGGTCTCGGTTCTGGCAGTCTTGAAGCCATAGGTAGCGTAAGAGGGTTCTAGCACAGCTTTCGCCCTCGCTCTTGATCACGTTCTACGTGACGCTGGCGGTAACAAAGGACGTCCCACGTCCGCCGCTATGGCTGAGGGTGGCGCTGGTGAACACTCTCAAGGTTCGTATATAGACAACATAAATATCCAAGAAAGTAGCAGGAGGGACAGCGGCCGATGTAGCTCAGTTGGAAGAGCACCGGACGCGTTATTCGGAGGTCGTGGGTTCGGATCCCACCATCGGCACGTTGTTTTTTCTTCTACTTTGTGTCTAATTATCTTTCCCCTAAACAGATTACATTACTAATTTCTGTGATTATCCAAGTAAACATTAAAAAAAAAAGAATAAAGTACTATCCCCAACGCTTTCCTTGGCCTCGCCGACTGTTGGCTTCTTTCCTTCATGTATTATAACGAGCACCCTCATTTCCCCTTGACTGATCTGCTTGTAGCTTACGGGGGTCTCGGTTCTGGCAGTCTTGAAGCCATAGGTAGCGTAAGAGGGTTCTAGCACAGCTTTCGCCCTCGCTCTTGATCACGTTCTACGTGACGCTGGCGGTAACAAAGGACGTCCCACGTCCGCCGCTATGGCTGAGGGTGGCGCTGGTGAACACTCTCAAGGTTCGTATATAGACAACATAAATATCCAAGAAAGTAGCAGGAGGGACAGCGGCCGATGTAGCTCAGTTGGAAGAGCACCGGACGCGTTATTCGGAGGTCGTGGGTTCGGATCCCACCATCGGCACGTTGTTTTTTCTTCTACTTTGTGTCTAATTATCTTTCCCCTAAACAGATTACATTACTAATTTCTGTGATTATCCAAGTAAACATTAAAAAAAAAAAGAATAAAGTACTATCCCCAACGCTTTCCTTGGCCTCGCCGACTGTTGGCTTCTTTCCTTCATGTATTATAACGAGCACCCTCATTTCCCCTTGACTGATCTGCTTGTAGCTTACGGGGGTCTCGGTTCTGGCAGTCTTGAAGCCATAGGTAGCGTAAGAGGGTTCTAGCACAGCTTTCGCCCTCGCTCTTGATCACGTTCTACGTGACGCTGGCGGTAACAAAGGACGTCCCACGTCCGCCGCTATGGCTGAGGGTGGCGCTGGTGAACACTCTCAAGGTTCGTATATAGACAACATAAATATCCAAGAAAGTAGCAGGAGGGACAGCGGCCGATGTAGCTCAGTTGGAAGAGCACCGGACGCGTTATTCGGAGGTCGTGGGTTCGGATCCCACCATCGGCACGTTGTTTTTTCTTCTACTTTGTGTCTAATTATCTTTCCCCTAAACAGATTACATTACTAATTTCTGTGATTATCCAAGTAAACATTAAAAAAAAAAAAGAATAAAGTACTATCCCCAACGCTTTCCTTGGCCTCGCCGACTGTTGGCTTCTTTCCTTCATGTATTATAACGAGCACCCTCATTTCCCCTTGACTGATCTGCTTGTAGCTTACGGGGGTCTCGGTTCTGGCAGTCTTGAAGCCATAGGTAGCGTAAGAGGGTTCTAGCACAGCTTTCGCCCTCGCTCTTGATCACGTTCTACGTGACGCTGGCGGTAACAAAGGACGTCCCACGTCCGCCGCTATGGCTGAGGGTGGCGCTGGTGAACACTCTCAAGGTTCGTATATAGACAACATAAATATCCAAGAAAGTAGCAGGAGGGACAGCGGCCGATGTAGCTCAGTTGGAAGAGCACCGGACGCGTTATTCGGAGGTCGTGGGTTCGGATCCCACCATCGGCACGTTGTTTTTTCTTCTACTTTGTGTCTAATTATCTTTCCCCTAAACAGATTACATTACTAATTTCTGTGATTATCCAAGTAAACATTAAAAAAAAAAAGAATAAAGTACTATCCCCAACGCTTTCCTTGGCCTCGCCGACTGTTGGCTTCTTTCCTTCATGTATTATAACGAGCACCCTCATTTCCCCTTGACTGATCTGCTTGTAGCTTACGGGGGTCTCGGTTCTGGCAGTCTTGAAGCCATAGGTAGCGTAAGAGGGTTCTAGCACAGCTTTCGCCCTCGCTCTTGATCACGTTCTACGTGACGCTGGCGGTAACAAAGGACGTCCCACGTCCGCCGCTATGGCTGAGGGTGGCGCTGGTGAACACTCTCAAGGTTCGTATATAGACAACATAAATATCCAAGAAAGTAGCAGGAGGGACAGCGGCCGATGTAGCTCAGTTGGAAGAGCACCGGACGCGTTATTCGGAGGTCGTGGGTTCGGATCCCACCATCGGCACGTTGTTTTTTCTTCTACTTTGTGTCTAATTATCTTTCCCCTAAACAGATTACATTACTAATTTCTGTGATTATCCAAGTAAACATTAAAAAAAAAAGAATAAAGTACTATCCCCAACGCTTTCCTTGGCCTCGCCGACTGTTGGCTTCTTTCCTTCATGTATTATAACGAGCACCCTCATTTCCCCTTGACTGATCTGCTTGTAGCTTACGGGGGTCTCGGTTCTGGCAGTCTTGAAGCCATAGGTAGCGTAAGAGGGTTCTAGCACAGCTTTCGCCCTCGCTCTTGATCACGTTCTACGTGACGCTGGCGGTAACAAAGGACGTCCCACGTCCGCCGCTATGGCTGAGGGTGGCGCTGGTGAACACTCTCAAGGTTCGTATATAGACAACATAAATATCCAAGAAAGTAGCAGGAGGGACAGCGGCCGATGTAGCTCAGTTGGAAGAGCACCGGACGCGTTATTCGGAGGTCGTGGGTTCGGATCCCACCATCGGCACGTTGTTTTTTCTTCTACTTTGTGTCTAATTATCTTTCCCCTAAACAGATTACATTACTAATTTCTGTGATTATCCAAGTAAACATTAAAAAAAAAAAAGAATAAAGTACTATCCCCAACGCTTTCCTTGGCCTCGCCGACTGTTGGCTTCTTTCCTTCATGTATTATAACGAGCACCCTCATTTCCCCTTGACTGATCTGCTTGTAGCTTACGGGGGTCTCGGTTCTGGCAGTCTTGAAGCCATAGGTAGCGTAAGAGGGTTCTAGCACAGCTTTCGCCCTCGCTCTTGATCACGTTCTACGTGACGCTGGCGGTAACAAAGGACGTCCCACGTCCGCCGCTATGGCTGAGGGTGCGCTGGTGAACACTCTCAAGGTTCGTATATAGACAACATAAATATCCAAGAAAGTAGCAGGAGGGACAGCGGCCGATGTAGCTCAGTTGGAAGAGCACCGGACGCGTTATTCGGAGGTCGTGGGTTCGGATCCCACCATCGGCACGTTGTTTTTTCTTCTACTTTGTGTCTAATTATCTTTCCCCTAAACAGATTACATTACTAATTTCTGTGATTATCCAAGTAAACATTAAAAAAAAAAAGAATAAAGTACTATCCCCAACGCTTTCCTTGGCCTCGCCGACTGTTGGCTTCTTTCCTTCATGTATTATAACGAGCACCCTCATTTCCCCTTGACTGATCTGCTTGTAGCTTACGGGGGTCTCGGTTCTGGCAGTCTTGAAGCCATAGGTAGCGTAAGAGGGTTCTAGCACAGCTTTCGCCCTCGCTCTTGATCACGTTCTACGTGACGCTGGCGGTAACAAAGGACGTCCCACGTCCGCCGCTATGGCTGAGGGTGGCGCTGGTGAACACTCTCAAGGTTCGTATATAGACAACATAAATATCCAAGAAAGTAGCAGGAGGGACAGCGGCCGATGTAGCTCAGTTGGAAGAGCACCGGACGCGTTATTCGGAGGTCGTGGGTTCGGATCCCACCATCGGCACGTTGTTTTTTCTTCTACTTTGTGTCTAATTATCTTTCCCCTAAACAGATTACATTACTAATTTCTGTGATTATCCAAGTAAACATTAAAAAAAAAAAGAATAAAGTACTATCCCCAACGCTTTCCTTGGCCTCGCCGACTGTTGGCTTCTTTCCTTCATGTATTATAACGAGCACCCTCATTTCCCCTTGACTGATCTGCATATATATATATATATATATATATATATATATATATATTGTGACATATATGCCTTGCGTCGCTGGACGTTGAAGCAGACAACGATCAGCAACAGTGACACAGAAGACGACAAAGTGGTACCAATGGTTAATGCTAGAAGAAGGTTGACGCTGCTGTGCTTCTGTGTTTTGTGTGCTGCGTCATCTTGGACTAACCTTCGTGGACTAACCTTGCCACGTATCATCTTCGTGGAGGTGACTAAAGATCCCCGTGTGCATAGATAAATCCATTTAAGCAGCCAAAAGCTGGATTTGCGCAGTGGCCGCCACCTACTTGGGATCGCAACGTCACCAACGGCCCCTATGACTTCTGGGGCAGCTTCTGCCACCACAGCAACATCGGCGCAGCCACTCGTCCTCACAAAAATCCGCCACCCTCCCATCTTTAATGGCGAAGAAAAGACAGATGTTGACGACTGGCTGGATGAATACGAGCGCTGCAGCAGGAACAACCACTGGGACGCGACCATCATGCTTGCGAATCTCATTTTCTATTTGGTGGGAACCGCTCGCACGTGGTTCCAAAATCACGAGCATGAGCTGGTGACCTGGGAAATTTGCAAGCAAAAGCTTCACGTCTTGTTCGGGAGGCCCATTGGACTGGCTCTCGCAGCCAAAACCGAACTTTCGTCTCGCGCCCAGTCCACCACAGAGTCCTATCTTGCCTACTTTCAAGACGTGCTCGCGTTGTGTCACAAGGTGAACGGCTCCATGCTGGAAAGTGAAAAGGTAGGGCACATCCTCAAGGGCATCGCAGATGACGCGTTCAACATCTTCTGTACGGATTGCTCTACCGTCGAATCGATGCTTCAAGTCTGCCGAAGGTTCGAGAACGTTAAACAACGACGCCTGGTACATCGCTTTGAGCGCCTTCCGAACACGGCAGCTACATCATTCTGCGATTATCTGGCTCCTCTGCAACAGCCTTCTCATTCTACAACCATGACTCGGATCGTCAGGCGAGAACTAAAGGCCTTAGCTCCTGCACCACTCCTATCTCCACTGCCCGACACCGTGGACATGGTACAGGCTGTTGTCCGCCAGGGACATGCCAACGTCGGTCTTTCCTTCAACCCCGTACCGCCCTCGTCACCATCGCATCCTGTTCCTGTAGTGGCTGCTGCAACCACTAGCCAACCTCCCCCCGTCGCTACGTTAGTCGCAATCCTGCAGAGTGGCGCACTTCAGGCGACAGGCCAATATGTTTTATTTGCTGTCGAGCCGGTCACACTTCACGTTATTGCCGCAGTCGTACATTCCCCACCCCTCGTTCTTATTACAACATTGACCGTCGGTACTACTACGGACCTCGACGCTTCCTTGCCCAACCTGAAAAGCTTCGCCGCGCATATAATAGACCTAGACATTTCCCTCCTCACCCAGATAAACCTCACACCAGAGCCGTCTAAAGTGTCCATCACTCCAGCCAATCTCCATCTCCACGGTCTCGTCGATCCTGTTCACCGGTGCCTCGACGCAGCTCCTCCCGATCATACGCCGGCACTTACTCAGGAAACTAGCGAGTGCAGCACCCGGGAGTGGCACTGCATTACTGACCCGGACTGTCAACTCGGAATTGACCCTCGCACCCAGACGTAACCTCATTGACATTCTTGTAGACGGAGTCTCAGTTTCTGCTCTTATTGACACTGGCGCCCACATTTCCGTCCTCAGTTCCTCGCTCCGTCAATGCCTCAACAAAGTTCTCACACCTGCTTCCTCATCTACCGTTCGTGTTGCTGATGGCAACGCAGCTACTGGGATTGGTTTGTGTACTGCGAAAATGACCATTGCCGACCACCACATCCTTGTGCTATTTATTTACCGTCTTCACCAATTGCTCACACAACGTTATATTAGAACTCGACTTTTTAACTGCACATTCCGCGCTCATTGACATCTTCTGGGCTGCTTAATATAGACCTTCCACCCTGTCCTGACAAACAGGCTTCTGATACTTAAACGCTCCGTCTCCGCCCCTCTACATTTGCTCGCCTGTCACCAGAAGCTGCAGCGTATGTGCTCATGTCGGCTTTCCCCTACGTTCCTGATGGCGACTACGTTGTTTGCGCCATAACCGACGTGCCACTGCAGCGTGGAATTGCTCTCCCTCATAACATCGTGCACGTAGAAAATAACAACGCTTAAATTCTAATCTTGAACTTCGGCCTTTTTGTGCACTTTCTTCATGAGGGCATTACATTCTCCGAACTAACCCCACTATCTGACGTCACAGTGGCTGCTGTTTTACCTGACCCTACTACTAAAGTGTCGACACGACCTGCACCGTCCCCACCTCCGGAGGCCCGCATATCAGGAATGGTTGCACCTAACTTGCGCCCTTAACGTGCTACAGCACTTACGAGGCTTCTGACTTAGTACAGCGATATTTTCGATTTTGGTGACCGCCCTTTAGGACAAACGTCCCTCGTTCCACATCGCATCGATACCGGAGACGCCAGCCCAATTCACAGAAGACCTTACCGAGTCGCCATTTCTGAACGTCGCGTTATACAAGATAAAGTAGACAAGATGTTATCAAAAAACACTATAGAGCCTTCGAGCAGTAACGAGCCTGTCGTGCTCGTTAAAAAGGACAATGCCTGGAGCTTCTGCGTTGATTACAGACACCTCAACAAAATTACAAAGAAGGGCTTTTACCCGCTCCCCAGGATAGATGATGTCCTTGACTGCTTGCACGATGCCAGCTATTTCTCTTTCATTGATCTTCGTTCCGGTTATTGGCAGATCGCAGTTGACGAACGGGACCGAGAGAAGACAGCCTTCGTCACTCCCGACGGCCTGTATCAAATGAAGGTGATGCCTTTTGGCTTGTGTAATGCGCCCGCAACATTCGAGCGCATGATGGACTCTCGTGCGCGGCTTGAAATGAACGACGTGCTTGTGCTATCTCGATGACGTCATTATATTTTCTTCTACATTCGAGAGCCATCTCCATCGCCTTGATGCCGTTCTTGGCGTCTTCCGAAGAAGCCTTCAGCTGAACTCGAAGAAGTGTAGCTTCGGCCGACGTGAACACAAGGTGCTCGGTCACGTGGTCGACGACCGTGGCGTTCAATCCGATCCAGACAGAATGCGTGCTGTAAGTGCATTTCCTACACCCCATTGTACCTGTGACGTGCGTAGTTTTTTCTCCTATTTTCAGCGGTTTGTACCCAACTTTGCGGAGACGGCTCGTCCACCCACCAATCTTTTGAAGAACGACGCGCCAATTTGCTGGGACAAAGAACAATCCCAAGCCTTTTCTGCGCTCCTTGCAGCCCTCACCAACCCGCCTGTCCTGGCACACTTCAATCTCTCGACACCAAAGAAGGTACGCACCTACGCCAGTGGTCACGGTATTGGTGCCATACTCGCCCAACAGCAGATCGGTCGCACTCGCGTCATTGCTTATGCTAGTCGCCTCCTTTCTGCGGCTGAACGGAATTATTCGATCACAGAACGTGAGTGTTTAGCCCTCGTGTGGGCCATTACAAAGTTTCGCCCTTACTTGTTTGGCCGCCCGTTCTCAGTCATCACCGACCACCATGCCTTATGGTGGCTTTCTATGCTGAAGGACCCTACTGGTCGGGCCGTTGGGCCCTCCACCTTCAGGAATACACTTTTTCTGTCGTCCACAAGTCTGGACGGCTGCACGCTGACGCCGATTGCCTGCCCTGCAACCCGGCAGATCAGCCACCTGCGAGCGAGTGTGACGATAACACATGTGTGTTGGCCATCTCTGACCTTTCAAACATTCGCTATGAGCAGCGCATAGATCTCAAGCTTTGCAGAATTATCAATCGCCTCAACACTGATCACCTTGATGCTACCCTTGCTCTGTTTGTGCTCCACAACGGCACCTTATACCGGCGGAATATGCGACTAGATGGCGCTAAGCTTCTGCTCGTAATCCCCGAACACTTGCGTACCGCCGTTCTTCAGCAGCTGCACGACGCGCCCACAGCGGGTCATCTTGGCGTATCTCGTACGTACGATAGCGTCCGCCGCCGCTTCTTTTGGCCAGGTCTCTATCGCTCTATTCGTCGTTACGTGGCTTCTTGTCACCGGTGTCAGCGACGGAAGAAGCCCTCGGTTATGCCTGCTGGATCCCTACAGCCTATCGACATCCCAGTAGACCCGTTTTCCCGAGTTGGCCTTGATCTCCTCGGGCCTTTCCCACTTTCTGCGTCGGGGAATAAATGGATTGCGGTGGCCACGGATTATACTACGCGCTACGTTGTCACCCGAACGATACCCACCAGCTGTGCAAGTGACGTGGCTGCGTTTCTTCTCCAAGACATCATCCTGCTCCATTTCGAAATATTTCGGCACTGCTCCATTAAGCACTATTTTACCACCGCTTACCCCCCACAAATGAACGGCCTCACAGAACGCCTCAACCGCACGCTCACGGACATGCTGTCAATGTATGTCTCGGATAATCACTGTGACTGGCATATTACTTTGCCGCTGGTAGCATTCGCGTACAATTCCTTCCGTCACGACGCATTCTTCTATACGGCTGCGACCCTCCCCTTCCTTTTGACAGCGTATTGCCTCCCACCGCTAACGCCAGTTGCTACGTTCGTGACGCCATCTCCCGAGCTGACGCCGCCCCTGTTATTGCTCGCCGACGACTGGCCTCCTCCCAAAATTCTCAAAAACGGCGCCATGATTCTCGCCACAGGGATGTCTACTATTCTCCGGGCTCTCTCGTCTTGCTCTGGACTCCCGCTCGTAAAGTTGGGCTGTGTAAGAAACTCTTGCCACGCTACGGAGGACGCTACCGTGTTTTACGGCCAGTCACTCCTTTGACATACGAGATCGCCCCTGTACATCCGCCGCGACCGTCCTCTATGCCACGCACCGAGATTGTTCATGTCGCCCGAATGAAGCCGTACTACCCCTGCAGTAGTTCGTCCTAGTGCGCACCTGGACTGTGGCTTTCGGGGGGGGGGGGGGGGGGGGGGGTGGATAATGTGAGATATACGCCCTGCGTCGCTGGACGTTGAAGAAGACAAAGTGGTAGGAATGGTTAATGCTAGAAGTATATATATATATATATATATATATATATATATATATATATATATATATATATATATTGTGATGCCGAGACAACAAAGATGAAGTAGAGGTCGGAGGTCGGAGAAGCGGAGCGGAAAAAGATGAGGAAGATAGTATAAAGCAGGGAGTTCGAAAGAACGGCCGTGTCTCTGCTTGTTGACGTGTGATTGCCGCGGGGCTGCTTCAAGTAAGCCGCTAGAATCGATCGTAATGTCGTCGTCATTTTGCAAGTCATACATAGTCATATGACATGTCATTTAGCAACGTCAGAAATTTCTGGTTACTAAATAATATACTACTTGCAAGTCATAGTCGTATGACTTATTGGCGTCATCAATTTGCATTGACGACATAAAATAACCACTAACAAGTAGTACACGGTATGCCTTAATGACATCATTTTGTAGTTTCGATATACCTCATCATATTTGCATGCAACCTTAATCACGCCACTTTTTCGGACGTTCAGTTTCTAGTTACGGCATGCTATACGCCACTGTATAAGTCATCTTAGTCACGCTACTTGACAACATGTTCAATTTCTAGTTACCATATATAGTAGTACTCGTCAAGTAATGAAGTCATGACTTAATTACGGAATCAGTTTCTAGTTATGACATACTACGCCACTTGTAAGACATAATTACTCATATGACTTCAACGTCATCCATTTCTAGTTGTGACGCAGTACACCACCTTTGTAAGTCGTATAAATGTCAGAGGTCTGCTCTTGGTCAGTCATAGGTCAGTCGCAGGCTAAAGATATACTGGACTGAGTATGAACTACCCGGCAACGGCGGGGTGACCTCACGAAACAGCTAAGCCAATCAGAACGACGGCACAAACGTTCGACAATTTCGATAAGCACTGACAAGCCGGATTAATGCTTTCGCGCTAAAAAGCTTACGGGGAGGAGAGTCTGTGGAGAGTCTCTGTCCTATCTCCCTCACTTCTTGCCTGGGAAAACTCTATGAAAAAGTAGTCCACCTCAGGCTCCAGAATTACATCGACGAAAACATCTTTCCTTCCTGCATGCTGGGCTTCCGCAAGGGACTCTGCACGCAAGATGCTTTCCTCCGGATTAGGGAAGAAGTCAACACCATACCCCGTAAAGGCGAAAATTTCATTCTGGCACTAGATCTGAAAGGCGCCTTCGACAACATTGGCCACCAAACCATATTGCACGAATTAAACAATATCAACTGCGGGGAGAAAATCTTCAAATACGTGAAGGATTTCCTCTCAGATCGCACAGCCACCATAGGAATTGGAGAGATCCGATCACCAAAAGTACCCATGCCGAACAAAGGTACACCGCAGGGTTCTGTAATCTCTCCAATGCTATTTAACATAGCAATGATAAATTTAGCAAAAAAAACTGTTGACCCGCAATGATATTGGCTTCACTTTATACGCCGACGACATCACCATCTGGGCTACTCAGGGATCCTTGGCGCAAAAAGAAGAAGCTCGGCAAGCCGCTATAGACCTAGTCGAGGAATTTGCCGGGGAGAGCGGTCTTCAATGGTCCCCAGAAAAATCCGAACTTATCAGGCTACACAGAAGAAATTACAAGTCCCCAGGAGAAATTCAGCTCTCTCTAGGAGACCAGACAATTCAAGAGAAGGACAAGATCAGAGTTTTGGGACTGTGGTTGCAAAGCAATTTGAGAGTGGATTATACAATCAAAACACTCAAAACCACAGTCAACCAAATTTCCAAAATGATTAGAAGGGTGACCTGGCACCGGAAAGGGATGAGGGAGGAGGACACCCTCCGCCTTGTACAAGCCCTAGTCGTTAGCAGGATTACCTACGGGCTCCCATATCACGAAATTCGAATCACTGATAAAAGGGCCATTGACACTATCATAAGAGGAGCCTATAAAACGGCCCTAAACCTCCCGCCAACAACATCAACGGAACGTCTTTGGGCACTCGGAGTGCACAACAACTTCGAGGAGCTCAAGGAGGCGGTTCTAGAGAGTCAGAAACAACGCCTAACAACAACGCAGGCGGGTAGGGAAATCCTGTCAAAACTAGGGCTATGGCAGGCACTAAGAACTTCTGAGATCAAATCACAAATTCCGACATCCACAAGATACATCTATGTGAACCCGATACCCAAGCACATGCACCATGAGTTACAGAAGGGTCGAAGGAAAGCCAGAGTCAAATCATTGGAAAAACAATTGTCTAAAGACGCGGAAGTTGTCTACGTGGACATAGGGGCTTACGGCGAGCCTGGCAAGTTCACAATAGCTGCAGTTGACCACCAGAAGAGGCCAATTATTCAGGCTTCGATCTATGCCAAGGATCCTGCGGAAGCGGAATCACTGGCAATAGCCGTCACCATAAAAACACAAGACCACCAAAAGAAGTCATCACACGTAGTGACGGACTCCCAACCAGCCTGCAGGGACTACCTGGCCGGAAAACCTCACAGAAGAGGGTGTGCAATATTACGTTCCATCTCCCAGACGCACATAATTACATGGACACCTGGACACGAAGGCCTAGAAGGAAATGAGGTAGCGAATAATCTAGCCCGAGCTCTCACAAACCGGGCGGATCCCCATCCCCATCCCTACCCCACCCCTCTCCTAGGACCCTACGGCGACAGGCTGGAACACCTACGGTTAGAAAGAAGAATTTTCTCACCACCACACAAACAACTTCCTTCCTCGGACGCTATAGACTGGAGAAAAATACAAACAAACACATTCCCTAATCTTCACATTTTAAATAAGATAAGCCCAACAAAATACACGAGTTACTGCCCTTGGTGCGGTGCAAGCCCCACACTCTATCACATCTCTTGGGAATGCCAGGACAAATCTGACCCAACGTTACTAGTGCCATACCCGACACACGAGCAGTGGGAGGCGGCCCTGACCAGCGACAACCTGGACCAGCAAGCCTGGATTATCCAGCTAGTCCGCAAGTCAGCTGCTGCCAGCGGAGCCCTGGACTAGGGGCACCGACCACCCAGCTCCTGCGAATTCTTACTGATTATTATGCTCATTAAAAGTTTTCTCTCTCTCTCTCTTACGGGGAGGGTGGAGGGCACTTAGCATCATCACGTGCGGCAATGCGAAAGCATTTCTCTACTGTGCTCAGTTGGATGTCTGAATAAGCAAATGCCTGGCGTGTTCAAACATGTCTGAAATGCTGTGGCACCATCTACATTGAGGTGTTATGACGTCAAACACTGTAACAATGACTATGACTATACATAACTAACCATGAATATTAAAATCATAATTGTCATGATAATTATCAGTGAACAATTTCATTATTATCGATCTCTGGATAATTGACAGGTGCTCTAAGTGCGTTTTCCGGTCGTGCTTTCTGATCACACGAATCATGATTCAGGGAAGGTTTTCGCGTTAAAATATGACACATCACGCCATCTTCGAGCACAGCATCCAGCAGCAGCGCAATTATATTAGGCAAGATGGGGCATGCGACCGAACGAGGATCTCGCGTTGCGTTAAGGGAAAGAGGATCAGGCGGCGTCGCGTCTGGGAAGAACGACCGTGCGAGGCCAAGCGCGCTGCACAGGTAAGCGGTAGTGGCGAAGGCGTGTCGCCGCCAAAACAACCTTTTGTCGAGTCAGAAGGTGAAGCGTCCGTATGTACTGCGGCTGTGCATGCTGCACATGGCCCTCCTCGCAAGTATGCAGACGCGGGCGAGGCACGGTGAATGAAGCTCGGCTTGCTAAGAGTGCTGCACTCGCTCAAATAAATGCTTTCGCATTCCCATACGTTAGCAGTCCATACGTTTCCCTATCAAATTTTTACAGCGAAGCTGTATATCCTCTACCGTCTAAAGAAATTTTCGTGTCGTGATTTAAACTGATTTATTTACAGGACGGGAAAGGCGCGGTAACTGTCTCACTTGTTTTTCTGTGGACACTGCAACCGCGCCGTAAGGGAAGGGAGGAAGATGGGAGTGAAAGTGGAAAGAGAGAAAGGGGAGCCATAGTGGAGGGCTACGGAGTAATTTTGACCACCTGGGGATTTTTAACGTGCGCTGACATCGCACAGCACACGACGCCTCTTCGTTTCGCCTCCATCGAAACGCAGCCGCCGAGGTCGTCGTCATCAGCAAAAACCGCCAGGTCTTGGGAGGAGGGGGGGGGGGGGCGGAGGGGAGGACTATTTGGTTCAATATTGTAGTCTAATCTTAAACCTGGCCACACAATGTTCGGACCGGTGTTAAACGTTTAATGCACACATAACTGCTTGTCGAGTCGAGCTGCATCTTTATCATGTGTGAGGGAGTCATTGAAACAGTAACGTAGGTGTAACTTCCGGGGGCCATGGCGATAAATTGTTAAATTGGTTTAGAGGAAAGGGAAGGTGCATGTATCTGTCACACTTCTCGGTGGACACCTGAAACTCGCTGTAGAAAGGGGGAGGTGGGAGTCAAAGATAGAGTTGCTGTGTTGGAGACACTGAGTTAATACAACCGAGACAAGCGCAAAAGCGACTGCGGTGCCCCGCCGGGGTGGTGCAGTGGTGTAAGACGCCCGACTACTGTGCCGGAGTACCCGGGTTCGAACCCGACCTCGGCGGCTGCGTTTCGATGGAGGCGAAACGAAGAGGCGTCGTGTGCTGTGCGATGTCAGCGCACGTTAAAGATCCTCAGGTGGTCGAAATTACTCCGTAGCCCTCCACTACGGCTCCTCTTTCTCTCTTTCCACTTTCACGCCCATCTTCATCCCTTCCCTTACGGCGCGGTTGTGGCGTCCACATAGCAAGTGTGACAGATACAGCGCCTTTCCCTTCCTGTGAACCAATTATTATTATTATGCAAACCCTATCCATGCGGTGTCCACAGAAAACAAGTGAGACAGTTACCGCGCCTTTCCCTCCCTGTGAACCAATTATTATTATTATTCTTATGCAAACCCTATCCATTTCTTTGCTAATCATGCTTGCAGCCATGATGGTACAATTCGCGCATGACAGCCAGAACTTTTCACAAGACTTTTGAGCCAGACCTAGCGCATATTATAGCATATCAACCTGGCAACGTTGCCAAAACGGTGATCACGAAGGCTGCTAAACTGCTTCGCATGTCGCAGTGCGGTGCGATGCATGGAACGATGCTGCGGCGCAATTCGATAATTTACTAGTTCGTTCGACACGATTATGTTAATGTGTGAGTTAGAAGATCTGTCAAAGTGGTGAAAAGCCTTGACGAGCGAGACGTGAAACTCTGTAGAAATACAGAAGGTAAAAAAACGCAGGGGTAGATACAACCATTCGAAGTGAAAACAAAAAACAAAAAGAAAACCAAAAATAACAGTACTCACACATGAAACGAAATGCCTTATCCTTTCGGCATCATGTTTTCACGCGATGGTGGCACTGCGCTGAAACTCGGTGCCTGAAACAACGGTAGATCGCATGGCGCGGATCGAGCTTCCGCGCGTTGCGTACTACGTATTGGACTAGTCAAACCAACTAATGGGATGATATGCGAAATTATCGCTTGTATTGGTTGCGTTCTTTAGCGTTCAAGTGAAGGTAAGTCCTCTCTTACACGGCCCACTGACTATGAGCAGCACGAGCTTTGGCTTCTCTGGCGGTCTCGGACGTACGTTTGGGCGCCGGGAATGGGACCCTGAACTGTCGACGGCTCAGAGAATCAAGTTACTAGCGCGCGACCGATCGATGCGAGCGGACTAAGTACTGTCAGCCACAGTGCGCACAGAAAACGACTCGCGCAGTACATGCTGCGTGTAGTATATAAAACACGGTACGCGTACAGCTACGTGCAGCAGACGAAACGATATGAAACCATCGTAAGCACACCTTTATCGGCCTTTATATCCCTCAGAATTTACAACTGTAAAAAATGAAAAATTCTTTTCTTTATTACCGTGTAGGTTTCCTTCTTAGCGTCTTTTGTGCGAGTAAAGTAAAAATTAACGGGAACACCATCATGGCGCTACACGAGTGTAGCGCGATCTCCTTGCCGCGCTTTATCCCCTGACTGGGGGGCTCCAGAACTTGCGTGAAAATAGCGCGGGCATCGATATAGCCACGGGGATGTGCAAATAGCGCGGACGTCAGAATAGCAGAAAAATCAAAACGAGTGTAGAACCACCGGGCTTGTGTTGAATTAGATTAGGAACGTGTAATTAAAAGGGGGAAAGCAGTTGGAGGGGATCAGGTAACTGTAGCTTTGTTGACGGACGGGGGATATCGTGCTGGAAAAACTGGCCACCCTGTATACGCAATGTCTGGTGTCATCGACGATACCGGAACCATGCAAGAACGCAAACATTATTTTAATTCATAAGAAAGGGGACTCTAAGGACTTGAAAAATTAGGCCAGTTAGCTTTCTGTCTGTACCTATAAGGTATTTACCAAAGTAATCGCTAATAGAATCAGGGCAACTTTAGACTGCAACCAAGCAAAAGATCAAGCAGGTTTTCGGAAAGGATACTTACTATCGATCATATCCATACCATCAACCAGGTGATAGAAAAATTCTCGGAATATAACCAGCCCTTATATATAGCATTCATTGATTACGAAAAAGCATTTGACTCGGTAGAAACCTCGGCGGTCATACAGGCATTGCGAAATCAAGGTGTAGATGAGCCGTGCGTGAAAGTGTTGGAAGATATATATAGTAGGTGCACGGCAACCATAGTTCTGCATAAAGAAAGTAACAAAATTCCTATAAAGGAAGGTGTTAGGCAAGGAGACACGATATCCCCAGTACTATTCACAGCTTGCTTAGAGGAAGTGTTCAGAGACTTGTAATGGGAGCATTTAGTGATAAGGGTAGATGGAAAATATCTCACTAATCTGCGATTTGCTGATGACATTGCCTTGCTGAGTAACTCAGGGGATGAACTGCAAAGAATGATTGGTGACCTAGACAGGAAAAGTAAAAACGTAGGATTGAAAATCAATATGCAGAAGACTAAGGTAATGTTCAACAGCCTCGGAAAGGAACAGCAGTTTACATTAGGTAGCGAAGTACTGGAAGTAGTAGCCGAATATGTCTACTTAGGACAGATAGTAACCGCAGATCCGGACCATGAAAAGGAAATAACAAGAAGAATAAGATTGGGATGGAGCGCAATTAGCAAGCACTCCCAGAATATGACTAGCAGCTTAACGGTATCGTTCAAGAGGAAAGTATACAACAGTTGCATTTTACCTGTACTCACCTTTGGGGCTGAAACGTGGAGGCAAACAAAGAGGGTTCTACTTAAGTTGAGGACAACTCAGAGGGCTATGGAAAGAAAAATGGTAGGGATACTTTAAGAGATAGGAAGCGTGCAGAGTGGGTCAGAGAAATAACTCAAGTTACCGACATTCTAGTGGAAATTAAGAAGAAGAAATGGGCATGGGCAGGACATGTAGTGCGAAGAGAGGATAACCGATGGTCGCTTAGGGTAACAAACTGGATTCCAGGGAAGGAAGGTGTAGCAGGGGGAGGCAGAAAATTAGGTGGGCGGATGAGGTTAAGAAGTTCGCAGGGGTCAAGTGGATGCAACTCGCACAAGACCGGGTTAATTGGAGGAATATGGGAGATGTCTTCGTTCTGCAGTGGAGTATGAAGATGATGATGATAAATTAAGACTCAATGCATAACATCCCCGAAAAGATATCTGTAACGTAGATGAACGCACACAAAGAGTAGATGTATTAACAGTTATTTACGGATGGGTAGCTAACCACAGCACTGACTAACAACTTCAGGCCAGCGGCGCCCAGCACGAACCACACACACTTCGTCGTCCTCGCGTTCCGCACGTTCCACACACGAGCACAGCACTTTGTCCTCGTTGTTGTCCCTTGACAATATAATTTGTGCTGTATACCTCTACCGTCGCATGACATTTTCGTGTCGTTGTTGTGAGCAAAAATGCCAGGCCGACGTCATTCGAAGCCCCCGAGTGAAGTGCAAACCGCATAATGCATGATCACGGCGCCTGCAAACAATGCGAAGCACGTTCCTTCTCCCCCGCGTGTGTTTCCCGGTAAAGATTACGGTTGTGTAAGAACCAGCAGCATAGAAATCATGTAGTGACGTCATCTATACTTTATTTATTTACTTAGTACATACTGCTATCCTCAACGAGGCTGTTGCAGGATTGGGCGAACAAAAACAGAACCACATAAAGGAGGCACAGTGTACATGAATCAACAAGGATAAAAGCAGCTGTAATAGACATAACACAAGCAAGGAAAGCAAAATAAATTCAGAGCAAGAAAAAAAACAATGACGAGACGAAATGACCGCTATGTTTTAAGTCGAGGCTAGATAACTGCGAATCAAAGGCATCCAGAGATGTGCAATTAACAATTTTATCTTGCAATGAACTGCAATATCGAATTGCTTGGGGCAAAAAAGGAGAACGTCTCATTTTTCGATATACTGTTATTTGTTTAGAATGTTGTGTCCTTGAGTTTACTGTTGGCGAAAGAGATAAGTAGTGGTTATAGAGTCAATGTTTAGTGCTCCAGACAAAAGAATATACAACATTTTAGACGGGTATTCGAGCAACAACTAATAGTCGGAGGTCCAGCTCGTCTTAGAATTGCCGGTGCGGAATCGAGGTGGCAATACTTATTAAAAAACAACTGTTATAGCGTTGCGCTGAACTTCTTTCAGTTGAGATATCAATTGTTTTGTGTGCCCCACCGGGGGGGGGGGGGGGGGGGGCGCATGCATTGGTTGGGGCGCTCGACTACTGTGCCCGAGGACGCATGATCGAATCCCGGCCTCGGCGGCCGCTTTTCGATGGAGGCGAAAAGCTAGGCGCCCGTGGGCTTTGCAATGTCAGTTCTTGTTCAAGAACCCCAGGTGGTCGATATTTCCGGAGTCCTATGGCGTCTCTCATATCCTGAGTCGCTTTGGAGCATTAAACCCCCAAACCAAGCCAAACAAAATGTTTTGTGCAAGGAAACCAGCATATTACGTTGCCTTCAATGACTGGCCATACAATTGGGATGTGTATGCAAGTAATTTGGTTTTAGGTGAAGCGCGAATGCTATGGAACGTCTTAGTGAACAAAGGGCAGTAAGTGACTTTGTTTTTACATATCATACGTGCTTTTCCCACTTTTAATTCGAGGAAATATTTATTCCGAGGTATTCGTACTGGTTAACAGGCTGTAATGGCGTCTCTTTATATGTGTAAGTGAAAGAGCCTTTATTTTCTTCATACTGTCACCGCTACTGATTTATCTAAATTTAGTACCATTTGCCAATCGTTGCACTAAGCTCCTATTTTTTCAACGGCATTAATTTACTGAAGTTGGTCTTGTTAAGTGTTAAGTTGTTTATAAATTTTGCAATCATCGGCAAACATGCAGATTTTGACGTCTATATCTTTGGTGATAGCACTTATGTAGATTAGAAACAGTATTAGTGCTCCTGCGTCTTGCGGGACTCCTGATGTTACTTCAATGTTATCTGAATCGTAGGACGAACATTTGGCGGCCCGAAAGATAAGCTGCTATCCATTTAGTGGTTAGGGTAGTACCGAGAATGTTTTGAATTTTCAATATAAATTTGGATTGGGACACCCGCTCGTAAGCATTTCAGAGTTCGATGAACATATCAGTTTGCCCGCATTTATCGATTACAGATGCCAAGTCATATATGGTTTCCACCAGCTGCATTCTTGCGGATAATCCTTTTCTAAATCCATGCTGATTTTTGTTGAGCACTCTATTTTCTTCTATGTAAGTCACGATGTGCTGGAGTATGATTTGATCTAAAATATTTAATGTTGTAGAAGTAAAAGAAATTGGGCGGCAGTTTCTCAGGCTAGTGTCTCCAGATTTATGTACAGGAATTATTTTCGCAATTTTCCACTCCGTAGATTGATCGGCAGTGTCCAGAGATTTCTTGCATATGAGAAGCAGGTATTTGGATACCCATTCTGCATTGTAGAAGTAAAAGAAATTGGGCGGTAGGTTCTCAGGCTAGTGTCTCCAGATTTATGTACAGGAATTATTTTCGCAATTTTCCACCCCGTAGATAGATCGGCAGTGTCCAGAGATTTTTTGCATATGAGAAGCAGGTATTTGGATACCCATTCTGCATATGTTTTCAAAAATTGATTTGGAATATTGTCAGGGCCACTAATATGGACAATATGAGAGATCTGCTATCCATTACTCGCTTAAATAACCATAGGTGCCCTACTGGCATTTTAATTCTGGTAATCTACCATTATCAGCAGTGAACACCGATTTAAAATGATCGGTAAACTTGGTTACTTTTTGAGCTGACTTCGGTAAGCTATTTAACTTGCGTTTAATGGAATTGAGGTAACGCCAAAACTTGTTAGAAGTTGTTCGTATAAAATTTTCTTTAAAATGGCATTCACATATTTATGATTTGCGGTCTTTACTGCTTATTTTATAGCGCGTGATAGTTCTTGAACCTTGTCTTTATAACAACATTGAGAGCTGTGTAGCAACTCATTCAGGTAATTCCAGGCTGCCATAGGTATTTCACGGAAAGTAAATACGCCAGAATTTGTACTGCCACGCCTGTGAATTTTCAAGTGGCGTCGCAATGGGGAATTGAGTGTCGTTTTACAGCTTTGCATCCCAACCACCATCACAGCGTGGATTGATGCCACATTTATTTTTGCAGGTTGCTATATTTTATCAAACACATATATTGCAGGCTTTCTTCCCCGCGCTTAGTAATTTGCTGTATAATCCGTGCTACACGTGCATTGACTCAATGCAGGAATAAATGCAGCTGTTCAAAGTTCTCATACTATGCTTGCACTAGAAAAAGAGCAAAGCATGCTCTAATTAAAGAAAATCGTTTGCACTCTGCATGGCCGTTTGGAAGCTCTCACGTGGAAGAGAAATATCATTTATAATATAGTAGACTAAGTAGACACCTCGCCTTCATCGGAGTCTCGGTTTTATTCCGAGCAGTTTGATTCCTATTACAGCCGAATCGTATAATACGTGTTTTAGGTGAGGTAAGTCTGGAAGCTGGAACCGATGAGGCGGCCATTTTTTAATTGATTCATAGGAAGGGAAAGGCGCAGTATCTGTCACACTTGCTCTGTGGACACCTGAACCGTGCCGTAAGGGAAGGGATGAAGGTGGGAGTGAAAGTGGAAAGAGATAAATGGGAGCCATAGTGGAGGGCTACGAAGTAATTTCGACCCCCTGGGGATCTTGGGGGGGGGGGGGGGGGAGCGCTTGTCCGTGTCCTCTCTCTTGTGAATGTGTCGTTAGCGCTTTGTCCTTTTGTTAAAAAATCTTTAACGTGCACTGACATCGCACAGCACACGGACGCCACTTCGTTTCGCCTCCATCGAAACGCAGCCACCGTTGTCGGGTTCGAACCCGGGAACTCCGGCACAGTAGTTGGGCGTCTTACCACTGCACCACCCCGGCGGGCAATGAGGAGGCCTCTGCACCCGTTATTCTTGTTACGAATGAAAAATAACATCAAAATACACCGTACAGCGTCACACGAGAATGCATGTGGCTGCAAGCATAGTACGTAAGCTTAAAGCACGTTCCAAAATGACATAAAGCAGCATTTGTAAGGGCTGCCCTTTTCATTGTCTCGCCATAATATAGCGCCTCCATAATGAGATTATTCAATTCCTATAAATCAATCAGTTTTCTAGGGTGGCGCAGTGGTTACGGCACTCGACTACTGTTCCCAAGGACGCGGGATCGAATCCCGGCCTCGGCGGCCACTTTTCGGTGGAGGCGAAAAGCAAGGTGCCCGTGTGCTGTGCGATGTCAGTGCACCTTAACCCGCCCCCCCTCCCTAGGAAATTACTCCGTAGTCCTCCACTACGGCACCTCTCTTTCCGCTTTCATTCCCGCCTTTCTTCCTCCCTTACGGCGCGGTTTAGGTATCCACAGAAAAAGTGTTACGGGCACTGCACCTTTAATTTACTGTAAACTCGATTATTAATTTCCAGGGGCTGCGGTAGCACGCTCGCGAGGCAATTCGAACTTTTCCCAGCACCAAAGGCATACTCGCCGCGCCGGTGTGGCGCAGTGGTTACGGCGCTCGGCTACTGTTCCCAAGGACGCGGGATTGAATCTCGGCCTCGGAGGCCTCTTTTCGCTGGAGGCGAAAACCAAGGTGCCCCTGTGCTGTGCGACGTCAGTGCACGTTAAAGAGCCCCAGGTGGCCGAAATTTCCAGAGTCCTCCCCTACGGCGTCTCCTATAGCCTGAGTCGCTTTGGGACGTTAAAACCCCACAAAGAAAACAAACAAACGAACAAACAAACCAAGGCATACTCGGCCATACTAGAAAATTGTAGATGCAGAAGAATGCGATATTCCCTACTGCACAGTTCTCTAAACAGAAATGAAGCTGTCATTTGGAGACAATTATAGACGGGTGCATACCCAAACCTACACATACTAAACAAAATGCACCCTACCATATACGCTGACAGACGTCCGTGGTGCGATGAAAAACCAAGACTATGTCACATCACATGGGGTTGTCAAAATATAGACGTGATCCTCAAAATTCGAAACACGTGTGCAGAACAATGGGAGACTGCTGTCCAGCGACCGCTGCGAAGACCAGCAAGGTCTGGTAGTAGCCAGTGGAACCCTGGACTGAGGGCTACCGACTATTGTGTAAAGTGGACGAGGTCGACGGAGAAGGCTCTTGTGAATGCAACAAGCATACATCTCTGAAAACGTCCCAAAAACCGCCAAAATAATATAGGGCTAAATAAAGTTTTTCCTTCCTTCCTTCCTTGAAAGGGTAGCTTGCGGCTCTTCAAAGTTAGCATCTTTTGTGTGCGTGCTTGCGTTTCTTGCAAGCGTTTGTGGTTTCCACATCGCGAGAGTGTCAGCCTCTACACCCGTTTGTGCGGTCCAGACGCGGAGAGTGAAAAGGACGTGGCGAGTTTGAGAATGGGTGACCCCAATCGGGTAGGGGAATAGGGGGTGCTAGAGCGCATACGCAGAACGTTACTTCGGTACGATGAAGGGTGTGACTATGTGTTTAGCGTTTCCCGATGCGCTCCGAACCTTTCCAAATTGTCTAGTGTGTCCGAGCGAGTAAGAAAACATTTAAGCGGAATGATGTGTCGATACATTGTGCGCAACGAGAGAATTGTAGTATATTCTGTAAATGCAGGGTGAATTTTTAACCGTTGTTTGCTTGTATTTCAACTACGAGAGACACCTCTGTGTCGTTTTAGCTAGTGTGTGTATAGTTGGTTGGTTGGTTCATAGGAAGGGAAAGGCGCAGTATCTGTCACACTTGCTCTGTGGACACCTGAACCGCGCCGTAAGGGAAGGGATGAAGGTGGGAGTGAAAGTGGATAGAGAGAAAGGGGGGTCGTAGTGGAGGGCTACGGAGTAATTTCGACCACCTGGGGATCTTTAACGTGCGCTGACATCGCACAGCACACGGACGCCACTTCGTTTCGCCTCCATCGAAACGCAGCCGCCGAGGCCGGGATTCGATCCCGGGAACTCCGGCACAGTAGTCGGGCGTGTTACCACTGCACCACCCCGGCGGGGCAATGTGTGTGTATAGAGATTGATGATTACGACATTGCCTGAAATTAGGTATACAACTTTTATTTTTATTTTATAAATGACGTCACTGTACTACAAATTCGAATTCGGTTAAAATAAAAAGCGAGCCCTATATTTAAATTCTCTTATTTGGCAGTGTGGTTGGAAATAAGGAATGTCAAAAATGCACATGTGAGAGCCCGCTCAGTTGGCTTTTCCGCATCACATAATTACACAATAACGTCGGTACGAGTGGAAACGTCATCAAGGCTATATTAACTTCTACGCCATCAATAACACAAACGACGACTGCGTTTAATGTACAGGGTTAACCTTTCATGTTGACAACCATCAATTTCTCAAAATGATATTGACGCCTCAAATAAATATGAATAGTGATTATGGTTAATTATTAATCATCAAGCTCTATCATGTACGTACATGGTGTCCTCGTTACTGCAGAACCCGCCTGCACGAACTGCACGCACGTACCTCTTGTAGTTCGTGAAATACATGCTGTAAACTTTTAAAACAATCAGCCTGTATATTAAATTTTCATTTAAGTCAGCGAACACTAAAACATTCCTGAAAATAGCGGATAAATCATTAAATTTTCTAATTAACTATTTAATTATCGCAGTTGGGTAGTTAGCCCCAGTGGAGAGTTCAAAGCCACGAATAAGACGATGACACATCAAATTTTAAAAAGAGAAAACTGATTGATTGATTGAAAACTTTATTACCACCAATATAGGAGGTTCACCTACTCCTCCACTCAGGTACGCAGGCCTGAATAGAGGGCTGGGACTCCGCAACTACACCGATTCTTCACGGCCTCAGCCGCCAGGCGCATGGTTTTTCTTTGGGCTCAAGGTTTTCGTTATGTAGGAGAGACCCCCAAACTTCCGCGCCTTGAATGTTGGCCATTGCACCAGGCGAAAAGGGACATTGCCAGGTTATGTGGTAGTGTACTTCTCTTCTTTGTCCACAGTGTTTACAGTTTTTTATGTTCTCTGTCCTCGACTTTTAAATGGTGCAGCCACACTAAGTTGAGGTAATTTTCGGCCTGTAGTCTGCGCAGACTTTTTGCTTCTTCGTGGTTTAACTTTTTATGTGGCATGGAGAATATTTTCATGTTGAGTTTGTAGTATTTACAAATTTCTTAGAGCCCTGCAGCACAAAAAATCCGACATTTTCGTTTCGTACGAAACCGAACCTGAGCCGAAGAGATGCGTAGAAAACACTGTATGGTTTGGTTTGGTTTGTTGGGTTTAACGTCCCAAAGCAACTCAGGCTATGGTACACGCTGTAGTGGAGGCCTCCGGAAATTTCGACCACCTGGGGTTCTTTAACGTGCACTGACATCGCACAGCACACGGACGCCTTGCTTTTCGCCTCCATCGAAAAGCAGCCGCCGAGGCCGGGATTCGATCCCGCATCCTTGGGAACAGTAGTCGAGCGCCGTAACCACTGCGCCACCCCGGGAAGCGACGTCCAGTATATATTGTCTGAATTGTTACCCATTAAATAAACAGGTTCTCCATTAAGGTCTTTAGCGCATAACCTGAGAGGAATGGTCCTAGGATCTTAGAGACGTGCTTGGCTTGCCGCACGTTTCAGACAGATTCGTGGTGGGCGATGCTCAAGGGGAGCTTCCCTATTTTTTTTTTTTGCTTATTCCGTCGTTGCTGTTGACCAAATAACATATGGCATATACCCACAAATCGGGATCGGCCAAGAATTAGCCAATTCCGCGAAAAAATGATATACCGATTCCTGTTCGTCGCAAAATGCGCAGGCTGGAGAAAGTGCCAAAATAGACTTGTGAAGATAGAAATTTAGAGATGGGATGCGGCAGCGCAGCCTTGTTAAAAAAGTCTTAAGTTGCCGTGAGTTGCATAATTTCCTACTCCAATAATATTTGAGATGCAGGTAATCGTCAGATCTCAAACGGTGTCCAGTTGGCACGTTTATTAAAATGTTTCTCCGAAACGTCGCTGCGGTGATATACGCTGTCGCCGGAAGGGTAGATAATACGGGGCCATTGAGAAACTCTTTTGCCAAGCTTTAAAGGACGAAATCTTCTTCCACTTCCAAAACTCAGCCGTGTCTGATTTTTAATTTTATCAGAAATGCTGTTATAGCGTTGCTAACCAGGGCATCGGACACCTGATTTTTCTTCCTCCGACACAAACAGAGCAGAATCGCCTTTTATTATTATTTTTTATTTTTCACGTCATATTTTTAAGTGCTGATGTAGACGGTTCTGCGTTTAGTTTTTTCTATACATTCTCATATATCTCTCTCCGCTCTATCCCACTTCTATCCCCCTCCTTTTTTGTTTTTGCTGCATATTAACCTGCCGATATTCTTCTCCTACGGTCACTGCGTATGAAATTAGTACCGATATTATTGGTCCTGTGGCGTGAACAACGCTGGAAGAAAAAGAAGATCAATCCGTGAGAGAGGCGGAGAGAAATCTGGCCGTTTTTTCGTTGGGAAGCAAATTGGAGCTGCAGTCAAGGTGCCGACATGATTGTGGTAAGCAGGATTCTCTACGACAGATGGCAAAAATGTTTCGCCACACGGCGAATGGATCTTGTTTTACACCAACGCGAGCGCTTGTTTACACCGCAACAAGCCCCGTGTCGGGTGCGCGCGGTGTCCTGCTCTGAAAGCTCCAATTCTATTCTGACTCATTGCTATTCTGCCTGCGGCTGAATACCAATGCTTACCGTGTGAGATGAGCGACGCGCACATTTTTTTATTCTGTACCCACTACACGCAGCATCATAAAAGCGTGGTTTGGTTTGGTTTATGCCCCGCTGGGGTGGTGCAGTGGTAAGACGCCCGACTACTGTCCGGAGTTCCCGGGTTCGAACCCGACCTCGGCGGCTGCGTTTCGATGGAGGCGAAACGAAGTGGCGTCCGTGTGCTGTGCGATGTCAGCGCACGTTAAAGATCCCCATGTGGTCGAAATTACTCCGTAGCCCTCCACTACGGCCCCTCTTTCTCTCTTTCCACTTTCACTCCCACCTTCCTCCCTTCCTTTACGGCGCGGATCGGTGTCCACAGAGCAAGTGTGACAGTTACTGCGCCTTTCCCTTCCTGTGAACCAATTATTATTATGGTTTGGTTTATAGGGTTTAACATTCCAAAGCGACTTAGTCTATAAGAAAGGCCGTAGTTGAGGACTCCGTAAATTTCGACCACCCGAGGTTCTTTAATGCATGCATTGACATCACATCAAGTATCATTTTATTTATTAAACTTTGAAAACCTTGCACAGTTACGGGTGCTTATCCTCCCTAACCAGACAGCATATGGAAGGTGTATGCCTAACACGGCGTCTAATTGTTCTGTAGGCGATAGTTATTATTGATGCATGTAACTATAACCAAACAAGGGATGCTTAATAGTAGAACGGTCACAATACGTTTACCCCGCTCTAACCTTTTCTGTAGTTCATTTGTAACCCAGCGATGTTTTCATTGCCGATATGAGCCTATACCCCGTGTCATACTCACGCAGGTACCAATAGTCTTCACCGTTGTACCTACGAAGTGGCTCCGAGTGATCGCCGCATTTTGCGTGGTAAGAAGGCTTTTCTTAACTGTGCCTTATGCGTCATATATATGCAGATTTCGCACTAAACATTTAATTTTCGAGCACGTATTATATTTGAGGACGTACCAGTACCTTCAAAGGACTCGGATACAATGTTGAAGCTCTTAGGGCGGCAGCGTTGCAGAGCCTAAATGAAGATAAGCAGAGCTGCCTCGGCAGTAGCATTACACAGTAGTAAGCAACAAACTTTTGAACACTGTTTACCGTTAAATAAAACGGAGGGCTTGCGTGATTTCGCAGCACCTTACTCACTAACCTCAATGCGAAGGCAGTTCTATTTGGAAGAAAAGTTGAATATCTATGAAAAATGGCGTACCTGTCGTAACCAGGAAATAATTTCTCCTTCCGGCCACGGGAGCGGCAAAAGATTTAGCCTTTTTAATTATCTCATCGAGATGAGCTTCACCAGTGCGGTCCTTAGAATCGAGACCTTTGCGTGGACAAGCGCTTACTTCTCTCCACCGGCCCGGGAAAGGTCGAACAGAAGCATATCTATTAATTTCTTACTTCCTTACTACACAAAAGACGCTCTTTCTTCGAAAGCGCTTTCTCTATTCCAGATTCTTCTCGAATTTTTTTGCCCGACTAGTTTATTGCTTTGATATTGGAACTTTTGGCGACACATTCACAGACACCTCGCTTAAACACGTAAAAGTGAGTCGCTAAGCCCACTTAAAATATTGGAATGCTTGTACAGTAGATGGCTGGTTAAGCTTATTCGCCTTTTCTTTATGGGGGTTAATTTTTGAAAAAAAAAAAAAATGCGTCACAGAGGGGGGGGCTAAACGGCTGCAGTCGCCTTCTATACTCCATTTCATACATCAGGTGCAACGCAGCGAAAGCTACGCAAGTAGTCCTCAAGAAGAAAACAGGAGGCGTATCACTACACGCTCGTTTTGTAGGCGAATGGTTCCTGCCGAAACGGGCTCTATTCCGAGCATACACGTTTGCAATAACATGCTTCGCATGCTTAGACATCTTCACAGAGCGGATCTTATAGAAAAAATGCGCTCCAAAGAACCATTTTCTCAAAAAGAGATGCGCAGCGCGGAGGGCACAGCCAGCGCCATCTGGTGGCACAGTTGGCAAGGTTGCGAGGCAGCAAAACGCGGCACGAACAAAAACGACAGGAAAAAACATACAAATTAGTCGAATCCGACCTTTTCTCCCTAAAAAAGGTGCGAGTAGCGAGTAGCCCACGAAAGGTCTCCGGGTTACGCCGGAAGACGAAAACCCGTGGCAGCGTCGCTGCGAGAGACAAGGAGACAGTGGGGGTGGCCATTGTTCCCTCTCCTCCACCAACCTCCCTAACAGCGCGCGTAACCCGCGTGGTAATTACGCGCTGCCGTTATAATCGGGGCAGGTGGTTCGTGTGAATCCCCAGATCTCCAGTGAATGAGATTGCTTGGCACTGCGGCTCCAATTAATAGAGCGTCTCGCACACTAAGAAATACGACACATATACGAACAAGGCTTGCTCTATATCCTTGGGATTGAAATTTATTTCTCCAGGGTATGCTAATATATTCAACACACATGCGCGGCCTGGATATTGTTGAATCTGTTCAGTCCGTGAGCACTCGCACGTTAAAATTGGGGGTCGCTTACACGTCTTTCAGATTGAATGTCATCGCATTGTTTTGTGAACGCTACGCTTTACTGCTGAGCCATGCCCTTAATTAACAGTGCTAATTAGTAGCACTGCGCAATAGAGATAACTTGCAGCACTAGTTAGTTGTGCCAAGTAATACATGTAGGTAGTGGTGCTTCTTGCTATGATACACCGTAGCGTGTGCAGCTTATTTCCTCGAAAAGGCGTCGTCTCCGACATAACTTAAAAAAAAAAAAAGAAAAAGATTATGTCGGGAAGCTTCTTGGGAAAAATAGGCACGTGATTTTGTAGGAAAATTGTGATGCAATCGTCCTTAAAGTTAAATTGGTTCACAGGAAGGGAAAGGCGCAGTAACTGTCACACTTGCTCTGTGGACACCCGAACCGCGCGTAAGGGAAGGGAGGAAGGTGGGAATGAAAGTGGAAAGAGAGAAAGAGGAGCCGTAGTGGAGGGCTACGGAGTAATTTCGACCACCTGAGGATCTTTAACGTGCGCTGACATCGCACAGCACACGGACGCCACTTCGTGTGCTGTGCGATGTCAGCTTCCTTTGTGCAGCGTTCGTGTGGCGTCACACCATTTCGCTTTCCATGTAGCATCCATCTGGCACCTATCTAGAGGCTGATGGTTCAATGAAACGTTGGTGTTCATCGAGAAGTGAGACATACCGTGCCTGCCTTCCCATACTAACGCAAACAAACCAAAGACGTTATAACACTGTGCTAGTCTCTGAATGCATACTATTCGCCGAATGCAAATGCGGTGTTAAAGGCGCTATCGCGTCTGCTGATGATTTTTGGAAGTACTCGTTAGTGGTCTCAATTTCAAGAAAGTGTTGCTGTAATATAAATACGTGGTCGTCGAATACTTTAAAATATATAAGGCGACCGCATAAGGCTTCTACTAACTCGCAGAGAACGAACGCTTGTCAGTAGTGTAGCGTCGCACGCTCGGTTTGTAACCAATGGAGCAGTCACTCGATTCCTCTCGACTGTTTTTCTTTTGCGCCAGTGTTTTTTCATCTCAACAGGAAGCAGTTAGTAACGGTGGTTGAATGACATAACGGCATGTGACTTCATCACAGTGCTGAGCGATCAGGGAGAGTTTGTTGCGATCCTAGGGTGTTCAATGAACGTGCCCTGTAAAGCTATCGCGTTCGTGATTGGGCATATATGTTCTGCTGTGACATCGTGCACATCTTTTTCTGTGCCCAGCTGTTCAACGCCGCCACAATCGCGGAGTGCGTGTACAGCCTGATGGAAAAGCGAGATTTTTTCATCACCCTGAAACCTTTTCCCACGTACTCCAGGGCCATTGGTAAGTGCTGTTCCCCGAGATTAACAAGTGACCCTTGTACAGTTAGTTGCGACTGAAGGAAGAAGGAAAAGAAAATACACGGGCCTGCTACTGGCTCTGCAGCCGAGCCACCTTCGCTGCCTGATTGATTTATATATGAAATGAAAGGGGCGGTAACTGTCTCACTTGTTTTCTGTGGACACCTTAACCTCGCCGTAAGGGAAGGGAAGAAGGTGGGAATGAATGTGGAAAGAGAGAAAGAGGATCCGTATTGGAGGACTTTGGGGTAATTTCGACCACCTGGGGATCTTTAACGTGCGCTGACATCGCACAGCACACGGACGCCACTTCGTTTCGCCTCCATCGAAACGCAGCCGCCGAGGTCGGGTTCGAGCCCGGGTACTCCGGCACAGTAGTCGGGTGTCTTACCACTGCACCACACCGGCGGGGCGCGGGGCCACCTCCGCTGCCTCGTGCACCGCTGCCTCGCGCAGACAGAAGAGAAGAGAAGAAAGAGACGAAAGAAAAAGAAGAGAGAGAGAGAGGAAGACGAGCGTCGCAACAGCCGTCGTCCATCACCGAAGCGGTATCGGGCGCAATGACGACCTACAACAGATAAAAATGTGGCAGGCCTGCCCCCGCAGCAAGCGGCAGTGACCTGTCAGTCCCAGCCCGGTAAGGTCAGGAGCAGCCATCCCCCATCCTCGCCCTTGTACAGCGGCGGATTTGGAAGCAAGTTTAAGTCGGAGCAGCCCCTAACGCAAAACAATTTTAACTTTACTGCCGTAAAAACAAGGATAAAAGCAGCTTCTTAGAACGAGTCGTTGAGGTCGAGCTACGCAGTGCTGTGTTCTTCAGTGGAATATACAGCGTCAACCGCGAAACCTTAATACTTCGTGAATTTAATTTTCATTTGCCACGGCCAGCCCGTGCAATTGAATTTATCAATTCAACTGAATGAAACTCAATTCATTCGCCACCTGCCAACCGTGACAGGCAGCGAGCACCTACTACGATAGGCAAATGGCAAAGTGAAACGAGATTTCCAACGCACATTTATGGGGTAGTCGAAATAGGAATAGTAATTATAATTGCTTTACAGGAAGGGAAGGGCACAGTATCCATGACACTTGTTTCTGTGGACAACTGCACCGCGTCGTAAGGGAAAGGAGGCAGGTCGGAGTGAAAGTGGCAAAAGACAAAGAGGAGTCCCAGTGGAGGGCTACGGAGTAATTTCAACCACCTGGGAATCTTTAACGTGCTCTGACATGGTTCTAGGCCGTCATTGCACCCGACACCGCTTCGGTGGTGGACGACGGCTATTTTTGCGGCGCGCGTCTTTCTCTCCCTCTTCTTTTTACTTCTCAATTTTCTCTTCTGTCCGCACGAGGCAGCGGAGGTGGCTCAGCTACAGAGCCAGTAGCAGGCCCGTGCATTTTCTTTTCCTTCTTCCTACAGTCGCAACAACAACAACGCTGACACAGTGCTCTAGAAGATCCTAGAGCGCTGTAACGCTGACATCGCACAGCACACGGACGCCTCTTCGTTTCGCCTCCATAAAGTTCAAGAGTGCAGAGAGAGAGAGAGAGAGAGAGACAGAGAGGAGGTGGCATACAATGGGTAGTAGTTAGTGGCTTGGCAGGTCACGGCTAAGGCGAAGGAATGCGCAGCCTGAGAGTGGGTTCACGGCAGGATGCAAGAGTCTGCGCTTAATGGAAAACCGTAACAGCTTCAACAGATTTCGTGCTGTAAACCAAGAAGCCTCGCTGTACTAATTTCCATAGCGAATTTATTATATGCGGGGTAGGCAAGTGTAAATATATATATATATATATATATATATATATATATATATATATACCGGGTGTCCCAGCTAACTTGAACCAGGGGTTACAAAATAATATATTTGAGGTATAGGTCAGTGAAACCAATTGCATACAACTGCCAGCCTATTTGCGCACTACAGGCAATTTTTTGTTTATCAATTACTTAATTAGCTAATTATGTTAGTTTCTCTAATTTATTAAATATCGACTTTAGACTAAAAATGTGAATTGGAAAGTTGTAGAGCACCTTCAGAAACCCCCATTCCATTAATTGCGATAGAGAGTCTCACGTGTATCTTTTTTTCCGGGCTCAGAAGAAAGCCCGCGAAATACAAATAATACCATGTGACAAGCGCATTTGTGCGCCGCGATTGTGGTACTCTCAGTCGTGGTTTGAGCGAACGAAATCAGCTGCGGCCGTGACCCGATGGTTCCGTTGCAGCGACAGGCAGAAATGTTGGCGATGGTTCGAGCGAGCTCGAGCTCGCCCGTCGCCACCGCGATTTTGGCCAGGCTTGCGCACCGCAGCAGCCTACATCACGACAGGCAGATGGCGATAAAGAACCGGCAAATGAAGGTGCAGAGCTAATTTTTTTGAGTCACATGATGTCATCTCGCCCCTTTACCCAAGCCTGTATGCGCAGATTCAGTGGCTGATATTTTATCGCTCATCCGTTTGTCGTGACGTTCGCTGATGAGAGAGAAGGAGGCCTTGTTAGAATCTCGGTGGTGTCGGCTCGCCGCCCTCGCTGCTACTGCACCGTCACGTGGGCCGGCTGTCTGACGCGGCGAAGAAGCCATCTCAGGCATATTGGCCTGCCGCTTTAACGTGGCCAAGAAGACACGGCCGCAGCTAATTTCGTTCGCTCAAACCACGACTGAGAGCACCACAATCGCGGCGCACAAATGCACTAGTCACGTGGTATTATTTGTATTTCGCAGGCTTTCTTCTGAGCCCTGAAAAAAAAAAAAAAAAAAAAAAATATATATATATATATATATATATATATATATATATATATATATATATATATATATATATATATATATATATATATATATATAAACTTGAAGTAGGTGACACACGATGAACAAACAACACTTTAATCCGACGTTTCGACCGGGGTCCGGCCTTTGTCAAGGAATTCCTTGACGAAGGCCGGACCCCGGCCGAAACGTCGGATTAAAGTGTTGTTTTTTCATCGTGTGTCACCTACTTCAAGTTTATGACCTACCGGACCCATTCGAGATTCAACCCCCTCCCTATATATATATATATATATATATATATATATATATATATGAAGAAAAGAAGCCAGCAGTCGGCGAGGCCAAGGAAAGCGTTGGGGATGGTACTTTGTCTTTCTTTTTTTTTTTATGTTTACTTGGATAATCACAGAAATTAGTAATGTAATCTGTTTATGGGAAAGATAATGAGACACAAAGTAGAAGAAAAACGTGCCGATGGTGGGATCCGAACCCACGACCTCCGAATAACGCGTCCGGTGCTCTTCCAACTGAGCTACATCGGCCGCTTTCCCCCCTGCTACTATCTTGGGTATTTATGTTGTCTGTATACGAACCTTGAGAGTGTTCACCAGCGCCACCCTCAGCCATAGCGGCGGACGTGGGACGTCCTTTTGTTACCGCCAGCGTCACGTAGAACGTGATCAAGAGTGAGGGCGAAAGCTGTGCTAGAACCCTCTTACGCTACCTATGGCTTCAAGACTGCCAGAACCGAGACCCCCGTAAGCTACAAGCAGATCAATCAAGGGGAAATGAGGGTGCTCGTTATAATACATGAAGGAAAGAAGCCAACAGTCGGCGAGGCCAAGGAAAGCGTTGGGGATGGTACTTTGTCTTTCTTTTTTTTTATGTTTACTTGGATAATCACAGAAATTAGTAATGTAATCTGTTTATGGGAAAGATAATGAGACACAAAGTAGAAGAAAAAACAACGTGCCGATGGTGGGATCCGAACCCACGACCTCCGAATAACGCGTCCGGTGCTCTTCCAACTGAGCTACATCGGCCGCTGTCCCCCCTGCTACTTTCTTGGGTATTTATGTTGTCTGTATACGAACCTCGAGAGTGTTCACCAGCGCCACCCTCAGCCATAGCGGCGGACGTGGGACGTCCTTTTGTTACCGCCAGCGTCACGTAGAACGTGATCAACAGTGAGGGCGAAAGCTGTGCTAGAACCCTCTTACGCTACCTATGGCTTCAAGACTGCCAGAACCGAGACCCCCGTAAGCTACAAGCAGATCAATCAAGGGGAAATGAGGGTGCTCGTTATAATACATGAAGGAAAGAAGCCAACAGTCGGCGAGGCCAAGGAAAGCGTTGGGGATGGTACTTTGTCTTTCTTTTTTTTTTATGTTTACTTGGATAATCACAGAAATTAGTAATGTAATCTGTTTATGGGAAAGATAATGAGACACAAAGTAGAAGAAAAAACAACGTGCCGATGGTGGGATCCGAACCCACGACCTCCGAATAACGCGTCCGGTGCTCTTCCAACTGAGCTACATCGGCCGCTGTCCCCCCTGCTATTTTCTTGGGTATTTATGTTGTCTGTATACGAACCTTGAGAGTGTTCACCAGCGCCACCCTCAGCCATAGCGGCGGACGTGGGACGTCCTTTTGTTACCGCCAGCGTCACGTAGAACGTGATCAAGAGTGAGGGCGAAAGCTGTGCTAGAACCCTCTTACGCTACCTATGGCTTCAAGACTGCCAGAACCGAGACCCCCGTAAGCTACAAGCAGATCAATCAAGGGGAAATGAGGGTGCTCGTTATAATACATGAAGGAAAGAAGCCAACAGTCGGCGAGGCCAAGGAAAGCGTTGGGGATGGTACTTTGTCTTTCTTTTTTTTATGTTTACTTGGATAATCACAGAAATTAGTAATGTAATCTGTTTATGGGAAGATAATGAGACACAAAGAAGAAAAAAAAAAAACGTGCCGATGGTGGGATCCGAACCCACGACCTCCGAATAACGCGTCCGGTACTCTTCCAACTGAGCTACATCGGCCGCTGTCCCCCCTGCTACTTTCTTGGGTATTTATGTTGTCTGTATACGAACCTTGAGAGTGTTCACCAGCGCCACCCTCAGCCATAGCGGCGGACGTGGGACGTCCTTTTGTTACCGCCAGCGTCACGTAGAACGTGATCAAGAGTGAGGGCGAAAGCTGTGCTAGAACCCTCTTACGCTACCTATGGCTTCAAGACTGCCAGAACCGAGACCCCCGTAAGCTACAAGCAGATCAATCAAGGGGAAATGAGGGTGCTCGTTATAATACATGAAGGAAAGAAGCCAACAGTCGGCGAGGTTGGAAGAGCACCGGACGCGTTATTCGGAGGTCGTGGGTTCGGATCCCACTATCGGCACGTTGTTTTTTCTTCTACTTTGTGTCTCATTATCTTTCCCATAAACAGATTACATTACTAATTTCTGTGATTATCCAAGTGAACATAAAAAAAAAAGAAAGACAAAGTACCATCCCCAACGCTTTCCTTGGCCTCGCCGACTGTTGGCTTCTTTCCTTCATGTATTATAACGAGCACCCCTCATTTCCCCTTGATTGATCTGCTTCTAGCTTACGGGGGTCTCGGTTCTGGCAGTCTTGAAGCCATAGGTAGCGTAAGAGGGTTCTAGCACAGCTTTCGCCCTCACTCTTGATCACGTTCTACGTGACGCTGGCGGTAACAAAAGGACGTCCCACGTCCGCCGCTATGGCTGAGGGTGGCGCTGGTGAACACTCTCAAGGTTCGTATACAGACAACATAAATACCCAAGAAAGTAGCAGGGGGGACAGCGGCCGATGTAGCTCAGTTGGAAGAGCACCGGACGCGTTATTCGGAGGTCGTGGGTTCGGATTCCACCATCGGCACGTTGTTTTTTCTTCTACTTTGTGTCTCATTATCTTTCCCATAAACAGATTACATTACTAATTTCTGTGATTATCCAAGTAAACATAAAAAAAAGAAAGACAAAGTACCATCCCCAACGCTTTCCTTGGCCTCGCCGACTGTTGGCTTCTTTCCTTCATGTATTATAACGAGCACCCTCATTTCCCCTTGATTGATCTGCTTGTAGCTTACGGGGGTCTCGGTTCTGGTAGTCTTGAAGCCATAGGTAGCGTAAGAAGGTTCTAGCACAGCTTTCGCCCTCACTCTTGATCACGTTCTACGTGACGCTGGCGGTAACAAAAGGACGTCCCACGTCCGCCGCTATGGCTGAGGGTGGCGCTGGTGAACACTCTCAAGGTTCGTATACAGACAACATAAATACCCAAGAAAGTAGCAGGGGGGGACAGCGGCCGATGTAGCTCAGTTGGAAGAGCACCGGACGCGTTATTCGGAGGTCGTGGGTTCGGATCCCACCATCGGCACGTTGTTTTTTCTTCTACTTTGTGTCTCATTATCTTTCCCATAAACAGATTACATTACTAATTTCTGTGATTATCCAAGTAAACATAAAAAAAAAGAAAGACAAAGTACCATCCCCAACGCTTTCCTTGGCCTCGCCGACTGTTGGCTTCTTTCCTTCATGTATTATAACGAGCACCCTCATTTCCCCTTGATTGATCTGCTTGTAGCTTACGGGGGTCTCGGTTCTGGCAGTCTTGAAGCCATAGGTAGCGTAAGAGGGTTCTAGCACAGCTTTCGCCCTCACTCTTGATCACGTTCTACGTGACGCTGGCGGTAACAAAAGGACGTCCCACGTCCGCCGCTATGGCTGAGGGTGGCGCTGGTGAACACTCTCAAGGTTCGTATACAGACAACATAAATACCCAAGAAAGTAGCAGGGGGGACAGCGGCCGACGTAGCTCAGTTGGAAGAGCACCGGACGCGTTATTCGGAGGTCGTGGGTTCGGATCCCACCATCGGCACGTTGTTTTTTCTTCTACTTTGTGTCTCATTATCTTTCCCATAAACAGATTACATTACTAATTTCTGTGATTATCCAAGTAAACATAAAAAAAAAAAGAAAGACAAAGTACCATCCCCAACGCTTTCCTTGGCCTCGCCGACTGTTGGCTTCTTTCCTTCATGTATTATAACGAGCACCCTCATTTCCCCTTGATTGATCTGCTTGTAGCTTACGGGGGTCTCGGTTCTGGCAGTCTTGAAGCCATAGGTAGCGTAAGAGGGTTCTAGCACAGCTTTCGCCCTCACTCTTGATCACGTTCTACGTGACGCTGGCGGTAACAAAAGGACGTCCCACGTCCGCCGCTATGGCTGAGGGTGGCGCTGGTGAACACTCTCAAGGTTCGTATACAGACAACATAAATACCCAAGAAAGTAGCAGGGGGGACAGCGGCCGATGTAGCTCAGTTGGAAGAGCACCGGACGCGTTATTCGGAGGTCGTGGGTTCGGATCCCACCATCGGCACGTTGTTTTTTCTTCTACTTTGTGTCTCATTATCTTTCCCATAAACAGATTACATTACTAATTTCTGTGATTATCCAAGTAAACATAAAAAAAAGAAAGACAAAGTACCATCCCCAACGCTTTCCTTGGCCTCGCCGACTGTTGGCTTCTTTCCTTCATGTATTATAACGAGCACCCTCATTTCCCCTTGATTGATCTGCATATATATATATATATATATATATATATATATATATATATATATATATATATATAATTAGCGCCGGTTTGCATCGTATTGTTCTCGTTTCACTGGATGCTCACAGTCCGTTCATGTGCACTGGCCAATGGAGGCGACTGCTCGCGGTCTCTTAAGGATCCATCCAATTCGCACGACGGACGAAATCATCGATTCTGTTGCTGGAGAGGCAGAGAAGCGAACGCACATTTCCGCTGTTGGATTTTGGCAGCGTTTCGTTACGGTTTTCGCTAGAGTAAGGTGCTGTGGTCCGGATGAACAGTAATTTAGTTTAGAAAAAGAAAAGGAAACTTAGAAGACGCTGGAATGTCCTTGGGTGCTGATTCAATAGCAATGTCTTGTGGACATTATGTATTGTTGCTAAGTGATGGTCTTTATTAGCAGTATTATTGCAGTAGTGATAGGTCGTGCTTCTTAGGACCGCTACCTATTAGTGCTAATCAGTGGCCATAATGTGAACTGCGCTGCTGTAGTGTAGTGTGGTTGCTGTACTTAACAGTGTGATCCGATCTCATAAGGCCTCTTCAGTTCATTTCAGTCGTTCAGTCGTGTCCGACAATTCGTGACCCTATGGACCATATCACGCCACGCTTTCCGGTCTCTCACTATCTTCCTAACATCACATACCTTCATCAGCAGCGCCTCGCGGATGCCATCTAACCATCGCTTTTGCTGCCTACCCCTTCTACGGTAACCCTCAACCTTTCCCAACATCAAATCTTTCTCCAGCGACTCCTGTCTTCTCATCAGATGACCAAAGTAGCTGAGCTTTAACCTTAGAATTTAACCCTCCAATGAGCAGTCAGGGTTTATGGTCGAATATCGCCTTATTTGATCGTCTGGCCGTCCAAGGAACTCTCAAGAGTCTCCGCCACCACCACAATTCAAACGCGTCAATTCTTCGGCGGTCAGCCTTCTTCACAGTCCAACTCTCGCATCCATGCATCACAACTGGAAAGACCATAGCACGAGTTGTACGGATCTTGGTTGGCAGTGCTCTTTACTAGGCGGTCAAGGCTAGCCATGGCTCTCTTTCCCAGAAGGACTCTAAGCTATGCACGTGACCCACCTGCCATCGGTTTCAATATGTTTGGCTACCTTTTTCTGTCCAGTGAAAGCATTTTCCCTTTATCGGGGTGCGTTGTGATATGCTGAATGGCTGAGGTTGTGATTCTGCATACCACCGGACCGAAAACTAAATAACAAAGAGGCCGTCGCTTGGCGGCGCCTGCAAGCTAATTTTCCAAGTCCCGTCTGGCTTTTCTACACGCAAGTGGAGGAAAAGGTGGACGATAAATGCGAAACCTGCGTAGAAAGGGGCACTCTGGTTCATATATTCTGGCAATGCCTTGATTCCCCTGGCGCCAAGGAAAACATAAATAGTAGAGAAGCATGGGAACTGCTACTGCGGAGCGAGTCCCCCGCCAACCAGCAGCAAGCTATCCGCCTGGCGGCTGAAGCCGCGAAGAAACACTGTCGCTTCGCCTGTCTTTATAAGTCCGTTATACTATGTGGCACGGGCAGAGCCTCTTTATTTTTCCTTCCTTTTCATGCTTCAACATAATATATGTCCACATGTCTTTAGTTGCGGAGGCCCCGGCCTCCGTCCCATGGGCCTGCGTGCCGGGGGCGGGGAGTAGGGGGCCTCCTACATCGGTGGATATTTAAAGTCCTTAACAACAACAACAACCCAGTGCTACAGCACCTGTCGACTCGGCCTTACCACGTGGCCTTTTGACGTCACACACTCTTCCGATTGATCAGCGCTGGATCATGTAACCTACCAACTTGGCTATTAAATTCACTGATTGCTCGAGCTCCTGACCACCTCAACGAATCAGGTCATGGTTACCGGAGCTGGCCGAGTTCTGATTAATCGGTAGGGTGCGTGACGTCACGAGACTACGTTGCCTCTCTCGACCGATCAGGTATTTTCACCAGAGACGCAAGACGCATCCTTATTTTTCTCGGAATGAGAACTGTAATACTGTTGTTAAAAAGAAACGCATTTATATCGCAAATTTATTCTGACTTCCCATCTACTGCAACCATTCACTCACCAGTCCACCCATCCCCCAACCTAGCATCACTCTCCTCAATCAAGCGCCCCCATACACAATACAGAGCACTTACCCGTAACCTCCGCAACGCCTAGAAAGGCAATCGCGAAATTTAATTGTAAGGGTCAGCGGAAAAGCAAGCTGCCCTCCAAGGGCAGCATTCGCCGCACCCATCGGAATGACGGAATCTCTACCCACCAACGGCCACGTTCGACCCAACTCTTGCCAGCCATCACCCTTTCAAAAAGGCCTGTTGCGTGTGTGAAGCATAGAGCAAGAGCATCGATGTAATCACCGATGATAAATCCAATTGTGTTCACATAATTTTTGTCAGGTGTCTCAGTGTCCCGTATTTTTTTTTCTTACAGCGCTCGCGTGTGAACTTGGCATCGTCTGCGCTTTATTGCTTTTTTGTGTCTGTGGGGGTATTTGTGTATTATTGCTTTTTTATTATTATCTGTTTATTTATGACGTATTACTTATGCGATTATTATTTAAGGGTGCAAGCAGGATGGGCATGCAGTAATATTCTAGCAAAAATGCAGAATGCAACATGCAGAACACAACAGATGAAAAATGCCACGTGTTACTAAACTAAGAAAGTACAATTACACGATTCCAATCAAGTATTTTCCGTGAAAAAAAAAAAAAACGAATACTCAAAACAGTCAGTTTTCGCAAAATTCTGCGCTAGTGAGTAAGTGTGATGCTAGCGCGATGATGTCGAGCGTGCCGGGGGAACAGAGGGCATACGTATATTGGGACAGGACCAAAGTTACCTTGTATGTTCGCCCAGAAATGCGTTTGTCCTGAGATGTTTCTTTTTGCGCCCTTTGACGACGCTGTCACCTTCGCGTACTTGTAAACCCTATCCGGAATTGACAACAATAGTCGTGACTAATGCATGAACAGCGTGCTTCCTCCAACACAGCCACAGTTGCACACAGTTGACGCTGACAGTGTGCAAGAGATCTCATCGTTGTCATTGAGGGCCACTGCTAAGGCAATTTAAAGCAATTCTATATTTTCTTTATTTCTAATGGCCTACTAAGTCGACCTTCCTCACCAAGGGCTCGAAGGGTCGGGAATGCGAGTTTTGCTTTTCCGCCTGCGACACAGTCTGTTTTCTTTGATGTGTGCGAGTTCTTGCCCTATACGCATGACATCGCATCACTCGTTACGTGAATTTTCTTTCCTCTGTTCCCACCAATAGAATCCACCATATAGGCGGTGTAGTCCACTGTTCGGGGAATCACTTGCGATTGGTGATAGATAACATAAGCATAACATAACATAAGATAACATAAGCATGCACTGCTGTTGATAATTGGTAAATTAAACTGTTTTTGCAATTAGTTGACGAACTTCGAAGAGGGCAATGGAAGTCATTATGCCCTTGTCTCATCTAAAAAAAATTGTGTCGAATAATAGAAGCGAGCAAGGCACAAAGAAAGGTGTAATAGAAACAACCCGCACATCACCCTTCTCTAAACACATGATGGTCTCTGGTCGCGCTTATTCGCAGATATCACCACCACTCGAGCGTTCGTCGTCACTTACATCGCGATTTCTGCGCTGGCTATTGGAGCGGACTTGGTTCTTTTGGTGACGGTGAAGTCGGTACGTTCCTTAACGGAAGGCGGCGTTATTAGCGGCGGCATTTGCTCACCGCCTATCTAAGTCTGGACACACGTGAGAGTGAACTTTATACACTATATAGTATTGACACGTTTACTCGCTTCGAGTTAAAGTCAGCAAGGAGGCCCAACATAAACCACCTTTAGAACGGGTTTGTTGCAAGAAACGACCGGATGAAAATTAATCCGTACAGCTGTCGGTAAAGATCAGGTGCAGGGTGCACGTCGCGATGCATATAGCTTCGTGACACACCATAAATATAAACTGCAACAGGCGAGCGTGTAACAGCGGTCGTTGGCAGCGCGCCCGCTGTTTTGGTTAGGAACACACCATCGAATGTGAGACGCACAGTGTCTTCGGATTTAAGAATAAAAACTGGCAAGGTGAAGACTTCGAATTAGAGAACGGCACGGCAGTAGCTTCGAAGAAACGTTTATGAGCGTGGGACAAAGGAGACGGATCGCTACTTCAATTTTCGCCATAGCCACATGCGGAAAATCGACATATAGCGCCACACGCTTTCTTGGTTTCTTCAACACTGCTTGCGTTCCTACCTAGAAATCGTTCTCTGTAGTAGCACGATAGGCGTTATATGCGCGCACTAGCTGTAGAAGACGTAAATGATCATCACCAGAAGATAGTTCATTTCGCGCAGCATTTTGAAGACTGGAAATAGCGTGTGCATTTTGTTCCAAACCTTGAGCAAACACCAGCTATAAGGCGATGACACGCGCTATAGCGTTTTAATCCTTTGAGGGTTTTTGCCGTAGATGTACGACGGCGGTTTTCCGTCTCGCAAGTTTTTTGCCGTACCGGTACGGTTTCAATCCTCCGTTTGAAATTTCGCGCCCTAATGACGTTGCATGCTCACTGGGAGGAGATGCCACCTCCTAGGGCTTACAAGAATCGCTTGAAATTTATGGCACTGCCTTCACGCGAAGATAAACAGAAGTGACTCCTAGCTGCAGCCTGGTCTGCGGCAACGCCGCCGCCCTATCGTGGTTTCGGTTTCGCGACGTGATCACAACGGAGGCGCGAAACTTGATTTCTATCTGTATGGGCGCTTCCGTGCAGGGGATAAACAAAACTGATTCCTATCTGCAGTTTGTGGCTCGGTCTGCGGCAAGGCCCTTGCATGGTTTCGATTACCCCCCCCCCCCCCTCCCCTTGTGATCGCAATGGAGGTTGGTTGGTTGGTTGGTTGGTTGGTTCATAGGAAGGGAAAGGCGCAGTATCTGTCACACTTGCTCTGTGGACACCTGAACAGCGCCGTAAGGGAAGGGATGAAGGTGGGAGTGAAAGTGGATAGAGAGAAAGGGGGCCGTAGTGGAGGGCTACAGAGTAATTTCGACCACCTGGGGATCTTTAACGTGCGCTGACATCGCACAGCACACGGACGCCAAAACTTGATTTTTATCTTTATGGCCACTCCCGGTGCAGGGGCCACAGAAATCAATTTTCATCTGGTTTCCTGAGAAATCAATTTTCATCTGGTTTCCTGAGGTCCCTAAGTTTGCAGTGTGGAGCAACTTTGACACCAAAATACGATTCCAAATATTTTTCTACCACTTTTCCTCGACCTTACTCATACTCAACTTTCAAAATCCGCAATAAAGTAATTTGGCCATCTGGGGAAGCTTTTTTTCAAAACAATTCGACCCTCAAAAGTTTAACTAGAACAGCCTTTGAGACACCAGGGGCATCAATGCGGACCAATCCCATTCGTAGAACGTCGTGTGCACACAGGCGCCACTACTCGATTGTCACCGCACGGGCCAGTGGAATAATTTTTAGACAGTTGCTGCTATATACATCCTTTATTCACTGCGCATATGCTCGAGCCACAGCCAGGTCACCGAAGGCGAAAGTTCTCATGACGCCAGAGTTTCCTGAAAGAGCCTGTCACAGAGGAAAGAACGTAGCATGGTGCGCTACGGAGGTAATAAATTACTCGTTGGCTGAACCATGCTCCGGTAGTATCGAGGTTACTTCAGAGCGGCAAAACAAAACAAAAACCGAAAACGGCCCACGAGAAAATACGTAGAAGTGGAGCGACTCTAATTTCCTCTCCCACTATCCTTCCCACTTAGTTGAAGAATGGAGAGCTTGTATTTATTTTCATTCAAAATGCCTCCGTGGTAACAACGGCTTAGGGCTGTCTTTCATTACTGAATGAAAATGTATCATTTTCAATTTAGTGCACCTCGAACGGAATTTGTTTTCAGATTACTTCATGAAATATCGGTTGCAAAATCGTCCGTATCGCAGAAATCTAAGTAAAGCGCTCTTTAAGCTTAAAAGTTTAAAAGTAATTAATGGGCGTCGGCGGATTGAGCGCAGCATTTTTTGCCTGAAGAGCTCGCTGTTTATACACCCTAACACTAGAAGCAATCCACAGAGCTACTATAGGGGAGGAGGTATACAGCGAGGTTTGGAAACCACAAATGCCAAGAACTGCTCTGCGCCATCAGGTTATCGTTATCACAGGTCGATGTGCTGTCTTGACCGCTGTTTCCATGGGAATAAGGAAGAAGCGTTTGCATATCTTTTTTTTTTTGTGGTTCACCGTTATCATATTATGTAACAGTTTGTGGCCGTCTTCAACTTTCAGGATCCTTACAAGGCACTTCGCACATTTCTGTACTGGAATATATTTCACTTCGCGGCCGACTTCGTCATAATGCTAATCTTCTTTGTCGCCGTGCTCATCAAGGTAAGCATCCTCAAAATGCGAAAACTGAGTGAGACACTAGGTCAATCACTAGGTGTTGCGAAGGGGACAGCGTTTTCGCAGCCTTGCTGCGCCTCTGTATTAAAGAGATGCCATTATGAGTCTTTTACTATGAACCAGGTGGAAGAAGAATTGTCTTAATATAACGAGCCCCTATACATAGAATTCATAGATAAGGACAAAGCATTTGACTCAGTCGAAAGCGTCATGCAGGCAATTCGAAATCGGGGTGTAGATTATCTATATGTGAAAATACTGGAGGATATCTTTCTGGCTGCACCCCGCCGAGGTGGCGCAGTGGTTACGGCGCTCGACTACTGTTCCCAAGGGTGCAGGATCGAATCCGATGGAGGCGAATAGCAAGGCGCCCGTATGCTGTGCGATGTCAGTGCACGTTAAAGAACCCCAGGTGGTCGAAATTTCCGGAGTCCTCCACTACGGCGTCTCTCATAGCCTGAGTCGATTTGGGACGTTATTCCCAACAAACAAACAAACAAACAAACAAACAAACAAACAAACAAACAAACAAACAAACAAACAAACAATCTTTTTCTGGCTGCACAGCCAGCATAGTTAACCATAAAGAAAGTAATAAAATTCCCATAAAGCAAGGTGTACTATAAAGAAAGGTGTACTCCCCATTACTATTTACAGTTTGCTTAGAAGAAATATTCGGAGACTTTAGATGGGAGCACATACGGATAAGGGTTGATGGAGAATTCCTCAGTAATCTGCGAGTCGCTGATGACATTGCCTTGATAAGTTACATTGATGATGAAATGCAAATAATGATTGATGACCTAGATAGGAAAAGCTGAAATGTGGCATAAAAATGAATATGCAGAATACTACAGTTGAATCCCGCCACAACGAATACCGCCACAACGAAATTTCCGCGACAACGAATAATTTTTTATTCCCCGCGAGTATCCTATAAGAATTAATGGCCTAAATTTCTCTGCACAACGAACCATTTTTGCAGAGCGTTTCCGCTTCAACGAAATTTTCGCGTTCAAAATGGAAACCGAAACTAGTTTTATTGGCGAGAAGTCCAAGTCAAATCCAAAGCCACATTAAGCATGAAATCACGTGATTGCAGTTCCGCCATTTTGGCTTTGTGTCGTGGTCGCGTTGTTCACTCGCTGCCTTTCTCTTCGACAACGACGAGTTTTCATCCGCAGGACACGATGGCAACGCAAGTGAAAAAACGCAAAACTCTTTCCCTTGAGCAAAAAGCTCAAATAATCGCCCAAGCAGAAAGCGGAAGGAAGAAAGCGGCAATTGCTGAAGACTTCGGAATTCCTGCAAGTTCGCTGTCAACGATTCTAGGCAATAAGGACAGCGTGAGAATGGCACTTGCTTCAGGCACATCCTCGAAGCACAAAAAGGTGACGCGGCCCCTCCATGAAGAGTTGGACAAAGCAGTGCATGCGTGGTTTGTGGAAGCACGAGCCAGCAACGTCCCCCTGTCCGGAAGCATCGTCCAGCAGAAAGCCTTGAACTATGCATGCCTACTTGGCATTGATGATTTTAAAGCCAGCATTGGCTGGCTAAACCGTTTCAAGGCCCGCCATAACATCGTTGGAAAAGTGTTGTGCGGCGAGTCAATGTCAACAGACGTGGACGGAGCAGCTGCTTGGAAGGCGAGTAACATGGCCGGAATTTTAAGCAACTTCGCGCCTGCAGACATTTACAACGCCGACGAGACCGGGCTATTCTACGAGATGTTGCCGGCTAGGACGCTCGACTTCAAGGGGCAGCGCTGTCACGGCGGCAAACACAGCAAAAAACGCATCACAGTGCTGCTTTGCACAAACATGGATGGCTCGGACAAGCGTCCGCCGTTAGTCATCGGCAAAAGTGCCAAGCCGCGCTGTTTTAAGGGAACTCGTAGCCTACCTGTGCAGTACAAGGCGAACAACAAGTCATGGATGACCCGCGCTATTTTCACCGAGTGGATGATGGCATTCGACCGCGACATGAAGCGGCAGGGCCGTAAAGTTTGCTTGCTTTTGGACAATTGTTCAGCGCATCACTCCGACGAAGTCAAGCTCACTAACACGGAGCTGAGGTTTTTCCCTCCCAATTGCACGTCTGTCTTACAGCCTCTCGATCAGGGCGTGATTCTTAGCCTGAAGCGCGCTTACCGCGGGAGGTTAATTCAGCGGCTCCTTTTTAACACTGAAACCGGCCGAGACACGAAGGTGGACTTGTACGTGGCACTGCAGATTATGTCTGCTGCCTGGAGCACACTGGGGCGCTCAGTAATTGTGAACTGTTTCAGGCACGCCGGATTTGCCGAAGGTCGACCCGTACACTCTGCTGGCCTAACACCAGGCGTTACAGACGACGACGAAGAGGCGTCACCGGCTCCGGGGATCGCGGCCGCCTGGAAAACGCTGGGAGAAATAGGAACCGTGCCGCCTAATCTCGAGCTCGACGAATACATCGGCGCTGACGCTTGTGTTGTTGTTCACGAAGATGTGAGTGATGAGCAGATCATAAAAGCTGCCCGGAATGATAAGGACTCTTCCGATGAAGAAGACGACGACGTACAGGAAGCGCCGGCTGCGGCAACCGCCGTACAGGTGATGGACGCTTTTGATGTCATCAGGAATTTCGTTGCTGTCCGAGACGACGATGTTGCAATGGGTTTGCTGACCGAGTGCGAAAATCGCGTGACGGCGTTGCTCGCCGTGAAGCGTAAGCAAACCAAGCTTACAGATTTTTGGCATTAAACGCCTTTGCTGCTGCTTGGGCAATTCTTTCTGCGTTTCACGTCAAATTTTTGCGATAACGAAGTTCCGCGAGAACGAATTTTTTTTCGTGCACCGTGAATTTCGTTATAGCGGGATTCAACTGTAAAGCCAATGTTCAACAGCCTCGGAAAGGGACACTTTACGATAGGTAGCAGCGAAGCACTGAAAATAGTAGGCGAATATATCTACATCGGACCGTTAGAAACAGCAGAGCCAGACCATGAAACGGAAAGAACTAGGAGCATAAGATTGGGATGGAGCGTATTTTGCAAGTATTCGCAGATGATGACTAGCAGCTTGCCGGTATCGCTCAAGAGAAAAGTATACAACAGTTGCATCGTACCTGTACTCACCTATGGGGCTGAAACATAGAGGCTTACCAAGAGGGTTCTACTTACGTTGAGGACAACGCAGAGGGCTATGGAACGAAAAATGGTAGGGGTAACATTAAGAGGTAGGAAGCGTGCAGAGTGGGTCAGAGAAATGACTTGAGTTCATGACATTCTAGTGAAAATCGACAAGAAATGGGCATGGGCAGGGCATGTGATTTGAAGAGAGGATAAGCGATGGTCGTTAAGGGTAACAAATTGGACTCCAAAGGAAGAAAAGCGTAGCAGGGGGCGGCAGAAAGTTAGGTCAGAGGATGAGGTTAAGGAGTTCGTAGGAATCAAATAGACGATGCTAGCACATGACCGGTTAACTGGAAAAGCATGGAAGAGGCTTGCGCCCTGAAGTGAGTATAGTATGGCTGTTGATGATGGTGATGGTGATTAGGAGTGTTATCGACAAAAAAAAGAATTAGTCGTCAGTAATATCCATTCACTGTTAGGTCTGGTAGATATTGCCATGAAAAATCTTCGTTGTCTAGAGAAGAGTGACGTCACCAAGCCGGAAGTGACAGCTAACTTCATTGCGTCCGTGTCGCCACCTCTAGGCAGTTCGGTGAAGAAAGCAGCCAACAGCTAGATAATGCGAATAGACTCCTGGTTGTGTGCGGACAGACGCGAGCACAACCACGGAAGAATGAACCAAAACTACATGTAACGGCAGCACTGCTTCTAATGATATCGTAATGCAATTAGGTGTTTCTTTGTATTTGTCTTTCTGTCATAGTTTGGATAGCACCGTTTAGTTGGATGCAATCATGAGCCGAATAGCAGCCATAATCATGCCAGTAACTTAATTGTATTTAAGTCAGTAATGATGTTTCTTTAATAAAGAGGTCTCTTATGGTTCGCCTTAAATCTAGACGCGAGAGCACCTTTAACATGCCCTTTCATACCGCATCCCAAGCACACGTTAGCAAGTCATACCCGCTACCTATGCGTTGCATGCACGCCAACCTACCATGCAGAAGGCCTAGGACTCAGCCTTATCAGGGACGATGTAGTGAATAGCTCGGCTTTTGTTTAGACCATCCGGGGTTCATTAACAGGTTCGACATCGTGCATCATAGATGCTTTTTGTACGTAACCTCCATTCTGAAGACGGCTGTCGTGGCAAGGATCGAACTCGCGTCTTTGAGATGAATAGCCGGACGTCGAAACCACAGAGCTATAGCGGCGGGAGGATGCTCTAACCGGTATATTGATTAGTCTTTATTAGATCGAGGTCTTGCTCTTAGGTCCGCTTATTCGACAGGGCTTCGCAAATGGTAATGTGATAGATGTCGGAGTCGGACACTATATTTCTATATAATTATAAATTTCAGTGCTGCACACTCTCTGCACTCGAGGGTTAAAAACCTCTCCCCATCAGCGCTCGTCCTCCTTTCTCTATCCCACGGTCTACACGGAAAAATAGAAATGCTCGTCGCCGTCGCTGCTGCCCGAAACGGGACAACAGCTCCATTAACTGCCGCATTCCTTCGAAGGAGCACCGCGGGGGGTAAATTTCAAAGTTTTGCTGACTATCCCTGGTGATTGTTTCAGAACGCAGATTCGTTTCAGTTTTCAGCGAATATGATGTGATATGGATGAGTAGTCGGTTTCATTTTTGGTATCACAACGCGGCATTTTCGCTCGAAAACAGGGACTTATAGTTTATCTTCCCTTTGGTGTCACCGCGATGAGTGTGTCCGCCAATAACTGGCGCACAAAATACTCGACTACTCGCAGTTGTCGAAGGAAGTGCTATTTCTATTAAAGAACGTCAAGACAACTTAACCCCCGAAACTGTCAGACAAAAAAGTGCGAGTGGAATTTCACTTGTAAAAACTCTGAAGGATAGGAAAGGGAGAGCGACGTGTTATAGAGTATACACCGCATACTTCGTCAACGAGTTATTTATCGCACTTTTACCGTACTTTGGAGTGCTACAGGATGTACAGTCGTCGACACGTCTGTCTAGAGCGCTTGAACACTGGCCTCTCGCACAAACAAAGTAGGTACACTGCTCTAGGGACAATGATGGCGCTAGAACGAAGACACGTAGGCATACTGTTCGCAATGAGAACTGCACTGTACCAGTTACAGAGCAGCCCAGTCAATAGTTCACTTTGCACCGCAGCGCACCACTCCAGTGCTCTAGACAGCCGTGCTGACCACTGTAGTGCGCTTATTTACTGTTTTGTAGCTCGCGTGGAAAAATTTAGGAGATACTACTACAATGGCGCTGCACGCTGCAATGTTCTGTTTCAAGCTTCGACGTTTCTTTTGTTTTCCAGTATGACGCAAACGAAGCCTTTCGAGCCTCCCCACCCTTTATGTTCGTGGCAACAGCACTGAGAGTAAGTGCACCGGTCTGCGAGGGTTTCTTTTGTCTTTTGCGTAAAAGTGGGGGATTCCCACGCATTTTGGCTAGTCTATGCGACCGGAAGTTAGATGGTCAAACTTTATTTGTCAACCATATGTAGGAAAGGTTTTAACCTTCCTACCTAGACGACTGCCAGACACCTAAAAAACAAAATCAGTCGTACAGTTTTCCGAGTTCTCGCCTGGTGTCTACAGGTGAGGGCAGTCAAGTTGCATCTCGCGTACACGGTGATCATTATCTTGTACTTCTTGCAAAAACCGAGTCGTGCGACTGCAATGATCTCCTCAAGGCAAAACATAAATTGCTTAATTTTACAAATCTGCCTCATACACAGACACACTAGTGCTTAGTACTAAGCACATGAAGTGCGTAGGTCGTAGCTAGCAGAGAGTACAACCAGGAAAGAAAGCAGCAAGTGTACGATGCAGTAAAAGTTCAGGAGGAAAAAGTACCAGAAGTAGCAGCCTGAATACCGAATGGAGATCACTCTTACTGAGCCAAACACACCAGCAGGTATTGATTGCACTTCTGGTGCTCAGCATGGGTTGCCCAGGCGCGGTCACGCTAACGGAAAACTGCGCTCTAATTTGTTCGAAAGAGAATCACAGCTAGGGGTATCGTGTATGTGGTGATTGCGACTGTAATATTGTAGTCACCGAGAAATCCGTTATTACGCCGGCTTGGCGGTTACTCCACGAGGAAGCAAAGGGCAGGACCACTGGAAGCAGCTGCGTTCGCACGTTACTTTCCGCCAGTTAACGGGCGGCTTCCCCTTAGCCTTCTTGAGGAGTACGCGCTACCGGATACGCTAGAGACACCTTTACTTTTGCGATGAAAGGACTGCTATTCGAAACCTTTCGTAGTGCGCTTTTGCTCGATGTGGGGCAAAGAATAACTGAAGTCAATGAAAAGGTTCCTCCGCAGCTTTGCATCCACCGGAATTGAAGCGCGCTGCTCACATCAGAATATTGCTGAACCTTTTATAATCTTTTACTTCTTTCTGCTGACCACCGCTGGAATGCAGCCTTATCACGCTGCTTGCACCGCGTAGAACTATATTGTGCCTTTTCTTTGTTTATGTTCAGTGTTGCCGAACAGCGACTTTACCATTTTCCTTTTGTCGCGCCGAAATGTGTCCCGAATAATTGTATAGGTTCGTCCCTGTGACCACATCGTTCCAGGGTGTTGTAGGAGAATATGCGGCTTTATCTAGATGTTTCTTCGCCGACTTTCTATTGAGCTTGACGCGTGCAACGGGAATCATGGTTCGTTGAGCATGCTTGGAGTTATCGCCGTAGCCGAATCGCTTATAGTTCTTTTGCGTACACAAGACAGCGCCATAAAGAATTCATTCAATGCAACGCCAGCCTTTTCATTTGCTTCTTTCGACATTGTCACCACTACGCGGCATTATGTGAGGCGTTAGCGCCGCACTGGCGTCAGCCTGTGCGTCCGTATAGTGTCGACACTTTGATAAGTAATTAAGTGGAGCCTACCTAGATTTGCTGACAAGAAGCGCATGGAGATGACCACCATAAATGTCTGAATGGAGGTTTGTAGCCCATCTCGTAGTCGATATTTTGTGGTAAACATGAAATGTACTGGTAACAAGAGGTGGCGGTAACCGCTTCCTGGAATTTTTCAAATTTATGGGCTCATGAACATACCCGGTGTTCGATTGCTTTATTTCTTCCAGCTACGCAGAATGTGTGGACATCCTGGCTGCTTTTGCGGCTTTGAGACCCACGATCAGCCGCTTGTCTTAGCTTGACAGCGCGCTTGCTTTCCTCTCTTGCTTTCGTTGTTTTGAGTGCCGCAATAGGGCGTGACATACCAGCCCATGTGATCCTCTAGACAATGATCCAGACAACGGAGGTCGCTCAGTGGATGGCGTGGGGTGTGACGTAATGTCCTGTGTGGTCAGGAAGGCTCGTGGCGCTTGGCCGCGGCGCTTGCATGTGCGCGCACGTGCTAATCTCTTCGTTGGAATGAAACTCCTCCATAATTTTGCATCGCGTAGCCAGAGGCTGTCAGTTTCGACATTATCTGAAAGCGAACCATTACGTGAGAGGCAGCGGCTGCTTGTGTATGCGGGCGACGGCTCGAACGCCGTTGGAGGCTGCAGGCATAGAAGTTTAGTTACCCTTCTTTCTCCACCCCTTTAGATGAAAATGTTCCCATTGTTTCGAATCATTGCAGTACCGTGTTAATCGTGAGGATGGCAGCTACAAGTATTTTGTGCTGACATGTGTTGACGGCTTCGTTGTCCGCTTATGAAAATTTCAAGTGGTGACGATACACGTACTAAATTCTTTTCCGGCCCTTTTCGGCTTACACCTGTTGCTGATTTCTGTGAAGTGTAGGCTTTATTCACCACCAGATTTAGCGGGCGGCAGTTGCGGCTAACACTTTATTGTGCACCCCGCCGGGGTGGCGCAGTGGTTACGGCGCTCGACTACTGTTGCCAAGGACGCGGGATCGAATCCCGACTTCGGCGGCCACTTTCGATGGAGGCGAAAAGCAAGGCGCCCGTGTGCTGTGCGATGTCAGTGCACGTTAAAGGTCCTCAGGTGGTCGAAATTTCCGGAGTCCTCCACTACGGCGTCTCTCATAGCCTGAGTAGCTTTGGGACGTTAAACCCCACAAATCAAATCAAATCAATCACTTTATTGCGCCGCCATAACGTTGCGCGGTTCGAAACTAAAATCACACATAAAAAGAGTTCCCGACCGCCGCTCCACACACGTGCGCGCGCACGCACGCACGCACGCACGCACGCACACACACACACACACACACACACACACACACACACACACACACACACACACACACACACACACACACACACACACACACACACACACACACACACACACACACACACACACACACACACACACACACACACACTCTCTCTCTCCCCCTCTCTGCCGTGTGTTGCATGCCATGGTTGTGAACAGAGCCGCAGTGACGTCACGGATGCGACAATCAGTGTGTACAGGCTTTCTTTGGAGTGTTGTGCGCTTAATCTGAGGAGCACACAGTCATTTTTCTCGTCTGTGCAGCGCAATTTCAAAACGCGTCTTTGACTTTCTCCCATGCTCTCTGGTTTGCAGATCTCTATCCTTGGCAGCGTGTACCACACTTACAAGGTGTACGCACCGGACTCAAGCAGCACGAACGAGGGTCCGCTCGTGTACGTGCGGCGTCAACCCTCCGTGTCCAGGGCAAACTGACTTTATGCATTGATAATAAAGCTATCGAACTGTGTCATCGATGCATGGCATGTCAGCAAAACGTGCAGCATGGGTAACACGAAGTGCGTGAGGTGACGCCACATAAATGTGATTGAAAGAACGGTTCTACCCCATTTTCAAGAGAAACTGAAAATATCCTGAAATTTAAATGTCTCCCACTGCATCAGAAGACTGCCTCGGCGGACGCGTTTCGATGCGGAGGCGAAAAGCAAGGCGCCTGTGTGCTGCACGATGTCAGTGCACGTTAAATAATCCAGGTCTTCGAAATTTCTGGAGCCCTCAACTCTACGGCGTCCTTCACAGCATGGGTTGATTTGGAACGCTAAACCGCATAAACCAAACCAAACCAGCGAGCGCAGTAGTATAGTACCGCCAGCAAGGTTTCTGCAACTACTGCAGGGCGTGACAGCCGGAATCAGCATGTTGATCATTAAGGGGCTTAATCTATTCAGGCAAAGTGCTTTTTTATCGAAGAGGCGGAAGAAAACGAACGAACCTAGCAGTCCTTTTTTTTTTTCTATCGTTCACCACCCCATTTACGCGCAGTAGAAACCTCCGCAATACGAAATATTTATGGTGCTGATCAGCCGTCAGAAGTGATTATTATACTGACAGTTAATTTAAACTGCCCACTCATATTGAACCAGTTTTCGAGCCTAGGACAGGATTCCTATGTTTTTATAATACTACGCCAAAACTCGAATGACCGCCTGGCTGTAGCACCCAAGGCTCAGTTAGGCCCTATGTGGCGGGGGCGCACAGGTCTTGCCTTATATCAAAGGTCTTATATATCAGGTCTGATATCAGGTCTTTGATATCAGGCCTTATATCAAAGCCAGCTGGTCGTCCAGCTGGCCTCTGCGAATCCTCAACCAAATGACCTAATAAGACATCACTAGTGCCAGAGCTTGCACTCGCGATAATATGACTGTTTGCAATCGCACTTTCTCTCCAAACAAAGAGTGATCAAGTCAGCAAACTTTTAGCCTCGAGATATGCTCTTACAGGTTTTGAACTTCACAATACCCCATGCGAACCTTAAAAAGCAGGGCACACCCCAGAGAGTTGTCGTAGAACCGCTCCTGAGCGATGTATGTTTTGTGTGTAGAGCACAGGTCAAGAGCAGATTTGGCCGCTATCCCGGTCCTGCGCCACGTCATCTCCGCCCTTGCCACACACTCATGTACCTTCTATTTGATCCAGCAGGCTTCTGTGGTGTTCTCTAGTGTTGGCAACGCTATCTGGTATTTGGTCCCCAGCGCACGTATACTTCTTTCATATTAATGATTGATATGAGGTAATGATAGTAGCGATGACAATGATGATTGAATTAACGAAAACAGTCCGGCAAAGTTGTTTTTGCCATTTTCACTCTTAAAGGGACATTGCAGCGCTTCTTACAAAAACGGGCTTTCAGCAGAAACCCACAGTTTTTCATGCTGCGAACTCGAAATTCAGGTTGAAATCAGGGGAAAAAAAAAGCAGAAATTGCCTTTTCCCAGCAAAAATACGCAGCCCGCGCGACGGGTCTCACCGCGGGTCGCGCCCCCGCCTGTGATTGGCCAAGACAACGCGTGACATCTTGAGGACCGGGGAAGCTGCCAATGCGGTTCCGTCGTTGCGCTTCGTGCCGATTGCAGCTATCTGCTGCAGTGTGAAAGTCATTATGGCATGCCATTTCCACTCGAATGATCATTGGGTTTTGCAACGCATGTACCCACACCAGATGCGCCCACAAACAATGCATCACTTCCGTTGTGGGGGGCGCAGGCTTTGCATGAAATCTTGCTACAGTACGGCATTTTGAAAAGTAGTGCGTGCTATTATTAGCAGAATCCGCATGGCCCACAGCGAAACCTCGGCGCGCATATTCCTGAGAGGGGAATGAAGCAAACAATGCACTAGTCGATTAGTTCCGTCTCAAGCCTCGTTATTGTTGTGAAAAAAGGACCCCAAGGCGTGGTGTACCAAATCCTGCTTTGAGTGCCATGCTTACTTTGGGGAAACGAAGAATTTTATGGATGGAGTGAAGCAGTACACAGCTGCCACCAGACAAATGAACTGCAAGCGGAGCACTGTTACCGAGCTCTGCGATGCATGCGAGGCATTGACGGAGCTATTTTGTTGGTGGCCAAGTCATACTCGCGCAGAATGCTGCTTGAGTGATGGTACATTTAGCAGAAGTAGAGAACCTCTCCTTTTTATCGTACGCTCACAATATAAGGTTAGCGAATTGACTGCTGACTTTTGTGAAAAGCCAATCTGCAGCTCAACCCGCACCCATATATAGCCTTAACCAGGAAGCCATGTTCTAAAATGTTTTCTTACAAGAGCCTCGTCGGCTTCATTTCTAATTTCATTTTCATCCCTAAACAAGACAGAATTATGTAAAATGACGAGGAAGCAACGGGCGCAAAATCACGAGGTCATATATGAACAACTTCGACTATTGCTTGCTTGGACGCATAGAAGGAAGCCTCGCTCAGTTCGCTCCATGCTTGAATGCGCCCATACTCAGCTGAGTGGTACAGTCTTTGTCAAAAGCGTAGTGCCCAGGGGGTCTGCTTCTTAGCCGTGTAGTGGGGCTGATTTAGCATTAGTGGAGGTTTGATGATCCATTCACTGGCCACTGACTATGGTCAAAAAACAAATACCGTTTCGGGAGTCATGTGGCTTCCTTGTTCACAATGAACATAGGTTCATTGTGAACAAGGAAGCCGCAGCACTCCCGAAACGTCATTTTTTTTACCATGGCCAGTGAGTAGTGATTCGATCATCAAACCACGATTCCTGACAAGACGGTATGCCGTCGAACCCTCGACTACACTAGTGGAGGTTCTTCCCATTGGAGTGGAGAGGACAAAAAACTTTCTTACCATCAAGATAATCGGAACACTGCAAGTGCGTTACAAGTCGCACGAAGTGGTTCTGATGCAGACTCCCTGGGCTCTACACTTTTGACAAAGACTATACACGCCTTATCTTCTAACACTCTCGTACGTGTCCCACGAACATATCAGGCACGTGCCGTGATGGAAAAGATCGACCAAAACCGTCACAACCTAGCTGCGATACAGCAGTGGGCTCTCCTTAATCATCTGCTCGCAAAAGATCAACAGTGCGTGAGGCTGATGAATTGTCTGATGTTTAGCAAAGAAGCCGCTGCGCCCCCCCCCCCCATCATCATCATCATCATCACCAGCCTGATTATACCCACTGCAGGGCAAAGGCCTCTCCCATATTTCTCCACTTAACCCGGTTCTGTGCTAGCTGCATCCACTTGACCCCTGCGAGCTTCTTAACCTCATCCGCCCACCTAACTTTCTGCCGCCCCCTGCTACGCTTTCCTTCCCTTGGAATCCAGTTTGTTACCCTCAGCGACCATCGGTTATCCTCTCTTCGCACTACATGTCCTGCCCATGTCCATTTCTTCTTCTTAATTTCTACTAGAATGTCGGTAACTTGAGTTATTTCTCTGACCCACTCTGCACGCTTTCTATATCCCCCCCCCCATACCTTTCCGAAAAAAAAAAAAAACGAAAACGAGATACGCAATTGAAACCACGTGCCGACGCTGTCTGCCCGTCCCACCGCGAGATTGCACTCCGTGAACAGATCGCAATCAACGCTTAACGTGGCGGTTAATATACGAATGAGATCTGAATATTCAAAAAGTAATGCAACAACACTAATACCGTTTCTTGGGATAATTGATGGATACTTGATTTGATCAAACATTTGCGCCGAACCATAAAAAAGAAGACGATACACAGGCGCTGTGTGTCGTCTTCTTTCTTGTGTTGTGCATGGTTCAGCGCAAGTTTTTTTACCAATTCAAGTAATGGAACTACAGTCAGAATTACAAGCCTTACCTCATTTTCTGCCTTTTATAAGCGCAGCTCTAGGGATTGGTGACTGGCGGGACTTAGTTGTGCGAGGAAATGGAAGGAACCGCGTCATGGTTCAGCCATGCCTATTTGACAAAGCCCTATAGAAATCGCAAGAGGAACAAACTGCACGTAGTCACTGTCCCGAAAACGCTTCGAGTAGAATGTTTCTTTTAGTCGGCTTAAATTTATCTCTCTTCTCAGCAGCGCCTCATTCCGTCGCGAGCGTTTGACATTGCTATAAACGATGGAAGATGACCTCGTCGCGGCCACAGCTGCTCGTGCACCCTAACACATGCACATCAGATTTGTATCGGGAACGCAGCACAAAGTTGACATGTTTTGTACGTCCACAACGCACGCAACACGACAAAAAGAGCAAGTTGAAAGCTACCTCGGGTGGATCTGACTGCCTCCGGATCCTCAAAGTGACGTCACAACGGATGGAGGAGCGAGGTTTACTCTCTCTGCTTTCCTCATCTGTAGCAGTCGCGAGAAGCGCTGGAGATTTGAATTGCGCCTTTTCCGTCGGCGATTTCGATGGTGTTTTATGCATAATAAAGAAACATTAATTTCACAGACATGATCAGCAAACGATCTACTTCAAAAATATAGAGTATTAGCACATTTAAAAACAGCCGTTATGTCCCTTTAAGCAGACAAGCGCAGTCGTGGAATTATTCGTTACCGGTACACATCTGCACGAATATATAACATTGTCTGACACAATGCCACAAAGCCTTCGAATACCCTGCCCCCCCCCCCCCCCCCCCCCCCACCCCTTCTATCCCCCGCCCTTCAAAATGCCCTCAACACCATCGTGTCGTCTAGACATTGCTGTGGTGCCTTCTAAGTTCGCAGACAGCCATGGAGGAGTCGCGCGCTGGAACCAGTGTTTCGGCTGCGTTGCTTTGACGTTCGCTCAAAGCCACTGAGGAGAACCACAGCAAACCGTGTCTGACTATGCTTAATCGAGATTTCACTCTGCAAACTAGGTTATTCATATGAGTATAACCCAGCTTAGCGAGCATAACAATGTTTTCGGTTGCATAACCGGGCTGAGCTGAACTAAGACGGGGCCATTTTTTTAGCTGCCGCCGTGGGAGCGTCCGCTATGACGTCTGGTTGTTGATCACGTGGACGCGGGACAAAATCCCGGCCACGGCGATCGCGTTTCGAGCGGGGTGAAATTCGACAATTCTCTAACACTCGAGTGGCTCTCTGCGGAGCAAGCGAATACAAATTTCTAAGCAGGTGCTCGGTTCGGTTTGGTTAACGGGCTTTACCGTGCCGGAGCGGTTCAGGCTATGAGGCGCAGAGTAGTGAAGACGCCGTTTATATCGATCCCCTGGGGTTCTTTAACATGCTCCTACATTGCATAGTATGCACGACGGTAAGTTGCCACAGGAACGCAATGGGGTGCGTTTCTAACCATAAATAACAAAATAAATTGATGGCAGTTTAGCATTGTAACAACGATACATAAATACGAAGCAGTTATTTTTTAATATAAAAGTAGAAATTGACATTTATTTCCCAACAGTTTGCGAGTAGGCCAGGCAAAAAAGCTGCAAAAGTAACTTGAGGAGGCATGGCCTCCTTGCACACAGAGCAGCAGAGGAGCATAGCAGCGTGCTATGAAGACAATGCACATATCAACACACATGTTGCAAAGCCACATTGCGTTTCGGAGCCAATGAAAAAAAACAACGACATAGATGAAAAAAAAAAGAAAAAGAGAAGAGTACGTTATGATACGAACAGAACGCGCAATTGATCTGATGAGATTCTGATTGTCAGTATTTCCCCCACAATGATTGGCAGTAAATATTTCAACATCTGTTTTCCGTAGTTCGGAATTATGCAACGTTCAATGACTCCAAATTACGCACATTTTTCCGCAATCAGTATAAATGAGTGAAATCATTTTTACCTTTAATTATCCTGGTTTATATATACCTTTGCACAGGACGAGGGTATGCCAAAAAGCCTCCTTTCTGGGATGTTGCAAACCGGATCCGCTGCTGCTTCCACCGTGTTGACGTCAAGCGCACACAACAGCCCAATGAGCAATATGGCGACGCCCAGGAGGGCCTCGTTGCAAAGGTCTACAGGCCACATAGTTTACAAATGCATAATGACGTGAGAGAAACGGTGTGGCACTCTTTAAAAAGATCAGCAGTGTGGGATCGATATGGTATTTTACATGCCAGGCGCAGGCTGTTTTCTGCACTACTGAAAGCTTGATAACGTTTGTTGCTGTTGCAGTGGAGCGTATCAGAAATATAAGTTAACAGAGGTAGGAAGATATGACATTGGCGGCGTATGACGCAATAGTCCTGGACATCTTATTAACCATGTACTTTACTTGTTCATCCCATCTCTTATATTCAGAGAAATGTTCGCCCAATTATTTGAAGATTTTTGCTATTTTAGTGTTAGTGTTGTTTAACACGATTTGTGTCAAGTGAACATATCCGGGACAATAGGTGAAATAGGACAACTTTAGGTTTTTGAAGGTAAAGTTTTAAGGTTTAAGCAATTACTGTGAGTCCATACATTAATTTTCTGCAAATAAATACTGGCGTGCTTAGCCAGATCTTCACATGAGTTGTTTGCAAGCTATAGACTAGTGTGATTTGCTTAGATTACATAACGAGCAGTTTCAAGAAGACGGATTATTTCGTTTATAGGCCGTAAATAAAAAGTACCTAAAATGCTACATTGTGAGTCACCTGTTTTTACTGACATCACTGTATATTTCTGCCTTAGAATAGCTACAAATGTCTATGTTTCGAACAGGATGCGATTAAATTCTGTATTGTCCCTCTATGGCGTAATAATCAACTTTTAACAAGGACATTGCAGTTAATAAGCTCAAGGCATCTTGAGAAGTCAATAAAAGTTTAAGAACCATGTTTTGCTATTAAAAATCTCCATAATAAATTCTTTTTGAGCTAGAAGCGTCAGATCTGTCCACCCGTATTTATGAAAACCAAATTGAGCTGAAGATATGAGGTTATGACGGCCATTGAATGAGGACACACGTTATAGAACTATTTTCTGCAGACCTTTTGAAAAAAAAAAATAATAAAAATAAAACTGGCTGTAGAGATATAGGACGATAATTTGACATATTAAGGCGAAAGCTCAGGGCGAAAATTTCGCGTTTGCGAGGTGTGCGCGAGACGTCGCAATAGGTTCTAGCGTCGAGATAATTTTCCCTTTCGGGCCGTTAGGCCTTCATTCTCGCACGTCGATGAAGCCAAAGAAATAAAATAAAACTATAACAAGTACGAAAAATAGATCTAGAAGTGTAGAAGGAGTGAAGGCATTTGCCATTTAACTCTTCAGTGAAGCTGAGTGCAATCCTGTAGAATTTTTATTCAAGCGAAAGCCTTACTGAGGTTACAGTGAAAATCTCACGTGGTCGAGATCTGTCCGTAAGATGTGTCTGCGAGATTCTGGCTCACCTTTCATAAAAAAAAAAAAAATCCTCCTCCACCGGGAATTGAGCTCCTATCACCAGCCAAGCGCGTTAACCGGCTACGCCACGCCGTACAAGTGAGACACATAAAGTTCTTGTGTAGCGTTCATGACGTCTCCATGGGAACGTATAGGGGCGCGCAGACGTTGCCTTCACCCCGGTCTCCAGAGGGGAGTTAAGAAGAATCGACTGCTGGGCTAGTTGGTAGATGACAAGTAGATACACGGCGCAAAATGAACAAGGCGAACAAAGGCGCGCTGTCCATTCCTTGATCGTCCTGTTCATTGCGCGCCGTGTATCTGCTACTCCACGAGGGAGAGTGGTGCACGCATCTGCCGGCAGATAGGAAGACCAAGAGCGTGCGTTGTTGCAGCCGTGTGGAGCTGCTCACTTCGAATCCGGCGCAGAAGAAGCCCCTGTACTGCACTGTGAGATTGCCAGGGTTCTGTCAAATAAGCACTACAGTAGAACCAGCTCCAGAGGCTTTCGCCTTATCGCTCTTAAGGGGTCTTAAGTGCCTCCAGAATTTTTTATCACCGTTCCTGAACATGACCGTAATCTTTGCCATCTGCGTACTACACGGGAAAAGTCCAGTCGACAATGTTAGATTGCAAATATGGGTAAGGCAAGGTGCTTTTTGCATTAATTTCTAATTTTACAGGTGTTACCTGAATGTCTCCGGGATCGGAAACTTTGCCGTTATTAATCGTCAAAAACGTTGCAATGACTTCACTTTCTGTCACTGGATCTAATAAAAAAAATGTTTTGTCATTTCGGACGCTCGTGAAAGCTATATCAGGAGTGCTTACTGTAACATCACTAAGCAAAAGAAAAGAAAATTATCTAAGGAACTAGCTTGTTCAGCACCTTGTAACTCTGTTCCAGCATGCACGCGTTTAGTGCTTGATTGAGTTCCAATTACGGCGTTAAGGTCTTTCCCAACATTCCCTGTGTGCCCTTCTTTTGTGTTGAATAGGCTGGTGTAATGTGTTTTTGCAACACGAAGATGTTTAGCGACAAAATTTATTTATGCTCAGTATGGTTTTAGAGCTTCTGGAGCCTTACTGCGGGTAAATATTTTATGTAACTGGTCTCGCTTTTTTTTTTCATAAGCTTTAGCGAGTCCGCGATTTTCGGCATGTGTGCGATGCTCTAAGTGTATTGATGGGAAAACACGCGTATTATATGCCAGAAAAATTTCCGTGTCGTATTCTATATCTGCGTCACTTGCTACGGCAACAGCGGCAGCGACAAGAATCGGCACAAAAAAAAAAAGGAAAATGGATCAGAGCCGACTAAGAGTGTGTGCGCGCGCTCAGGAACGGTGGCCTCTCAATGAAACCAGGTTGTCCATAGCGATGTCCTCCTTCGCAAAGCATATTCGTTTCTTACCAGCAGCGTCGTAATGCTCAGTGAATATATTTTTCAGCCCTTGATACATACAAGAAAGCCAACCGCACAGGGAAACGTAAAGGCTATAATAAATTTGGAGATAATTTTGCTTACAGAAACTGGGAAAACACGGAACAAAGCTTTGGCATAGGTGCCGCAAGGCTGTAGTTAAGAAAAAATAAACAAGATATGAATAATAAGACAAGCAAAAGTATTGCCAGACTTTAATAGCCTGCAACAGCAGCGAAGATGCATCCTGAACAAAATTATAATGCAAACAGGGGTAACACTAAACATCTTTTCGCACACAGTGTTTCGGCAAGTTCACCTTAAAAACGTGCTCTCATTGTTTGTACGGTATGCCCATAATCTCACACCAATGTGATGCACCTCCACCGCCAAAGCAAGGTTTAACATACAGTACAGAACACAAAGGTTAAGGTAAAACATGATTGGCAAAAACGTCCGAGTACCAAGACGGGAGACAATGCGAGTTCGGAAGCGATGGCAATTCACCAGCGTGACGCTGACGTGCACTTCTGGTTTCCTTCACTGGTAGAAGAATCCAGTTCGCTGCCTAGCGACGCGCGTTTGAAGGCACCGCAACTCCTTGGTGAACTCCAGCTCGGTCAGCGAGAGGCGGTGGCAGGTCTCGTCGTTGTCCATGCCCGCGCGGAGCTTGTACGACACCACTCGTTGCCCTCTGGTCGTGTCGACGCAGTGCGCCAACCAGCCCTTCGTCAGCGCCTCGATGCGCGCCGCCTCGGCGGCGACGCGTTTTCTGCCCACTGCCGCAACCTGCTGGTCGAACTTGCGGGCGAAGTGGTCGTACAGGCGCGCGTCCACAGCGTTCAGCTTCTCCAGTCGTGCGGTGACAGGCGGCGTCAGGGTGGTGCGGTTATGCAGCGCGTTCTTGGCAAAGGCCACCACGCTGCGATATCCGGGCAGGCACAGCACTCGGCGCAGCAGTGCCAGGGATTCGCTAAACCGCTCGGCTATCATCACCAGATGGAACGTCGAATCGATCATGGAGATCAGCTCCGTCACCTGTGCGGCGCGAGGAACTTGTTTTAAGTGTTGATGATGACGACGATGCACGATGATGATTCTTTCAATGGCGCACGTACTTCTCAATTACAGAAGGCTCGTAGCATAAAGCGTTTTTCATCTACACAATGTGGTGTACAGGACCCAATGTCGAGACAATACACTCCATAGAAACCAAGCCCGAAGGCGGCGGAAAGTATGTGCTCATGGGAACCGGGCGGCCTTAAAAGTCAGCAAGTATATACATAATAATTATTCCTTCGAGTTTTCTTGGTTTTAGTAACTCTTGGCTTCCTTCATATGTACTTCAACGGATTCATTTTCACACGCTCCACATTTTGCGAATTCGGCTGAAGTCACAGTTTCAGATTTTGTGAGCATCGAATTTTGCGAGGCACACTTGAGCACATCTTTGCTACCGCCCTGTTTTCCTAGTGCGGCAATTTATTAAGGCTGCATAGATAGCTATGCTATTCCAGTTAGAAGGCGTCGCAATGCATGCATCGCTGCTTTGTAGTAAGCCAGCACTGGACGAAAAAAAAAAAATAAAGCGCGCTATAACCGAGGTTTCTCCAGTGATGACATTCATGAATGTCATTCCAACCCCCCCCCCCCCCCCCCTCCTCATTCCGGCATCCGCAGCATTGCCCAAGTCACAAGCAATCCCTCTTTGCGAAGCCACTTCGTTGAAGCGGCGGACGAAAACTTTACCCGCTAAACCAGGCAAAACTGATCATTTTATGCTAGTCTCAGCGTTCTGGATATTTTAGGCAGAGTTGAACAGCTACAAGTAAATATCAAAGGAACAGAGAACGGATAGAAAGTGGAGCGAAAGATTGCAAGGAATATCCTTACAGAATGAGCGCAGAGGAGCTGCTGCGGCACATTACACTTAAAAGTGAGTAACACGAAATATGTACTGATCGCAGTATTTCCGTCGAATTTAAGTCAACAATTTATCGAAATACAGGGCAGCCCGTAATTTCTGCGATATCTGTGCTCGAACAGCACCCCGCTCGTACTTTTGGACTTTGTAAATAAATCTTGTGACCAAATTTAACTCGTACTCAGTATTCAGCAGGCTATTGCATACGCCTGAAGGATAATAAACTTTTCTGGCTGAAACCGAATTAGCAAAAAGGAGCCCGGCGTACGTTACGCTTGTATTTTAGTTTAAACGAAAAACTCCTGTTCGTGTATACTGTTCGCTTTCCAAGTACGCACCTTGCTGCTGTTCTCGAAGTCTTGGGGATCGAGGCCCAAGTCAAAAGCGATCTGGTTGAAGCCGAGGCTGCCAGAATAGCGCTTCCCCTGCAGCGTGCGCACCATCTCCTCGTTGAAGACAAACTGCTCTAGCGACTCGACTCCGAAGAAGCGTTGCAGCACATAGTAGTCGTACAGCGAGCGGAACAGGTCCACCGGCTGGCGCATGATGGTCACGAATCGCGTCTCGTTCGGCATCACAGACAGCAGCGCCTCGCGGTGGAAGCGCATGTGCATGGCCACTAGGTTCGGACGCATACCGGCAGCCGACAGATTCAGCACCTGCCGAAACGGGTGTTATACCATTTTGAGCTTGTGCCGGAAGAAGCAACTTTATCAGAGCGAGAGATCTACTACGCCAGGTTTCGCCAAGGTCATCGAGTGGGAAAATTTGACCTCGAAGCCAAGAACCTTTAGTTTGGTTTACATTTAAGTAGGCACCTTAGAGGAGTATACATACCTAATTTATGGGTCCGTGTTTTATCCTTTGTAACGATGCCTAGCATATTTCCTCTAATAGGTATTCTAGCCAGTGGATCATTTCACAAGTCCAAGGACTAACAGGCCAACCACCGCATGGACACTGTCCCCCAACCACAAATGGTCAATGGAATAAAGCAGGGTAAAAGCGTTTACAGCCTAGAGCATCTGGCGTAGGCATCGTCACTAGTGTTGTTGTTCAAGTCTGTTATGCACCATGGCCCTGTGCTGTGAAGTAATCTCGAGCATGCAGCCGTCGGAGCACGCTTCCCGCTTACAGATCGTGACACATCTCGACGCTTCTGAGCGGCCGATCTATACGTGCGCTGGTACTGAACTTGATCACGTTGATGAATGAAGGTTACAACAGGCGAACAAATGTGACAGAGGCTGAACAAAGGCTAAAACTAAAAGTAGAGCGACAGCTCTGGCTTGTGTTTGTCGCCTTCTTCCCTAAATTGTTCATTGCGATCGAAACGTCGCAATTCCTCTTCAGATCCGTTGATCTGTCCTGACTCGCTCCTCATATCAGTTTACAACTGAAGCGAAGCAATGGGGACATTGCTTTATATGCACCTATTAATGCGCGTCATCAACGCCGCCAAATGGTAGCCATAGCAACAAGGTAATTACTGACTGCAATCATACAATGAAAGCGAAGAGTCAAGACCAAAGGTTCACTGATTTTCTTTTCGTTTTTTCTTTTAAATTTTGTAATACACATATGCTTAGCATCGCCAAACATTGGCTCTCCATTCAGATCATTTTGACGCCTTTTTTATCCTACTTTTTCCAATGTTTTATTTTTCAATTGCCTCAATTATTTAATAATTCCCCTTTAAATTTCCTAATTAGCATCATCAAGCATATTCACAATGGTGGACATGAACACCATGGTGAATCTTGGTGCCCATGCCATTACGCTGTCACGCGTAGTTTGACAAAGTGATTACCGTGCTATGCTTTGTTGTCAAGGGCAGTCAGGGACAAGGAACGGACCGACACGGAGATCGACTTTTTACTCGTAGAGCTATCGCTCTTATGAGTGCGTGAGGTGTAGGGCGCGAGGCCAGTGCTTGAGCCACGGTGAGACGACGCCCTAGATGGCGAATTAAACGAGTGCTGACGTCTACTTTGAAATCACACACTAACGAGTGGCGTGATCTGCTGAATCGTTTTTTTTTTCTCCTGAACGATCGACACCTTAAAAGGTATCTTGGGGGACATGCCAACTAAATCACGAGTCAGGTGTGGGTAGTCACAAGGCGTCGCTTTAGAGTCACCGGCGAGAGAGCAGTTATACTTAGGCGAGGCATGAATCTGAGCCTTACTAAACCGGCCAGCACGTCCTTCTTAATAAACGATCTATTATCAGTCAATCGGCTAGGATAACGCAAAGCGAAGCGGGGGTTTCGACTGAGGGCGGAGCCGTATATAATTTTAAGTATTTTTGCGCATAAGCGGAAGAGCTAACAACGGTGCACAACAGTCGCCAGTTTCGCCTGTATCAAGCATGCATGTCGTAGTGCCCCTACACCGGCATGCGCAAATAAAGCTGTCGAGCTCTTGGTGTGAAATGATCGAATACCCAATTCTGCTTCTTGATTATCCTGCGGATACAATAGGAGACACGAATTGGGAGGGTAAAGAACATCGCAAATATATAAAGCAATCGGATATACATACATGAAAGGAAGTAAGGAGCGGCGAAAGAAAAATATATCTGCTGCTTCGGCCGCGGACCTTCATTCGCCAGAAAAAAAACAGTTTTACAGGCAGTCTCTAACATCAAGTTATCAGCCTCTGTACGGATGACCATCTAAGAAAGACACAAATATAAGATTAGCTCTGAATAGTGCAGTCACAGATGAGCAAAATTCATGCATTATAATAATAAGAAACAGGGAAAAACGATGGACAGACGGCGAGTCAGCATAGTGGATGACGGGCTCCGCATTGTTAACCACAATATAGGCTCACCGCTTGTCTGCATTTTCGTATTTTGTAATAATGCAAAAACTGCAGATATTGTTCGTAACCTATAAGCTAAGAAATATAAAATAATTGCAGGAACTACAATTGTATACAGCGCCTGCAATTATTACAAATTTCTTAGTCAACTACATCGGAGGAGCACCTCTACTACAAATGGGGCGTCAAAGTTTCTGTACAGGTTATAACGTCTGGTGCCCTTCTCCTTGCTCAATAGCCGTTCTATTGATGCATCTTAAATATGTGTCTGTGAACAGCCCTCTTCCTGAGCCGAATCGAAGGTAACAATGTGCCTCTGCTAACGAATTGGATACGATTAGTGTAGCTTTCCGGTTGATCTGAATACAAATCGCATAGTGAGAGCACCGAATCGAATATTTTTAATAATATTGGGAATAATAGTACAAAATGCTAAAGCGCCAGCGGCTGCACTGCTGTGCGGCACCAACTTGTTACGTTACAGCTATGGTTGTTAAAAGACGAAATTCTAATCTCCGTTAAGGGTCTGCAATACGAACTCGGTGTAGTAACTCTATGAGAGGAAAGCTATAGGTATAGAAAAAGTACATTTTTTTTGACAACGAATAAGGTAAATTAATAAGATATAAATAGAATAAATGAACGCGTTCATACAAAGTGGTCGCGCAGCGGCACAGATTCCTTCAATTTGCACATACTGATCATTGTAGGATGGCATGCACCGGAGGTGTGGGCCCTGCTTTTCGACGCTATACTGCCGGCTCGATCGTTATTCAACCGCGTCCATATTGTTCGAAACGTATTCGAGAAGTTTCAATCGTAATCAATATGTTTTAATTAGTTTCTGGTATGCACTATTCGATTCGTTCGAATAATCGAACCCATGTATATTCTATAGCTACTCAAAATTTTATAACATTCGCGCACTCGTAATCTTAGAGCTATGCCTGGTGCATTATTAAAATATTTGCCAGTAGTGAGTATTCCTAAAGCATTTTAAAACCTCGTGTCGCTGTTCGTATTAGGCGTCAAAAGCAGTGTAGATTTCCTAGTGCAAGTTGCCCTGTCGAAACCCGGCGAAGATCGCGCGACCATCGTCACTGGCTCGCGTGTGCAGCTTCTTCCAGCCAAATTACTTTAACGCGCTGCTCCTTATTTCGAGATGCCTGATCCAGTAAACGAGAGATACAATCTTAGATGACAAAAATAAGGGCGATGCATTCTAAATAGAAGCAATTTCAATACTTGTTTACAACTTCCACTCTAAAATTAGTCTAATTGCAAATCACTGCATTACTAAGTTATTAAACCAGAAAAGTAATCAATTGCATCAAACATAACCAAGAAAGCATTCATTTACTATAATTTAGCAACTGTAATTGAACCACTGTGATGTGCACGAAGCATTCTGAATGCTGCATCGAGGTTCGTAGAGTACTCGTGTATGGTGCGAACTATAAGGGCACGAATAAGGCACATTACCATTTTGGGGTCAAATGGCGTCATCGTGCTATGCTGGAAGGCCTTCGGCGATTGTGGCAGCGCCAGCACCAGGCCCTCTTCGGCCGCGTAACGCAGCAAAATGTTGAACACCGTCGAGCTGCCGGCTTTGTGTGTCTTGAGGAAGACCACGTGGCGCACTGGCTCACAGGATTCGCGGCCGGGCTCAGGAAAATCGGCTCCCTGCTCGTGGCCGGGAAAGGGTTGCACGTGCCGCCTTCGACTGAAAGTGAATAAAATTTTAACCGCGTACACGAAAGCGCAAACAAACAAACAAAGAAGACAGATAAATTGCTGATGTTTGACACGTCCTACTTAGCTACAGCGAAAGCTCCGTTGCCCTGGATTACATTTGTAAAGGTTCAGATATCCTTGCACCAAATCATGAGTGTATTTCATCGGCGACAGCCACATTTGCTGCTGCCGCTTCGATCTTGGCTCGCTTCCGTACTTGGCAAGCTTCTCAGCAATGCGATAGCAGAGAGATTTAGCTTACCGTGATCCGTGATCCGCCACCGTGGCTCTCTACCGCGCGTGGGGGTAAATGATTGGTCCCGACGCGGCAGGTCTATGTGCCGACATCAAGTATGTGGCGCCATGTATTGGCGTCAAGGGTATCTTGGCATGCGCAGTGGAACGCGCATGCGGATCACGGTAGCGGATCGCGGCAAGCTAAATCTCTCTACCGTCGAAGCGGTGACAGAAGTCGTCGCCCACGCAGCAGCTTCAGCCAATGATCCCTCCCTCTTAAGAGAGACAGGTTCTCTCTCCTTTTAAGCGAGCGGAGAGTCATATGGTTCGTCACATGGCCACAGCTGGCGAAGCAGGGTTGGGTGCTCGGCGCAGCGGTAGCTGCTCTGGCGCATCACATGGTATGCCGTACGATAAATCCTTGGCCAACATTTCTCCCTTGGTGCTCCTCCAACTTGAATGTCAATCACCTCCGCCGATGACCTTGGGGAAAATGGCGTAGTGGAGGTGTTCGCTCAAAAATGCGTGGCCCCAATGCAACTTCCAATTCTGCAACTTTTAGATGAACGAAAAATCTGAATGCTTTTTATCTTCTTGTTTTGCGCATTTAAGAAACAAAAAAAAATTAGGCGCTGATTTCAGGTATTTAAGTTAGTAATTGCCTGGATATACAACACCGGCGCCAGGAATCTTCGCTCCAGTCCTGTATGTGCGTTGGTATAAAGAACATCAGCTTTTGGCGGCTTATAGCCATACTTTGACTTACGCATAACTATTTATTAATGCGTGAAGAGCATGCGAAGTTTTTCTCGAGAACGAATGTCACTTGGAGCCATTTTAGCTTTTTATACGCAACCTTGCCTGGCTATGACCAACACAAGACGGCGGTCTTCTATAGTTGTATGAACGCTCAAGCAGAAAAAAATTCCCACCTGATCAAGCGAGTCTTCATTGCTGCCCAACAGGTGACAATTACGGTAAGCGTAAAAAAAGCTAGCTGGATTCTCAGTAGTAGCTTCATGGTAAATGGAGATGGCGTCCAAAGACCACTCAGCGTTCCAATACCTGTTCAGAAAAGAGGGAAAAAGCGCTGTGTAAGGATCTGTAATTTTTTTTTTGTCTTAAAAGTAAGAGTAATGGACCAATAAATGAAAATCCAAGTGTGAGGGACAAGCAGGAAAATATTCAAAAATATTCCAGAATATTAAAAAGAATCGTGTAATCAGAATGTGCTCGCATAGGAAACAATGACGTCATAGTACGTCGTTTGAATTAACGCGACAGAGCCGGGGGTTCGCACAAGAGGCATGTCACCAAAGAGACGTGTGCAACATTACGTGCACCCATGGCTGCAAAAGCCTCGGGGGCTGAGGGTCTTCCACGGCTGCCTTCAGGATATATATATATATATATATATATATATATATATATATATATATATATATATATATATATATATATATATATATTGTCGTGACGCTGGGGCTATGTCGACCCGGCCTTCACTTGGTAGCGTGCAGAGGCTCCGGGTTGAAGAAGGATTGAATATTCGAAGTTGGAGAAATATGTACAAGCAGGTTTAATGGCACTTTGAGAAAACTTATTTACAAGATTATTTACAAGAAAAAGAAGGGTACATCAGCAAAATGACAAGCGTTAAGAGTTCATAGCGAGAAGCGACTGGATGAGCCGTTTACCCAGGGCTCAGAGCGCCATTTCGTGCTCTGCAGCGTCCTTAAAACCCCCTATGTCCAGCCCCTCTCTGAAGATGCTGACCAACCAAATCCAGGGCACGCCCCTCAGATATCGGCATCCAATCGAACACATCACTGCACTGATGGTCTGAAGCACTGACTGGCCCGGCATTGTTTCGTTGGGCCTGGTCACTTGTTGGCGGGAAAAGCTTGGGAACCGCGAGGAGGTACATTTCTATTCTTCAGCCAAGAATCGATAGGCTGGTTCCGGCAAGTGGATTTACTTCTCAGAAACCCAAGTGCACGTGCGCGCCACATAATGCTCCCAGCATTTTCCCTTTTTGACAATTGCAAATCTTTCCTGCATTCCCAGGAAATCCTCTAATGGCCGTATGCGTCATGCTCCTTTCTTGTCCTGCACGTCAGCGGACGTGTCACTCTGTCGTCTCCTTTGTACAGTAGGCATTCCTCACTGGACGATAGGGCTTCTCGATGGGAAGGTGAACAATTGAACCAAAGCACTTCCTGCTATTTCCCCCAGGGGGACATTTCTTTGTGTTTTTCTAGATGTTCTCTTGACAGGGTCAATTTGGCATTTGCAGGGTGTCCACAAAGCAAAACAGGCTTACACAAAAGGATTCCTGGAAACAGGCTCGCTTAGCGCCCTTGTACCAACAGCACATATCCACAGCACTTATCCTATGCCCACAGGCGAACAATAGAGCGCGCAAGTGGTGGTGGTGGTGGTGACTATGGTTTATTTTTGGGGAGGGGGTACTGGTCACGTCTTATGTTAGCCATCTTTGTGGCATCACTCTTGGTGACCAGGGGGAAGGGGGAATTGGGATTAGGGGAAGGTTGGGGAGGGGAAGGTTGCTGACGCCGCATATGTCGCCGCCATTTCCGCACGAAGCACTATAGGCCCATGCAGGCCTACAGAACAGAGCTGAGGCCAGACTCCTCCAGATAAATCAGGAGGAGCCGGTGAGCAGAAAGTTGGTTCCGAGCTGGGAAGAGCAATTGCCCTTCCGTATCAGCAGGGAGACCAAGATTCCGATAGCCATTCAGAAGTTTCTGGCGATGGCCAGCGGAGGCTGGACACACGAGGAGCAAGTGTCCCAGTGTGCCAGTATTGCGCAAGAGGAACAGGCTGCGCTGGGAGCTCGGCCACAGGCATACATGCGGGACGGAGTCCACGTGCAGCCTATTCGAAGTCGTAGGAGGAGGGATTTGTCCTTCCGTGAAAGTTTGTCAGAGAGCCGTTGGAGATGTTCACCAGCGGCAATACGACGGTCAGGATGGAAAGACCTTATCGACCTTCTCAAGATGGGTCTTGAAAAGTCAAAAGGTGTGACAGCCTCAGTGACTGGGACGCCGTTGTCGTGCGCCGCTTTGGCCAAGGCATCCGCCTCTTCATTGCCCTGGACTCCAGTATGTCCTGGAACCCAATGTAGGGCCAGTTGATACCCCGAGTCCTGAAGGGCTAGGAGACGGGCTCGGAGAATGTTCACGGAGAGGTTGGTGCCGTGGTAGATAGTCAGGAGCTGCAGAGCAGATCTGGAGTCGCACAGAACATTCACTGGTCCAGGAGGGACACTGGAAGCGATGAACTGTGCGGCTAGGTGTAGACCGGCCAGCTCAGCAGCTGTTGAACTGGCAGGGAATGACAGGCGGCAGGACCTAGACTGGTCTAGCTGCGGTGCTGTCATAGCAGCAGCTGCTTGGAAGGTAGCGGGTCGAACCGAGCCATCCGTAAAGAGGAGTGTAGATCATCTACACTCCTCAAGGAGGGCTGCAGTTGTCTGCTGGAAGGCAGCTGCAGGGGTGTGACGTTTGGTGTGACCATCCGTATCCAAAAAGACAGGAATTGGGGGTCGACTGGGTGGAGGGGGTAGGACTGAGAAACCTGGGACAGGACCGATGATTTCTCTTTACACTGTATACAGCTTACCCATACGAGAATGGGATTTGCTGTGCAGCCGTGCTAGGAGTGAGGCACCATCTGGAGCATGGCTGAGACGATCAATGTGGGTCAGTCCCCTCTGGGCGAGGAGAAGATCCAGTGGGTAGATACCAGCTTCCGCAAGGGTAGCGGGAATCTGTGAGGATTGAGGGACTCCGAGAAATCTTCTAATCCAGCGCCTTCGAATCGTGTCGAGACGAATGATTCGAGTGGACCGAAGGGAGACGAAGGGAAGGGCATAAAGGATGACCGAAGTCGCCGCTGCCTCGAAGAGCTTGATTGCACAAGTGGAAGAGCAACCATTGCCATTTGCAAGGAGACGCTGGACTGCTCTTCCCACACGATCAAGATGGGGAATGAGGGCTTTGTCAGCTGGGATCCAGGTGAGACGGTCGTCAATTGTGAGACCTAGGTATCTCACCTGGCGTTTCCATGGAAGAGGGGTTCCTTCAATATGCAAAGTTGCAAGACGGCGGGAACTCCGTGCTCCTCTGGGATGGTAGACGAGGGCCTCAGACTTAGTAGCCGAGAGGGTCAATCCCTTAGATGATAGGAAGTACTGGACGCCGTCCAGTACCTGTTGCATAGCCTTCCTAGCGGAGACAATACGTCTCTTTGGAGCTCGGATCCAGAGGGCTATGTCATCTGCATAGATGGAGCAGGAAACTTTGTGGATTCTGATCTGCTGAACGAACTTCGGCAGGCCAGCTAGGACGAGGTTGAACAGCCAAGGACTGAGGACTGATCCTTGGGGAACCCCGGATGTAACAGGACGAGGAGAGCTAAGTGTTTGCCCAACTCTAACTTGGAAGGTGCGATTGGAGAGGAATGCCGAGACAAAGCGACGCAGTTTCCCAGTCACTTCAAGGGCATCCAGAGCCTGCTCAATGATGGTATGGGGCAGGTTGTCAAAAGCGGACTGGACATCCAGAAGAACCAGGAAGACAACATCGCCCGCATATTTGGCTTCCTCAAGGGTGGAGACCACATCCGCCATAGAGTCTGCAGTACAGCGGTGCTTCCGAAATCCTGTCTGCATCTCTGGAAGGAAGTTGGTTGCTCTGGCGATCCATGTGAGTCGTTCCAGGGCAATGAACTCCATGGTCTTGCAGGCTGCAGATGTGAGAGATACAGGACGGTAGGAGGATAGTTGTTTAGCCGGCTTACGGGGCTTAAGGATGGGAACAACGATGGCATTTCTCCAGTTATCCGGTAGTATGCTGCTGTCCCATATGTCGTTGAAGACTGCGAGGAGGCGCTTCTTCTCCGGGGCATCCAGATTACGGAGCATCTGGAGTGTAAGTCCGTCAGCGCCAGGAGCTGATTTCTTCTTCGAGCGGTTGAGGGCACGGTGAAGCTCATGAGGGGCAATGGGTTCATTGCAGAGGGCAGAGATGGTCTGTGCCAAAGTTGCTGGTGGTGAAGGGGTAGCCCGAAGGGGCGAAGGGGGATTCGCCACTGGAAGTCCAGCGGAAGGGGGGGGGGCGTGGCTGACTTGGAAAGGAAGTCGGCAAGTTGCTCTGCCAAGTCTTGAAAGGAAATACCTCTTGCGATGGCTGCTCCCAGGACAGGTTGTCGATTGGAGGCAACCTGTAAAAGGGATTTGAGGATGCGCCAGGCAGCAGAGGACTGTCTGGCTGACTGTATGGACCGGCAAATGCTGGCCCAGCTTTCCCGGGAACGACGATTGGCCTGACGACGGCAGCAAGCATCGATCCTGCGGAAGGCCTTCCAATGTTCGGGATGGTGGGTGCGCTCGGCCACTCTCTCAGCCCTTCGTCTGGAGGCCCTAAGTCCGAGTAGACGTAGGTCCGGGACTGGTGCATGTAGTGGTACTGCGCAGGTGATTGTGGAGTTCTTGGCGCAACGTCCAAGAAAATCCAGGAAGTCACCTGCAAGTGGGATGTCTTTCACTCGTTCTCTGAACTCGGCCCATTTGGTAATGGGGTAGAGCTTTTCCCTCCTCCTACCCCTCATAGAGGGGTTAAGAAAGATGGGAAAATGATCCGAGCCCAAAGAGTCAGGTGCTCTGGCCCACGAATAGTGGCAGGCATCAGAGATGAGAGCCAGGTCGATGAAAGAAGATCGTCCTGGCCGAATGAAGGTTGGGGAGGTAGGCTGTAGGAAACGAAGGCCAGCCGCGTTGATGGCGTCCAAGAGCTTTTTGCCTCGGGTGGTGCTGGACTGGTTGCCCCATGCCCTGTGGTGGGAGTTGAAATCCCCGCAGATAAGGACATCCTTACCTAGACGGGAATGAAGGGCAATGAGGCAGGAGGGGTCCCAAGGAACTCCTGGAGGGACATATACTGAAGCAACTGTAGTGTCCGTGTCACCCATACGGACGCGCACGGCACAGATCTCCAGTTGTCCTAGGTCAGGTTGGGCAACATCCATCAGTGTGTGGGGTATGTCACTCCTCACATAGATGGCAGTGCGGGGCCTGTGTTGTGGATGCGAAGGATCCAGGCAGGGGGCATCATTGCAGTCCTGGTTGGAGCAGCATGAGCGGCTAGAGTACCCGGTGAATCCTGGTAGTCGGAGGTTCTCCGCTGGGACTCGGGTCTCCTGTAAAGCAAAGACATCAAATTCCAGAGATCTCTGGAGGATTAAATCTTTGAGGTCCGCATGTCGTACTCGCAGGGAGTTGGTATTCCACTGCAAGACACGCGGTCTCCTGGGAACAGGGTTGCGTCTGTTCCTACGTCTGGCCATGATGGCGAGTGGTAGGGCTCCCAGTAATGAGGGCAGCAGCTTCTCCCAATCGGCGAGCGCCAGAGTTGGGTGGGAGCTGGGTCATGAGCGCTTGGACAGCAAGTCGTAGCGCTTCAGTTACCGAAGTGAGTGTGGCTTGGATATCCACCGCCACAGGTTGCTGAGGGGGCTCCCGAGCTGGTTCGCTGGGGTGCTTGGGACTCCGTGACTGTAGGGCCTTCGAGTAGGATTCGAACTGGGTAGACCCAGACCCAGTGGGCTGAAGAGGGCGGAGCTCGTTGAGCACTTGCCGCCGATCTTCAGGTGTTGTTGTCTTGCGGAGAGCCGTGGTTAGCTGCTGTTGGTGTCGCCACTTGGGACACGAGGGATCAGCAGCCCGGTGCCGACCTCCGCAATGAAAACACTTGGGAGTGCTAGAAGTGCACTTCCGAGTGTGATGTGACCCGCCGCAGATGGAGCAGCGATCAGGCCTGGTGCAAGCGGCGGAGACATGATTAAAGGCTCCGCAGCGGGTGCACTGGAGGGGACGAGCTTTCAGTGGTCGAACAGCAAACTTCATCCCATTGATGTAGACATGGTCAGGTGGAGGGGCAGCGAAGCGGACGGAGACAGGGTGGCCTCGACGACGGACGCCGAGTATCTCAACATCAGCCTCAATGCCCTCGGCAATGTCCTGTTCCCGGACCTCGCGATCGACGCCGAAGATAGTGCCCACATGGAGGTCCATGCGGGAAGCCTCGAACGAGCGAACGGGAATGTCGAGGAGGGACTTGAGGAGGGACGTGATCGCGGGCTTGTTGCGATGACACATCAGCAGCCACGATGTTTCGTTTCCGGTTGAGCCGGACCTCGATGACCCCTGGCTGGCCATACAGATAGGCACTCATGTGTTCTTTGATGGTTGCCCTGAAAGAAGTGTTCTTCTCTCGAGGGGTGAACAGCACCGTGGCCACACGAGTCACCTTGGGGCGGTTGACTCGGCGTGTGACCGTAGTCCAACCACCGGTATCCCGATCGTGATCAGGAGCCGGATGGTTGGAGCGGGAAGGCTGTTGTGCCGTGGTGGAGTTTTTAGCCTGGTCCTGAGTTAAATCAGAGGAGGTAAACCAGGGAACCTCCGGAGGAGAACCGGAGGAATGTAGGGCAGCGGTCTTGTCAGAATCTTGGTGTTCAGGATCCTCGGCTAAGGCTGCAAAGGAGTTATGCAGAGTTACTTCACCTTGGGAAGTGAGCTCTTGCGAGGGTCCGGAGGAACGAGGCTTGCGGAGGCGGTTCGCAGTAGCGAGCACATCGTCCAGTGCCTTGAGCTGGGAGGCAAGGTCTTCTTTCCCAGCTGGGAAGAAGGTAGTAGATGAAGTGTTGCTCTCACCAGATATAACAGCCTCGAGTGCCTGGAGAGACGCCTCTGGCTGTCCGGTAGGGAGCAAAACGGAAGGTGGTCGGCTCGAATCGGACGACTCGGCTGTCGCAGCGGCATCGTCGGTGACCTTGCGCTGTTGGCGCTTGGCCTTTCCTTTGCGCTGAGGCTTGGGAGGTGGGTTGTCGGCAGGATCCTTAAGGAATTGCGCCGCTCTCAACCGGGTCACAGGGGGCGATGGGCTGCGGCTACCGGTCGGAGATGAAGAGACCTGGGGCGGTGGAGGCCCTGAGGCAGGAGGGGGGACAAGGTTGCGACGGGACTCCTCAATGGATGGGGTTGTCAACAACCGAAGACTCTCATAGAAGTCCTCAAGTTGTCCCCGGACATGGCACTCGATATCGGCACGATAGGATGCCGGATCTCGGCCGAGGCTGCGAGTACGGCGGCGTTCCGGTTGGAGACCGCCGCGGCGAGCGGTATGTTGCTCCATAGCAGCAACAACCTGAAAAAACTGGAAGCGAGAAAAGCGGCCGAAACCGCAAATTAGTGCGCTATAAGCTCACCTTTATAGCGACGGAGGGATAGAAGTGTGGTCCGATGAGAACAGATGGGACGAGGAGTTGGTCCCAGCGGCAAGGCGGGACCATGCAGCCGGAAGCCCGGCACAACCCCGGAGGGGCCGGCGGCGGCGATGCGCTTGCTCAGTGGTCCACGGTGAAAATCCGAGTGGTGGAATTCTCGATGATTATTCCACGTGAAAATCCACAGAGGAGGCACACAGGGGCCCCGCGGCACTCGCACAACACACGCGCAACGCGCCACAAGCACAGGGGAGGCTTCCGAGGCAGCGCGGCGCTGAGGAGCACGGCCGGGGAGCGGGCGGCGCGACGAGCGCGCGCGTACTCGTCGGAGCGAGTAGCGCACGCGTCCGAACGCGCCGAGAGCTGGAGGCGAAATGCGGCGACAACAGGCGCGCACGAAATCGAAGGGAGCGAGCGACGGAGGTCCGCTCTCTCTGAAGGTTCCGAGGGGGGGTGCACGGTCGTAACAGCCTCCTCCCCCGCCAGAAGAGTCATGGAGGGCAGCAGTCGCAGCTGCTGCATGAAGAGACGACTTAATGGCCTGCACGTGAACGCTTGAAGCTCGCTGTTGCTTGTCGCGTTGTCTTGATTGTTGTAGGCCAAATTGCTTGAGCTATCTGAAACTCAACCACATGTCCAAGCAAGCACTCGGCTCCCGTCTGAAGAGACCAGGTTAAAAGAAAACTGCCATTGTTGTTCGAGAAAAGCCCACTCTCAAGACGTTCAGGACCCACGTATTCCTAGAAAACCAAACGTGCTGCTTTACATAGTCACACATATACAAGCGCACGAAAAAAAGAAAACCTAATTATCAATTTGGATACATGGTGAGGAACATCTCGGACCGCTTAGAAAGAGCGGCTAAGCGCGTCCGCATTCCCATTTAACTTCCCCTTTTTGTATCTTATTTCAAAATTGTACTGCTGTAAAATTAAGCTCCACCTAGGAAGGCGACTGTTCTTCGATGTCGCAGTTTGCAGCCAAGCCAGGGGACAATGGTCCGTCTCTACGGTGAATTTGGCCCCTCCAAGATAGCACTGCAATTTTTGAATGGCCCATACAATGCAAGCGCACTCTTTCTCTGACGCGCAATAAGCCCTCTCTCTAGAACTCAGTTTTCTGCTCAGGTAGAGCACGGGGTGCTCATTACCGTCGTCATCTCTCTGGCAGAGAACAGCACCTAGCCCTCGATCACTGGCATCACACTGGACCGTGAATTCTCGGTCATAGTCTGGAGCTCGCAATACCGGACGGCTAATCAGCACAGCCTTCAGGTTTACGAAGGAGGCTTCCTTTTGTTCGTCCCAGACTACATTTGTCGGTTCTGTCTTGCGGAGAGCGTCGGTCAGAGGGCTAGCCAAAGCTGAATAGTTAGGGATGTAGTGATTGTAGTACCCAGTCAGACCCAGGAATGCTCGAATTTCCGTCTTCGTGCTCGGCCGCGGGTAGTCTGCTACCGCAGAAATCTTAATCTCGCTGGGTTTCCTGAAACCTTGACCTACATTGTGACCCAAGTAGTCCACGGTCGCCCTTACCAGGCAACATTTCTCAGCCTTTACGGTTAGTCCAGCTTGACGCAAAAGGCTCAGTACAGCTCTTAGATGTACCATATGGTCCGCCCATGAGTCGGAAAAAACCGCAATGTCATCTAAATAAGGCACCGCGAATGTTTCACACCCCTTTAAAACCCTATCCATGAGTCGGGAAAAACAAAATGGAGCATTTTTGAGCCCGAAACTCATCATTGTTGGCTGGTAGCTGCCCGTCGGAGTGACGAAAGCCGCGTATCTGCTGGCGCGTTCAGTGAGCGGTACTTGCCAGTATCCTCGAGTAAGGTCCAGCGTAGTCACATATGCCGCTCTACTGACCTGTTCTACTCTCTCCTCAATATTCGGAATAGGATACACTTGATCCCTGGTGAGAGAATTTAGCTTTCGGTAGTCTACCACAGGCCTAGGGTCTTTACCTGGAGCTTCTACTAAGATCATAGGGGAAGCATAATCGCTTTCCGAGGGTTTTATTACTCCCAATTCCAGCATGCGAGTAACTTCCCTATCCAGAATTTCTCTTTGCCTTGGAGAGAATCGGTAGCACCTTGATCGCACTGGCACGTCTGAAGTCAGCTCAATATCGTGCTCAGTCAAATCAGTCCTGCCTGGCCTGTCCACGAAGCAGGCCTCAAACTCTGTTATTATCTCGCCCAGATCGGACAGCTGGGATTTCTTTAGTTCTCCTCTCTGCTCCGTCTTTTTGAGTAGCTCCTGAGCGTTGCTTCCTTTTCCGCTGAGGCAAATCAAGTTGTCCACCATCTCCTCGGGAAGGTTTAACGTTAGATTTACCACGGCTTGCTCCATAGCTAAGTCCTCTCGGGTTCCACTTAAAAGTCTCGTGAGGTTACTAGACTCTGGCGGCAAGAGGTTACTCTCAAGAACGTCCTCATTCCGCGTCTCATCAAGCTCACTTTCAAGTTGACTTATCTGAGATACCTCGCTCTCAAAGTTTTCTGACCCGCTATCTTCCGCATCGACCACTGTTTTAACTGCCGTTTCCTCCGCTGTGGATTCTTCTGGAATGAGCAGTGTAGCTAGTTCTCGCGCCTTTGAACGTGTTAAGGCTTGCACAACTCTGTCTCCAAAAAGGATGCCCCTCTTTCGCAGTAGCATGTCCGATTTGTTGGAGAACAAATACGGATAGCACTTAGGAAGCTTTCCTGAAACGGCAGCCTCGGTTGTTAACTTGCCGAAAGGGCCCTCGATGACCACGTTCGCGATTGGCAAGCACACACTCTGTTCCTCCACTACCTGGCGGATCCATGCACACTGTCCTGTATAGTCGGAAGGCGACACATACGCCGGATGGACAACATCCATCGTTGCGGCCGAATCGCGCAGTACCTTGCAAGGCTTCCCGTTGACTACTAGGTCATGCAGGTAGGGTTCCAAAAGCTGCATATTTTCATCGCAGTCACTGACATACGAGAAAGCAATCTTTTCTTTCCGGCAGTTGACGGCAATGTGACCCTGCTCATTACACCTGAAGCATGTGAGCGGCTTCCTAGCCCCAAGCTTGTTCTTTGTGTTCTGCGCGTTGGTCACTACCCCACTTTTCTCATTGCCATCCTTTCTAGGGCGTTTGCCTGAAGAAGCCTTCCTTTCTTCGTTCGCAAATCTAGCAAAGTGTCTTTTCTGACGGTTATTCACACTCAACTTGGGATTGCGGGGCCTATCCACTGCTGGGTTGCTGAATTGTCGGCGCGAAGCGTACTCCTCAATGAGTTCGGCAGCTTCAGTTGCCGACTTAATTTCGCCTCGGTCCTGTAACCAATTTCTTTCTTTTTCTGAGAGGCAGTTATAAAACTGCTCCAAAAGAATTCGCTCGACTACAGCGTCCCTTTCACTGTAGGAATCTGTGCTCTTTAGCCACTCGCCCAAATTGACTCTTAAATTGTACAGGAATTCAGGGTAACTCTCGTCCCTGGACTTAGTAGCGTTCCGAAAACGTTGTCTGAACGCCTCGGCGCTAAGCCTATACTTTCTCAGAAGGCAAGCCTTGACCTTCTCGTAGTTGTCCGCGTCCTCCTTGCTTAGCCGCCCGACAACCTCCGCTGCCTCGCAGGGCAGAACCGTCAATAATCTCTGAGACCAAGTGTCTCGCTGGAAGGACAGTTTTTCGCAGGTTCGCTCAAAGTTAGCCAGATACAGACCGATATCCCCTGATATCACATATGGCTGCATGTACTTTGACATCTTGAAATCTGCCTCCTTGTTGAGACGAGGTACCGCTAGCTGGGGACAATCGCCCGACCTCTTGCTCAACTCTAGTTCTAATTTCCGGAGCTCAATGTCTAGCTTCTTTTCTTCTTTTTCCCTCTCACGTTCGCGCTCCTTTTCCTCTTTTTCCCGCTCAAGTTTACGCTCACGCCTCGTTTCCTCTTTTTCCCGCTCTTTCTGCTGTCTGAGCTGCTCCTCCTTTTTTTGGGCGATGAGGTTCCATGCTTCACTGAGCTCCTCATCATCGGCTCCCAAATCAGTGATTGCCTTTAAAATCAAGGGTTTTCGTGCCAAACCACTTGTATCAATTCCCAATTCCTCACACAACAGCAGGAGGTCCGGTTTCTGCAGCTTTTGTAGGTCCATGATCGCTCCGAGTGTCGGCTACTTCCAAAACAACTGTGCAAACTACCAAACCTAAAGGCGTTTTCACACTCTCTTTACCAGTTCTAAAATCTAACCCTGTTCTAGAACCTGGTCCACATCAGAAGAAAAGCCAAGCACTCACCCACACATGCGATCGATGTTCCGAGCTGCCCTCTTGTTGGCCGATTGTTGCTCCTGCTTGTTGCTTGAGATGCCACCTCCGATCACCAGATGTTGTGGCTTGCAGATTCTGATCCACCTCCAATCACCAGATGTTGTAGCTTGTAGATCCAGATCCCAACGCTGGTCACCAGTTGTCGTGACGCTGGGGCTATGTCGACCCGGCCTTCACTTGGTAGCGTGCAGAGGCTCCGGGTTGAAGAAGGATTGAATATTCGAAGTTGGAGAAATATGTACAAGCAGGTTTAATGGCACTTTGAGAAAACTTATTTACAAGATTATTTACAAGAAAAAGAAGGGTACATCAGCAAAATGACAAGCGTTAAGAGTTCATAGCGAGAAGCGGCTGGATGAGCCGTTTACCCAGGGCTCAGAGCGCCATTTCGTGCTCTGCAGCGTCCTTAAAACCCCCTATGTCCAGCCCCTCTCTGAAGATGCTGACCAACCAAATCCAGGGCACGCCCCTCAGATATCGGCATCCAATCGAACACATCACTGCACTGATGGTCTGAAGCACTGACTGGCCCGGCATTGTTTCGTTGGGCCTGGTCACTTGTTGGCGGGAAAAGCTTGGGAACGGCGAGGAGGTACATTTCTATTCTTCAGCCAAGAATCGATAGGCTGGTTCCGGCAAGTGGATTTACTTCTCAGAAACCCAAGTGCACGTGCGCGCCACATAATGCTCCCAGCATTGTCCCTTTTTGACAATTGCAAATCTTTCCTGCATTCCCAGGAAATCCTCTAATGGCCGTATGCGTCATGCTCCTTTCTTGTCCTGCACGTCAGCGGACGTGTCACTCTGTCGTCTCCTTTGTACAGTAGGCATTCCTCACTGGACGATAGGGCTTCTCGATGGGAAGGTGAACAATTGAACCAAAGCACTTCCTGCTATTTCCCCCAGGGGGACATTTCTTTGTGTTTTTCTAGATGTTCTCTTGACAGGGTCAATTTGTCATTTGCAGGGTATCCACAAAGCAAAACAGGCTTACACAAAAGGATTCCTGGAAACAGGCTCGCTTAGCGCCCTTTTACCAACAGCACATATCCACAGCACTTATCCTATGCCCACAGGCGAACAATAGAGCGCGCAAGTGCGCATGATGCACGGTCGTAACAATATATATATATATATATATATATATATATATATATATATATATATATATATATATATATATATTGTTAAGGAAAGAACACAGCGGTAAATTAGACGCACACCACACACCGCACACCACAGAACGAAGTTAGCTAGGCTTGAGCGTTGTCTTCTTCACTACTTCACATCAGCACGTCGTCGTCGTCTCGATATACTGTGCTCCGTAACAGTTTTCCCCCGCGCCGAAGAAGCACCGTCCCGGTGCGTCCTACACAGGAGAACTCGAATGATATGGTTTTAGACGGGCGACATGCACGAGTTCTGGATGAGGGGCTGTGGAAGAATTTTTGGGCTGCAAAGGGGCGATCTCATAGGTCACATCGGTGACTTGCCGCAAGACGGAGTAGGGGCCCACGTAACGAGGCAAAAGTTTTTCACACATACCGACACGGCGAGCCGGGTGCCAAAGAAGTACGAGGGAACCAGGAGGGTAGTGAACGTCTCGGTGATGAAGGTCGTAACGACGTTTTTGAGAGCGCTGAGACGCTCCAAGACGCTCTCGAGCTATGTGGCGGGCAGCATCAGCGCGGGCGATGGCATCCGAAGCGTAGCTGCAGGAAGAGTCGTCAAGAGGCAGCAAGGTGTCGAATGGGAGTAAAGGGTCACGGCCGAAGAGTAGGTAAAAGGGAGAATATCCGGCGGTGTCATGGCGTGAGGAGTTATAGGCGAACGTGACGAAAGGTAAGGAGACATCCCAATCACGATGGTGATCGGACACATACATAGACAGCATGTTGGTCAGAGTGCGATTGAGGCGCTCAGTAAGACCATTCGTTTGCGGGTGGTAGGCCGTGGTGAACTGGTGACGAGTAGCGCATGAGCGGAGAAGGTCGTGAACCACTTGAGAGAGGAAACAGCGGCCACGATCTGTGAGCAGTTGGCGTGGAGCGCCATGAATCAAGATGACATCATGCAGAAGAAAGTCGGCAACGTCGGAGGCGCAGCTGGTAGTGATAGCCCTGGTTACAGCATATCGGGTGGTATAATCAGTCGCCACAGCAATCCACTTGTTTCCAAAAGTCGATGTCGGAAAAGGCCCAAGAAGATCGAGGCCCACGCGAGAAAACGGCTCTGTCGGCACTGGAATTGGTTGCAAGGGCCCACTAGGTTGAAGCGAGGGTATCTTACGGCGCTGACACAGCTCACAAGCGGCGACGTAGCGACGGACAGAACGGTAGAGACCAGGCCAGAAAAATCTGCGTCGCACACTGTCATAAGTGCCTGTGACTCCCAAGTGTCCCGCTGTAGGAACGTCGTGAAGTTGGGCGAGGACACTAGAGCGCAGATGAGCCGGAACGACCAGTAAAAGGTCCGTGCCATCTGGACGCATATTGCGTCTGTATAATATCTCGTTATGGAGTACAAACATGCTGGCGGAAGAGTCGGGGATGTTGCGCAGCTGGTCAATAATTGGTTGCAGGGCAGGATCACGACGCTGTTCGGAGCCGATATTGATAAAGTCCGAGATGGACAAAACATAGTCGTCAGCAGTATGGTCGGAGAAATTGGGAGGATCTACGGGATGGCGGGACAAGCAGTCAGCGTCTTGGTGCAAGTGGCCGGACTTGTACACCACAGTAAATTCATACTCTTGTATTCGTAAGGCCCAGCGACCTAAGCGGCCAGTTGGGTCCTTAAGTGAGGACAGCCAACACAAAGCATGATGATCAGTCACTACACAGAAGGACCGCCCAAACAAATAAGGGCGGAATTTGGTCAGCGCCCAAACAAGTGCAAGGCATTCCCGCTCTGTGATTTAATAATTGCGCTCAGAGGACGAAAGCAGGCGGCTAGCATAAGCAATGACGCGGGAGGAACCATGCTGGGACTGGGCAAGGATAGCACCAATACCATGTCCGCTAGCGTCGGTGCGCAGTTCGGTAGGTGCAGAAGGATCGAAGTGCGCCAGAACAGGTGGGGTGGTGAGGGCGGAAATAAGTGTCGTGAAGGCATAGGCTTGGTCAGAACCCCATGTGAAAGGTACGTTTTTTGCAGAAGAGAGGTAAGTGGGCGAGCGATGTCTGCGATGTTCCGAATGAAGCGGCGGAAGTAAGAACAAAGGCCAAGGAAGCTTCGCACGTCACTTGAGCTACGTGGGGTAGGGAAGTCGCGCACGGCTCGAACTTTGTCAGGGTCGGGCTGCACACCATTTGCGTCAACCAAATGACCCAAGACTTTGATTTGGCGCCGGCCGAAGCTGCATTTTTTGGCGTTCAATTGAAGACCGGCGCGGCGGAAAACGTCCAGGACCGTAGAAAGGCGATCAAGGTGGGTTGCGAACGTGGAAGAGAAAACGACGACGTCATCCAGGTAGCATAAACATGTTGTCCATTTAAAGCCACGGAGGAGTGAGTCCATCATGCGCTCGAATGTCGCAGGAGCGTTACAGAGTCCAAATGGCATCACTTTGAATTGATAGAGTCCGTCGGGGGTGACAAATGCGGTTTTCTCGCGATCCCGTTCGTCGACAGCAATTTGCCAGTAGCCTGAACGCATGTCGATAGAAGAAAAATAGCTGGCACCATGCAAGCAGTCAAGCGCGTCATCAATTCGCGGAAGAGAGTAAACATCCTTCTTTGTTATTTGATTAAGGTGGCGATAGTCGACACAAAATCTCCAACTTTGGTCTTTCTTTTTAACCAATACGACAGGAGACGCCCAGGGACTGCAGGAAGGCTCAATAATATTTTGCGCCAGCATCTTGTCCACTTCTTTCTGTATAACATGCCGCTCAGTAAGGGAAACACGATAAGGCCGTCTGTGGATGGGGTTGGCGTCACCCGTATTAATTCGATGGGTCACAGCGGATGTTTGGCCCAATGGTCGGTCACCGAAATCAAATATATCGCTGTACGACAGCAAAAGGTCGGAGAGAGCTTTGGCTTGGTCATCTGGCAGATCCGCGGCTATCATGCCTGAAAAGAGGTTCGAATGAGAAGAAGGCGATATATGCTGCTCCGACAGATAGTGAGGGGTTAGAGCCGCAACTTCGCAGTCCGCCAAAGGAAACAGATCAGCGAGTGCGATACCATGGGGTAAAACTTGAGTCGAACGGCTGAAGTTCAGTACGGGAAGATAGGTGCGGTTAGCAGTGACAGTCACGACGGTATGGGGAAGTATGACGTTGTGACGGAGAACAACATCGGTAATTGGGCAAGTGACGTATGTGCCGTCAGGAACTGCGGGGATCGGGGCCAGCGGGACATAAATAGCAGCTTCGGGTGGTAGGCGAACAAATTCGGCGGATCGGAGGCGGGGCTTGACATAGGTGTTTTCGGAGCAGTAGGGCAGGTTTAAGCGAAGAAGACCAGTTGAACAATCGATCAGGGCAGAATGGGCCGTTAAAAAGTCGATGCCGAGGATCACGTCGTGAGGGCAGCGGTCGATAACAGTGAAGAGGACAGGGGTAGTGCGGCCGGAAATACTCATGCGCGCAGTGCACAGTCCGACCACTGTTGCGAAACCGAAACCGAAACAAGACAGCCCCGAGTCGACAGACAAGCCAAGACGAGAAGGCTTCAAATACAAAACCACGGAGAGACGCTTGGGGCGTCAGTCGTCTGCTGTAACCAAAAATAAACGGATGTCGTTTGTGCTCTGTTACGAAGTTGTCTCATTTAACGAACGCGACATAAAGATAAAGTTGGTGCCGAAACCCGGGATGTACGCCGCGACCTAACGAAGACAACTGCCAGTCCTGGAGGCGACTAATAACGAAGAAAACCCCGAAGCCGCCGCCCAGTGCTACCGGAGTGCAGCGACATGGAACGACACAAAGCGAAGAGAACGGCTCTTCGGTCTCAGGTGACCCGCCTCTTTTCCGACATTGACTCCTGCATGAAGAGCCGATTGGACAATGTAAAAGAACTCAGTGTTTTGTTGGCGAGACTTAGCGCTCTGCAGACCCAGCTGAACGAAGTTAACGCCTCTGTCGAGACGCTAGTGCCAAAGAAAGAAGCTGAGCAGGACTACGAGGAATCTATCGAGTATGACGACCGGGTCGTTACATACATCGCGAAGCTCCAAGAGGAAATTAAAGAAATTCAAGGAAAGAGGCAGCCGAAAGAAGCATCACACCCTAACGACGCAGCCACGACGAACGGGGCCTGCCAGGTGAAACTTCCTAGGTTAGAGCTCATAAAATTTGATGGCAAAGAAGTGTCATGGCAAGAATTTTGGGAGCAGTTCGAGCAAATGATTCACAAAAACGACCGTCTGACGACCTTGGATAAATTCGGATACCTAAAATCAGTGGTGACAAGCGAAGCAGCGAGAACGATACAGGGCCTCCCTCCCACATCGCAGTGCTATGACGACGCCATATTGCTGCTCACCAGACGTTTCGGAAAAGCGGACGCCATTGTGCAAGCGCACATGCGTGCGCTCTTGGACCTCGAGCCAGTGCGGAGCGCCGAAGACATACGCTCCCTCCGGAGGTTATACGATACCCTCGTCTCTCGGATCCGCGGCCTGCAAGCGCTTGGCCAGGAGCAGAAAACGTACGGAACACTGCTCTTCCCCCTCGTACAGCGCGCTCTGCCGAAAGAATTATTGCTCGACTTCCATCGGACCGTGGCGAGGGAGGAGGGGTCGGAAGCCATAACACGGAGCCCGGCCGGAGGAGGAATTCCGCTGCGGGACGACTACGCACCGGGAGAGTCAACAGAAAGAGAAACACAAAAGGTACGCTGCCATTACTTACCAAGCTTGTTGACTTTCTGAGGATCGAAATGCAAAGCCGCGAAAACCTGGTTGCGTAGCAAAGTATGACTAAGAAGCAGCAGGCGTCAAAGCCGAAGATGTTCAGCCCAGCAGAGAGTAAAAAGAACAGCGCTGGAACGAAATTTAAATCGTCAGCAGCTCTACTTCACCAAACCGCAAAACCAAATTGTTGTTTCTTTTGCAAGAAGAGTGACCACGAAACTGCCGCTTGCTGTGCTAGCATTCCATTAGAAGAAAAGAAGAAAATGCTACGATCGTTAAGACGTTGCTTTTGTTGCGTGAAACCGAGTCACCGTGCTAACGAGTGCAGAAGCAAGATTACATGCACAATTTGTGCAGGACGACACGCGACAACCATGTGTGATCCGGAATTCACCCATCCGAAAGTCAAGGCTAATGTGAACGATGTGACGACTGTCCCCGTGAACTAGCAGTCTACGTCAGAAGTACCTAAACAGCGAGAAGTACTGCTACAAACAGCAACGATATTGTGTGCCGGCGAACGTAAAGCCCTCTACTTACGTGCTCTCTTTGACAGCGGAAGCCAACGGCCATTCATCACGGAGAAAGCATCTGCAAAACTCGGTTGTAAAATTGTTGGAAAAGAAACGCTGAAAGTTGGTGTGTTCGGCGGACACCAGTCACAACGAGATTTTAACAGAGTGCTGGTGTCGCTAACCGCGCACAATAAGAAAATGTATCAGATCGAAGTTCTTGAGACCAACATAATATGTGAGCAAAGGATCCCGATCCCTGACCTCAAGATTAAAGAATTACTTGGATCCCTGACTGCCGCTGACATGACCTGCGATAACGAAAGAGGTGACGTAGACCTGCTTATCGGCTCGGAGCACTACTGGGAACTTGTAACGGGAAGAAACAAGAAGCTCAACGGGAAACTGCGAGCACTGGAGACACCCTTTGGGTGGTGTATTCAGGGCCCAGTAGGGTACAGGACTTGTGACTCGCAATGCATGCAAATCACTGCTCTTCGCGTATCACTTGCCGAGAGAGAAGCTGCAAACTGCTTGGAACGATTCTGGACTCTCGAGTCGATCGGAGTCACGGATGATGACAGCTGTGCGGAGCACAAGCTGCTTGATTCTTTCGAAGAGAATATCAGGCGCAATGGTTCTAGATACGAGGTAGCCCTTCCATGCAAGGAGAATATAGATTTAAGTGACAACAAGGAAGTTGCTGAAAAACGCTTGTCACAACTGACAAACCGCCTTCGAAAAACTCATCTCTTGGAGGAGTACGACGCTGTCATCAGACAGTATTGCATGGAAGGCATAGCTGAACCGATAGTAGAAAAAGAGGAAGAGGGAAAGCTGATCTACTACATGCCCCATCAGCCGGTTTTTCGGGAAACGAGTAATACAACGAGATTGCGAGTAGTTTTTGACGCTTCATCGCATGGACAGAAGGCAAAATCCCTGAATCAAAACCTCGAAAGTGGTCCGAATTTGACAGCCGACCTTGTAGCACTGTTACTAAATTTCAGAAGCCACAAAATAGCTTTGGTAGCCGACATTGAAAAGGCATTTTTGCAGATCCAGATCAGAGAGAACGACAGAGATGCATTGCGCTTTCTGTGGCACCATGCAAAACCAGATGCAAATGGAGCAACAGGCAAGATACAGACTTGGAGAATGAAGCGAGTTCCCTTCGGAACCACCGCAAGTCCTTTCTTGTTGACAGCGACTCTCCAGCATCATTTGAAGATAATGGAACGAGACTATCCGGAGACTGCTTCGCTACTGGCGCAGTGCTTGTATGTGGATGACCTTTTAACGGGAGCAGAAAACGAAGACGAAGCGCTGAAGATCTATGAAGAAGCGAATACAATATTCAGCGCGGCATCTATGAAACTGCACAAGTGGGCATCCAACAATCCGGCATTGAACGAGCGATTTGTGGCCGATGACTGCGAAGCAAGGCACCTCGGGTACCTCCCAGGAGTTCTCAAAGTGCTGGGATTGACATGGAACCCAAGCACAGATAACCTGACATTCACCCCACTGGCAAGCGATCCATCCGAGCCAGGTACAAGCACAAAAAGGTCTGTGCTCAAGACTACGGCGAGACTCTATGACCCACTTGGATGGCTAGCTCCATTCACCGTCAGGGCAAAGGCTTTATTCCAGGAGTTGTGGCAGAGAAATGTGGAATGGGATGATATCCTACCGACGGATCTGGACACGATGTGGGTGCAGTGGTGTGAGGAACTAAACGAATTGGAAAGAGTTCAAGTGCAGCGGTGCTACAAATCCGACACTGTCGAGCCTACCACGAAAACAGTCCTACACGTGTTTGCTGACGCCAGTCCTGTGGCATACGGAGCAGTGGCCTACATTTGCGTAACAGATGCGGATGGGATTACAACTTCGAGCATCCTAATGAGCAAGTCAAGGGTCGCCCCGATTAAACAACTGACTCTGCCAAGACTGGAACTGATGGCGTGCCTCTTAGCTGCCAGACTGAATCAATACATTCTGAAGAGCCTGAAAGAGCCACCGCAAACGACGCATTTCTGGACTGACTCGATGATAGCACTGCACTGGATTGTAGGAGAGCCGTCGCAATGGAAGCAATTTGTGAAGAATCGCGTAATGGAAATCCAGCGTCTTACCGATACCTCAGCGTGGAGGCATTGCCCAGGATCAGAAAATCCGGCGGATATCATGACTCGAGGAGTTACAGCTGATCAGCTTGTTGAGAGCTCCACCTGGTGGGAAGGAACGCACTGGATGAAGGCAACGGAAAACGCTTGGCCACAGATCTCTTCGCTCCCAAGGAACATTCCGCCAATGGAGGAAGAAAGACGAAGCGTAGAGGTCCTTCAAGCGACGAATACCACAGAAGTTCCCATGCTGTCGGACACAGATCGATACAGCAGTGCCACACGACTGTTCCGAGTGACTGCATGGGTATTTAGATGCATCAAGGAGTTGCGACGTCTGAGCAGTGACAAGGGTCCATTGACGGCGGTTGAACTGAATGAAGCTGAAAAATATTGGATACGGCAAACTCAGCGAGATGACCTGAAAAGAGAAATTGAGTGCGTGAAAAAAGGCGAACGCTTTCCCACAGACTCGCCTCTCAGAGACATTCCAGTGTTTATTGACAACGATGGTATCATGCGCATAAGCGGCAGACTTCAACAAAGCGGCAAGCCTTACAACGAACGTCATCCAGTTGTACTGTCAAGTCGACATCGACTGGCAGAACTGCTCGTGCGTCAAGCACATCAGCAAGTGCTTCACGGTGGAGCAAGAGATACTCTGGTGCAGTTGAGAGAGAGGTATCATGTTGTGCGAGCCCGTCAGCTAGTGAAAAGAATCATCAAAGGGTGCATAACCTGTCAGCGCTACAATGCCCGTCCAGCCACAGAAGTGACAGCACCGCTTCCAACTGATCGAGTGAACGAGGCTCAACCATTTGAGGTAACAGGAGTTGACTTCGCGGGACCACTGCTGGTGAAAGGAGAAAACTCGCTGTACAAGTCCTATATCACACTGTTCACCTGCGCTGTAGCAAAAGCGGTGCACCTAGAGCTCGCAAAAGACATGTCCGCAGAGTCTTTTCTGATGACCCTCAGACGTTTCATCTCAAGACGAGGTATACCTCGGGTCATTTACAGTGACAACGCGCTTTCCTTTAAGAAGGCCAACAGAGATCTCCTTTATCTATGGAGCTCTATCCGAAAACCAGAGGT